>NW_024067989.1:0-313970 GCF_009389715.1 Phoenix dactylifera
AGAGGGGGCTCGGGAGCCGCTGGGTTCGGGTTAGCGCCGGAGAGGGGGAAAGAGGGGCTCGGGAGCCGCTGGGTTCGGTGGCTTTAGCGCCGGAGAGGAGGAGAAAGAGGGGGCTCGGGAGTAGCTAGGGCAAGCCTGCGGGACGGTGGGCCTTAAGGTGCCTTCGGCGACGCTTATAAGCGTCGTTTTACCGTTTGGCTTAACCACGCATATAAGCGTCGTCTTAGGCCATCAACAACGACGCTTTAAAGCGTCGTTTTGGTTGAGTCTACGACGACGCTTAAAAGCGTCGTCTAATCCCTCATTTTACCCACGCTCATTAAAAGCGTCGGTAAAATCTAGCGCGGGAGAAGAATTTACCGACGCTTTTAAATAGCGTCGGCAATTAAGCGTCGGCGTTTCTCCCTTTTACTGTAGTGTATGTATTCCATTTATGAACTCAGTTTGTGTTTATACACAAACTTTAACTGAAAGGAGCTAATTGTTAACTAAATAATATAAGGAATAACCACCTTAATAAATTCTGAGACAAGCTAACTGACCAAACTAACTAAACCAACTAAATGAACTGACTATGAAACTAAGTATACATCTGAATATCTGAATGTTAACACTCCCTCTCAAGATGGAGTGTATAAATTGTGAACACCCATCTTGCTAAGTAAAGTATAGAATCTAGCAACTCCACGATTTTTAGTTAGCAAATCAGCAAGCTGCATAGTGCTGGGAACATGCAAAGTTCTAATCATTTCGGACTGAATCTTGGCTCTCACAATGTGGCAGTCAATTTCGATGTGTTTGGCTCTCTCATGAAACATCGGATAAGCAACAATATGTAGTGCTGCCTTGTGTGTAAAACATTGGGATCCTTAAGAAGGCTTATCAACCAAGTGAGCTCACAGCAAGTGGATGCCATGGACCGATACTCTGTTTCTGCTGAAGATTGTGATACAGTGTGTTGTTTCTTTGAAACAGTGTGTAGTGCTTAAACAGGTGCACCTGACCCGTTTGTTTGAAGTGGGATTTAAACGAGAAAAAGTAAGTAACTTAATGCTTCAAAGTGTATTTTCCAAAGTATCTAGTAAAATAATTATTAGTTGATTAAATTTTGAGATATGTTTTTGTACTTAGTGAAATGGGTCAAACATGTTAAATGTCATTGAAAATTATATTATATGCTATGAAATCTGTAAAATGTGACTAGGCAAATTATGAAAAATTTATTTTGTATATATGTATGTATTCTTAGTATGACTATGATCTGTTCTGGCTCCGCCAATTGGGATTATTCATTGGCCCTGTCGACTTGTATCTGTGAGAGACTAGTTTCGATACCGCGCCACTGATAATTAGAAATGTGATTTTTGGACATTATTGCCACTGGTGATTAAAATAGTGATTTTTGGACACTGTTGCCATTGGTGGTTAATAATAGTGGTTTTGACACTTTGTATAATCCATGCCACTAGGTTATGTGGCTATAGCCTATTGCTATTGGAATTCTGATATCAGAGTTTTTGTGAAAATGATAATAAGTATCGAAAAAAAAATTATGTTATTTGTGATTTATTTTTCAATCATTTTTTTATATTTTGATTAAATATTTGGCATGCTTTGACCCCACTCTACAGTATTTTGTTGCTTATTGGGCTATTATAGCTCATTATCATATTTTGTCTGTTTTTCAAATTAGAAGCTTGATCGCACGTGATTGGGAAATGCGCTAGATTTGAAATATTTTGCTCGATTATTGAAATTTTAGTTAGATTAGCTAGAACATTTGATTTATGTTGATATATTGCATTTAAAAACTTTACAAGTTTGCTTTGAAACAATTATTGATTTAAAAAAATAGGAATTTGTTGTTGCTTTGATATGATCAGCAGCCTTGCATGCCTGTACGGTCCGCCGTGCAGGCATGCGGCGTCAATCGTGCTTCGGGCTTGGGGTGTGACACAAGCATCCATATATTATATGGGAGCTTGTGATATAGTGGGATTAATGTATTGCAAGAACCATGGTTCCATGTATAACGTGAGTTTTGTTGCATCATGGCCATCGCATGCATGATATACGTGTGGTGCAATTGCAAATTAGAGAGTCAAGTTTGGTCCCAAAACCGATAGAATGCGGACTCTTTGTCCTCCTGCCTTTAAATAGAATGAATCCTCCATGCTATCTTGATCTCCCTTCCAAAGAAACAAGCCTCAGAACTCCAACTCAAATCAGGGAGGGCTGGTTTTTTTTTTTTAACCCTGTTTCTGATGAAAGCCACGAGGATGTTTAAAAGGTGGCCACCAATCAAGTCCCGAGGGCTACTGCCTATCTAGTCCGACTACATTAAATCCAAGGCTGATCATGAGCCGGACATAAATCCAAAAAATGTCAAATTTTATACAGACCGGTCTGAAATTTGATTCAAAAAGAATAAAATTTAGCCATGAGATCCAGCCCACGATCGGTTTTAAATTTATAGCTAGAATCATCAGCATTAGCGATGGGAGAAAAGGAAAAATTAATAATTCTAAAAGTGTTATTTTCTTTTCAAGGGTGGTGGAGGTGCATGCCACTTTCTAAAAGCACCGACACTATGATCTTCTCTTCTTAAATCAAGGGATGGTGGAGGGTAGCATATATGATGGAAGGGGTCCCCATGAACTCGGCAATCTTCCACAATAGACTGGGACATCACTTGGTATAGTACCTATTCCAGGAAACATCCGTTTGATGACAGGGATAATTGGACCTATGGATTGATTGCACCACCCTTTTTAGGGCCATCATGTGGGAACGTCATATCATGTTGGGCTGCTTGGAACCTTATACGGGATATCTCAAGTCAAAAGAGAATAGGAGTTGATGTATACTAATTTGAACATAATATTATTTTTTTTCTTTTCTTTTGTTTCAGAAGTTTTGGTAACCAAGACAGTCTCAGTTAGACAGTGAGCTATGAGCAAATTGTTTTGGTGAAATCTTATGAGCCATCATCAATCCATTAATGCCATCTAACTTCTTTGGTCAGTCGGGTCCTATTTTTTAAATTTCGGATGGTGGCTTAAGTGCTCCATGTATCATAACGGTCACGTTGGCTCAAAGGGGACAGCAGGACGAGGGTATTTATAAAGGGAGATGAGAGGTGCCAACTTACCAAGTTAATAAATTTTTTTTAAAAAAAATAATTATATCAAATAGTGATATCATATTTTATATTTATCAAGATGTTGATAAATCTAGATCACCTGACAGTGATTTGCATAACACCTCATTTTTGATAGGTTGATAACAAATCAGCTTACTTAAAAATAAGTGGGTCCAAACATTATTAAAAGTGGCAGGAAGAAGTAGATAAAAAATTTAAAAATATATATTTTGAAGTTATGAATCTTTGCAAACAACTGAATCCAAAAAAGTTGAGAGTAGAAAAAATTATGGCCAAAAAAATGCAAAAAAGAGTGAACTATATAAGTGTTACTAATATAATACAAGTTGTTTAAATTTTCATCCATAATTTCTTCATTCCAGTCCAGTACGAAAAATTGCTACCAATCTTGAAATGTGTTATATACCTTCATCTATCTAAATACATTGCAACAATATTGTTGGTTACAAGATAATTAAAAAGAGAAATAGTGTGCCACTTTGTAGTAAAACATATATGTACTAAATGGGAGATCATAGTTACCAGCATTTTCTGAATAACTTTCTCACTGACATGATCACGCCCATCAGCTCCGCCACATATGTTATAGGTGCATGCGTAGCATGAAATAAGTATAGCTAACTCATATTTTAATTATTCCTTCATATTTCTTTCTCAAAAAATATCCTTTCAAGTTCTCTTTATCTTTAAGTTCAAGATGAATTTTTTGATCTGGGAAGTGGCAGAGTTAACCAAGAAATATAATTTACTTGATTAATCGAATGCACTACCGCTATTTCAAGATTATCTGACAACCAGATATATGTAGATCAATTAGAGGTGGTAATTGGATCGGGCCGGATCAAAATTTCATAAATCTAAATTTAATTTTTTTATTAAACTGATCAAAAATTCAAATCCAAACCCTATTTATTTATTAAATAGTAATTTAACCCAATCTGCATAATATTTTTATTAAATAGAACGAATCAAATTAAATAAGTTAAACAAATTAAGTAAGTTTTTAGTGAACTATATGAATATAAACAAGTTAAATAGGTTAAACAAATCAAATTAAATAAATTGATAATGAACTGATCTAATTATTAAATATACTAAATTAAGTTAAACAGATAAAAAATAAGTTAAAAATAGATCAAAGATCGTACTCTGAACTCAATCCACGGTTTAGTTGGATTGATCTATCTATGATTCAAATTTATTTATGACAACTTTGATCTATCTATTTAAAATAGATCATTTATAGATGAGGGGTGATGAATCAGGTCAGAAATTGCCATCACTCTCCAGTTTTTAACGGGAGGCACGGTGGGGCCAGAAGCTAGCCGCTGTCGTTTGTCGTGACACCAAACTTCAGCGGACGTTCGGATGCCCTCTTGTCCAGTGTCGGAGTCACGTGAACATCTCGTCAACAAGCCCAAATCCTGACGTCCTTCCTCCCCATCTTTGTACTGAAAACCACTCGGTAGAGTCCGGAACCCAGTGACACACTGGCGTCTGTCCAAGTGAAGGACGGGGACCCCCCACTCACGGGACGGTGACCACATCCCCACCCCATCATCTTCCAATCATCCCACAACCGTCTGATTCCCATCCAACGTGTACCAAGTAAAGGTGAGAGCATCGCAGCAAGCACAGTGTAATTGTCACATCTTGGAACTGTGGATGCATTTAATCAGGTGTACCACCGTAGGCCCCTTGATTGGACCGGCCTCTTCTGTTCGTTTATAGGGGCTTGTTTGGAAGCTACTCCACTAGCTCTTAGCCAAATCGCCGAGAAAGGGGCTTGTTTGGAAGATGGATGGGTTTATCTGGGATTAGAACCAATAAGAGCGTGAGGCATGGAATCACCATAATTAAAAAAAAAAAAAATAGAACCTTACAGATAAGAAGAATAACTTAAATGCTACAGATTGCCTGCCGTCTCACTGAATAGTTTCTTGGTCATATATAAATGGCTATCCCTAACGATTAAAGAATGGAGATTTGTTACGCTCATAATAATAAGAATTATATGAGATAGGACATACTTATACCAAGGTTAAAAAGAATAAAATAAGAATAGCATTTATTTTTCATTTGAGGTAAATAATGCTATTTCAAATAGTGACTGCAATCTTGATATTTTCTATATGAGTTTTTTCTGCATCAATATCTTTTTAAATATCAAATTTTGAATTCATATTCTCTCAAAATTAATATTTACATTTATATCCTCATAAAGCATTTATTTTGCTATTTTTTATTTTTATTTTTACATATATATCCGTACCATCTAACGCTATTAAAAAATTAATAATTTAAAATTAAAATGTCTAAAATATTTTTAATAGGTAGATGTACAAGAAAAAATATTTTCCAAGTGATCGCGATGGAGAACAAAAAAATAATTTTAAAATTTTATTTTATTTTTAATTAAATAAATATGATTTTTATTAACGGTGTCAGAAGAACTGTTATATTAGAAACATTTGTGTAAAAACAGTATTTTAAGAGGGTACAAAAATAAATATAAATTTTAAGAGTGTATTCAAGCGAATTTAAATTTTTAAAAGAATATTTATAAGATAGGACATACTTATACCAGGATTAATAAGAATAAAATAAGAATAGCATTTATTTTTCTTTTAAAGTAAATAATGCTATTTCAAATAGCGATTACAATCTTGCTGTTTTCTATTTAAATGCTAACTGGGGATAAAAACTGCTGTTTAAAACTATTGTTTTAGAATAAATTAAAATATAATTCTTATTATTTATTTTTTTTTCTTAAATGGGGAACAAGCCCTAGATTAAAAATTTACAATTTTATAGACAAGAAGGAAATATTAAAAATTATAATGAAAAATTGCAAGATATGACCTGCAATATCACTGTTTAAAATAGTCCCCAAATCACATGTGGAATTCGGTGACCGGAAAACTACCTCTGATATACTGTATCAATCACTGTAACATTGAATCGGTAATCTGATTTTAAATTAAATGAGTGATCAGTAGAAATATTCATAATAAAATAAGATAATAAATGGATAATTTCTAAGTTTAAGAATTTTTATTATAATAGTAGATATGAAGAAAAAAGAAAGATCGGATGGGACAAATTTATACTAAGCTTGATAAAAAAATTTATTTTCCATTTGAGAGAAATAGTGATATTTAAAATAATGGTCACAGTTTAATTGCTTTCCGTCTAAATGCTTTGAATATTATATGAGAAGAATTATGGAAAAAAATATGAATTATCATTGTTAGTTTCTTTTTAAAATGGAGGATAAAGTTCTTACTTAAAATCGAATTAAGTATACCAAAACACTGTAGTATGAATTTGTTCTGGTTAAACTCGACTTCATGGGTCGTCGAAGAGTACAACAATCTTACAGAAAAGTTAACAGTGCAAAGAATTAGATGGTTACTTATGCAGCTTATCATTTTATCTAAAATAGATCAGGATTTTGTCTCATATTTTTTATGGTTTATCTTGCTTTCTGTTTTTTATTTTTTTACAAGTTTTACGACCGTTATGTGAACTGCCATGGTAAAACAAAAAATAAATAAATAAATAAATAAAATAAATAATAATGTGAGAGAGAGAGAGAGAGAGAGGAGGAGGAGAGAAGGAGGGGGAAAAAAGAGTGCAGTAATCTTGTCATTCTAAAATGGGCGGCTAGACCTAGTTTGACGGTGATGAGGTGGCGGTGAGGTGGCGGTGATGGACACCGTCACAAAAGAGAAATCGACGGAATCAGCGGGCGGAACAATGGGTGCACCAATTGCACGATGGGGCCCGCATCATCAATTCAAGGGGACTCGGGAGCCCTCGGGGGCCGCGAGACACGTATATGGCAGGAAGCTCACGTGGCGTGACTCCGACGCGTGGGGCCCGGAACCCAGCTGTCTCGCACGCTTGCTTTCAGTAAAGGGGGAATGGGATGTCCTGCCACATCAGCACAGTGTCCTCCTTGAAAGCCGCTGGGGCCCACCAGCCCACCGACCCTCGCCGGTTCTTCTTCCCAGTGGGCCCCGCGGGCGTCTGCTTTCCAGCCACGAGAGTACCATCTTTGTGACGTTGGCAAGTGAAAGTGTGCCACGTGGACAGCCAGAAGTGTCTAGGTAGTGGGAAAAGATGGAATGATGGGAGCTTGAGGTGAACAACAGCCCACCGCGATGCACATTTCCGTTTCTTTTACGGAACGCTGATGCTGCCACCCTTCCATTGCTGGTAATCTACGCTCAGGGATGTTTTGTGAAAATTACTAGATTGGATATAGACATAGAGCAGTCCACATGAATGTGAGTAATTTACACAATAGAGTTAATGTAAAATATGTGTACAGCTCATATACAAGTATCTGCATGGTATTTTAAATAATATTGGTCCAAACAGGATAATTAGAAGTCCGTCGCTTATGATTCAAGCTGTTAAATATGATATAATACTTCAATCTATTTACGAGTTTAATGGCCAAATATGTGTATATATATATATAGTTGTATTATTTAAACTATCTATTTTTTACAATTATACGCATAAGAGATGGATATGCTAGGGATTTTCAAATTTCATAATTTTTTAACCATAAGCAATTTATAAATAATAAATTATATGTAAAAACTTAGATCATGGATATTGGATTCTCGATGGTTCGGTCATGATCAACCATATTTGGAATATTGTATAGGCACCTACTTAATAACTAACTCTACTACGTACTATACGTACATAGAGAGAGATCCTTGTTATATATTTAGTATCACTCAACATGGACATTTACAAGTAAATAAAAATTAAACAAAGTTGACATATTAGTACTTCTAAGTAAAAAGTAATATAAAAGGTTAAGTGTGTTTCTCAACTATCATGTAGGAGATCAAAGTGCTATGTTAATAGTATTTCATTTAAAATTAATGACTTATGTATTTGGAAGGGCCTAGCTAGAAAGTATCATACAAGTTAACTATAGTTTGATTGATGTTACTTTCTTATTAATGTCTCTCACATTATTATTTAGTACTTCATGTTATGTTGTATAAGTTATAGACAAAAAGAAAATAAAAAGTTACATAGATTGTAAGATTTTTTTTATTTTTTAAAATTTTCTATGCTATGATATGATGAGTATTTAGAAATCATAATGAAGGACTTATTTGTTCAATAGGGAAAAAAAAAAGTATGCATTCCCATGATATTTCTTATTTCTAGCCTTACGTATACTGATGAAAAAATATTATAAAATCTTGTAAAAAAAGACTTGGATTGCTATACGATGTGCTATTTGCATCAAAAAATGACATGCAACACTTGATGGCCACCATCTGAAAAAAAGACAATTATAAAAAATATTCTGCAACACATGATGACCGCCATCAAAAGATGGATAACCATCAAAACAGTCACGGCATATAATATATATAGCTGTTTTGTTCAATGTCGTCTATCTTTCTTTCGATAGCGATTACCCAGTGTTGCATGGCACTAGTCTGCATTGCTACAGTATCCTACATAGAATTAGTGCTAAAAAAAACTCTTTTAATATATCAATATTAAAAACTGGAGTGTGCATATCAACTTTTACTGCAACAAAACACATAAACTAAACAGAAAGAATAAAAGGTATATGCATGTATTTTTCTCAGATAAATTAAAATAATAGGGTTGCAGCTGAAAATACGTGACTGGTTGCCTGTAAAGATTCCAAGTGGCCCTGGCAGTCCGATATAAATACCGACTCCCCCAACCTCCAATACCATCCCACCCGTCTCGCTTTCCTCTTCCACTACCTCCAGTCACTTGTTTCTCCGGCTTCATCAAGCCTCTGTGTTGTTGAGCTTCTCATCACCAACTTCCTCCTCTTGTCTCCATTTTCTCTAGACTTTAGCCTCCCATGTCTACTGTCGAGGTGAGCCGCTTATTTAAGCTTTCCCCAGTTAACAAAGTGCCAACAGTATGTCCCTAGACTGCTGGATCAACTTCAGAAGATCATACTATGTTAGATAAGAAGATTTTTAATTTTTTCTTCTGTTACAGCTTCTTAATTAGTTGGTACCATATATCCGAGGTAACATAGATGATAATAAAGATCTGGACTTAGATCTGGCCTCCTAGGAGTTGGAAGATCCACCAGATCCAGATGGCTTGTTTCATATATATAGCTTCCAGATTTTCGAAAGGTAAATAGTTCACAAAATGATCTGTGATAAGTTGTATTAGGTCACTTCTTGGCTTTGAGACATAAGGAGACATGCTAGTTGACAATAAATCAGCGAGGAAATAAGTTTTTTCAGTTCTTCCCAGTTCAAAACTATCTTTAGTGTGGAAATATAGGAACCAGTCATGTTGATCGTGGTTTAGATTATCTGGAGGCTAGTCAGAACTCAGATCTCAAAGGGATCTACTTGGATTCAGTTGGCATCCAAATCTGGTCGGCGCCGTTTAGATCTGAAGAGCCTCAACTCTAATTAGTTCATTGATAGATCTAATGGATTCAGGTTCAGATCAAGCTCCTAAGATTGCAAGGTTTAGGCCGGAGATCTGGAAATAAGTGTAAGGCCAGGCTTTACCATGTTGACCTATATGCGGTGTGGTCCAAATTCTTTAATCAACAACATCCACTTGCACTCCATATTAATTAGTTATTTTAAAACTACCTACTAGTCTATCATTCTTGCAGTTTTTTGTCCGACTTTTTTATTTTTTAATATTGTTGCAGTTAAATAAGCATTCTATTTTTATATTTTTACAAAAAAAAATTCATCTTATTTTAAATAATTTTAATATTATATTTTCTTTGCGATCTTATTTGGTTTTAAGTTCACCAGCCAGCATCAAACGTGAGGCAAGCTCATAATGGTAGAAGATCAATTTTTGTGGCTCCAGAAATAAACCTGATTTGACTTTTTCTTACCATCTTATACAGAACAGGCCCTCACATAGACTAATATTTACGACCAAATATAAAAGTAATTTTGATTATCATGAAATAAATATTTTTTATGTAAATCCTCAGCGGACCTACAATAAATAATTATAGGGATGCACTTTCTTTGTAGTGGGGTGCATGGGAGATCGCTGGTCATCACTATTTTTTAGTACAAACACTTTAGCAACAGACCCAAGCACATCCCACTAATCATTAGAGGTGCAGCAGGAGAGGGATGTCTAGGTTATAAAGACCAATAAAAATCCACTTAACCCATAAATTTTCACATAGAACAATGTACTCATGCCCAAGCCGACCCTGACCTATATATATTTCAATCCAGAACTCAATATCGGTTGGGTGGATTGAATATTCAGACTGGTTCGGACTGTATACTAAAACAACTTCGATCATCTCTAGTCCCATACTATATATGAAGGTTTAGATGTAGGTTGGGCTAGATTTAAGCCGTTTTTTAGATATCAATTCACAGGGAGGTCCGATTTATTTGGATCCAGATCACTACAACAAGGGATTACAGATAAGAAATCAAGACTCTTTCAAGTCCAACTAGCTCAATCCACTTTTGGGCCTAACAAGTATAGGTCAAGCCGGTCTATGTTGCTCCACATTTTCCAACCTAAGTAGCGTAAAGTTCTTTGATTCCCGGTTATTACAAAGGTGGCGGTTTTGGACGTGCAGGTGGAATCAACTCCGGTTATTGAGGCCCCGGCAGAAGCGCCGGCCGCCCCGGTAGAAGCCAAATCTGCTCCCGCACCGCCCGCTGAACCAGTAGCCGAGGCCGAGCCCGCCGCCCCGGCCGTCGAAGAGTCCAAGGAAGAAGCCCCAGCCGTAGCACCAGAGGAGGCCGCCCCAGAAGCACCACCAGTAGAGCCCGAGGAGAAGAAGCCTGTCGAAGAGCCTGCGGTCGAGGCACCAGCCGAGACTGAACCAGTGGCTACGGAGCCGAAAGAAGAACCCAAGCCAAAGGCAGAACCGGAGGCCCCAGCTCCCGAGCCCGAGAAGCCTGCCGAACCGGTCGTCGAAGAGCCGACCATGGAGGAGCCCAAGGCTGTCGAAGAGGCAGCACCGCCAGCGGTGGAGGAGGTGAAGGCTGAGGAGACGGAGGAGAAGACCGCGGTCTCGGAGTAAATAAGAGTAGTGCTTTGGGTCTATGGCTTCCATGTTCTGTTTGATGAGATGGAGTTTTAGTTTTAAGGTTTTAGATATTATTAAGTTCTAATAATAAAGATTAATATATATGAAATAATCTAGTATGTGTTTTTAGAGCACGGAGTGGAAGTTATAATCCTGTTTAGGTGTGCATTTTACCCAGTGGACTTGAACCGGTAATGTGCTTTGAGTGTGATTTAATCTGCTGGTCTATTACTCTATTTTGCAGTACTTTGTTAATCTTCTGCGGTTTTTGGGATGAGTGCCCTGTTTAGATTGTGGGCTTTCTATTGTGTAATAATCAAGATTGTTTTAAGATTTCTTGATTTATATTGGTAATATATGTATGAGTTTTCAGTGCTCATATTGTACAATGCATTCCATTCGTCGCGAAGAACGTTTTGCAAGTTCTGTAAATTATGATATGATTTAAAGAATTAAATGTACACTTTATGATAACTCTTTAAAAAAGAGTCAATAATTCAAAATTAATGATAGATTATTTCAATTAAAGATTCAAATCATTACCCATATGATAAAACCATCAAGAAATTAAAATGTGTTATGGTAATCTCTAACTTAATTATCATGAATCTATCAAAATAGCCATTTTTAATGGCATAATATTATATTTTATTATGATATGTTCATGAAAACTTAGAGAATGGGTTTAAGTATGTCCTTGATCTTACATTGTAGATTTTCAATTTATATGATGTATTATATATATTACTTGACCATGCTAGTATAATGATATTGTTCAATTTTATATTGAGTTGGTGTGTACGTAGTTACATATTACCAAAATATATGAATTTTAATTTGTAGATGATGTTTAATAATTTGAATCTTTAATTTAGATAGCTTATTATTTATTTTAAATTTATTTTTATTAGAAATTAATATAAAGTATATAGTCTAACTTTAGAATAAAAAATATGATAATATGACCTATTCATATTCAACTTTATATGCTAAAACTTTATTTATATTACATAAGTCGAGATGCCGCCACCTAGTAACCGAACATAGAACCCACATAGCCAAAATCGGTCCGCAACTTAATTAATATTGTTCACTTTCTATTTGGTGCTTTATTTTGCTACCTTCTTTCTACTAGCAATCGAAACACGCAGAATGAGGTGGGGGGGACGGTGGGGAAGAAAAGAAAAAAACCGAGAGGGGCGCGGGGGGGGGGGGGGGGGGGGGGGGGGAAGAAAAAAACTAAGAGGGGAGGAGAGGATACAGTTATTTTTTAGGTCACGTTAGGTTGTCGAGAATACAAATCAAAAATAGTTTTATCTTACTATAATATTTATTCATAGAAATCACTGGATTTAATTTGATACATCTTAGAATCGATCTATGTTGATAAGACAAACCGACAGATATCTGTCGAATTCAGGCGAAGAGCACTGGATAGCTGTGAAAAATATTCTTGAGTACTTGAGAAGAACTAAGGATATGTTTTTGGTCTTTGAAGGAGGATCTGAGATAAAGGTAAAAGGATACACATGTTGCCCAAGAAAACAACCCAAGAGGGGGGTGAATTGGGTTTTAAGTACTTATTACAAATAAATACTTAACGAGTAACTAATTAAACTTTATTGCAAGCGGATTAATTAGTTTACTAGATGTAGTGAATGAAGGGGATGGAAGAGACAATGAACCAATCACAAACACAAGAGGTTTTATAGTGGTTCGGAGCTAACCCTTGCTCCTACGTCTACTCCCCAAGCTTCACTTGGGAGTTCGCTATGATCCCTCGGATTACAGCCGGTTGTTTTACAAGTTCACAACCCAACTTGTTGTTTTACGAGATCACAACGAACTCGATCGGTTTTCACAAGCTCACCGACTAAAACTACCCGATTGTTTTCTCGGGATCACAATCGAACTCTTACACCGTTGGTTTTACCCTCGGCTCACCAACCAACCTTACAACCCTTGATTCAATCCCCTGATTGAATCAAGTAAGAAAATAGTTTGGGAAAATTACACGGAAAGCTTCTTAATAAGCAAATATTAAACAATATGAAAAGAGTGAAGTTAGAAGCCCTCAAACAGATTTTGGAAGTGGAAAAAGGGGCTTCTCGACTTTAGAGTCTCCTCTTTGAATGCGCTAAAGACTTGATGTCAGAAGGAGAGCCTTGAATGTGAAGGAAGGAGTTTGTAGGATGGACTTCAATTTGCTTCTTCCTTCTTTTTCTTGTATTTACTCTTGAGAGACTTTGGTAGGTGAAAATCACTTTTTCTTTAAATGGAATCTCTCTCTTGATGTCTATTACTGTTCACTCTGGCTATTTAAGCAGTCCACTTTGAAAACTAGCCGTTAGACACCAATTTAGGGCAGTTCTGCACAATCTGCAACTCTTGACAATGTGTCCGTTGGGATTGGAGTCGACTCGCTCGATCTGGAGTCGACTCGGCTGTTGCTGGAGTCGACTCATGCTTTACTGGAGACGACTCGCCCACTGTTCAGGATTTGAATTAAAGTGCTGTCCCGTTCTGGAGTTGACTCGGCCAAACTTGGAGTCGACTCGCCAGTATCCGGAGATGACTCGGCCTTTTGGAGACGACTCGTTCTCAGGATTCCAGAGATCTTTCTTTCAGGTTTACTCCCTCGAGTCGACTCGGATTCTATTGAAGTCGACTCGGCTCTCAGAGACCGAAAAACTGATCTTCTGTCTTTGGAGTTGAACTGCCTCGGAGTCGACTCGGATCGTTTTGGAGTCGACTCAGCTCTCAGAGCCCGAAGTTGGTTCTCTGACTTTTAGTCTTGCTTTCCTCTGAGAGTCGACTCTTGCTTGTTTAGGAGTCGACTCCTCAACCGTTGGAGTCGACTCGAATTCTTCTGGAGTCGACTCGGTAATAGGGTCCAGAAACCACTTCTCTGTCTTTTTGTCAGTTACTCCTTGGAGTCGACTCGAAACTATCGGGAGTCGACTCGGTAATCATCAGAGTCGACTCGAATTCTTCAGGAGTTGACTCGGTGATAGGGTCTGAGATTCATCTTTCTGTCCTGCTGTCTGTTCTTAGTCGGAGTCGACTCGCAGTGTGCCGAAGTCGACTCGAGCCTGTGCCAGAACATCTGAAACACTTGGAGTCGACTCGAAATCCTCCGGAGTCGACTCGAGTTTCAGCCTTTGACTTAAGCTGATTTCCACATGCACTCAAAAGAAGATTCTCACAAATTTTGCCTGAGATACTGGATTGAATTCATTAGTATAACATAAAATATACTCAAATGCTTTGGTCTCATCAAAATCAAATTGGGGTATTATCAATCACTCCACAATCTCCCCCTTTTTGATAATGACAAAACATTGAGTATTTGATGAGAGAAATACCCATCTAAAAAGATGATTCAGAATAAAATTTTGAAATGAATTCAAATGTCTAGTTATTTTAATCTATCCACAATTGAAAGGTATGAATCAGTAAATCCTGAAATTAAAGCTCCCCCTTTCATTTGGAATTATATGAGCCTTCATATCATGCAATCAATTGTTTGGCTTATATGTGTTAAATGAATTTGCATTCTTAAGATATCAGATTCTCTCCCTCAACATATGCATTCAATTTTGTTTAGATTTTCTGAATTTTCTTTTAATGTCTTGAATCTTTCTAGCTTAAATTCTTACTTTCAGAGGAAAAAAATCTGACAATTTGTTCTTGAGTATGATTCAACTAATCTCCGAATATCCTTTGAATAGATTCTGGAGATCACTCCTTGAGGAGCCCCAACAGAGAGATAATGAGCCTCGAGGTATCGAATCCACTTAGAACAAATTACATTTTGCTTTAAGAATTTTTTTTGTGATTCCCTTTACATTTTGATTCATCATATTTTCTCCCCCTTTTTGTCATCATAGCAAAAAGGCACAGAATACAGAAAAGTATTAGAATTCAAATTGCACGGTTTTGAAAGAAAATGTCTACTCATTGTATTGATGCTAATTTGAGTACAACTGTAAATACATCATACAAGTGTAAAAACAAATACATCATAAAGTAAAAAACAAAGCTACACTAGGATTTCTTGGAGGATGAGGCTCCTGAACCTAGTCTTGTGTGTTTCAAGACCAAGCTGAGCCCCTCTTGAACATTCCCTAGCTGAACTATGATCTCCGAGATGGCCCTAGTCTGGATCGTGGTAAGCTCGGTCACACTCTCCTGGAGGGTGTCCAACTTGGAGATCAATGCACTGGCTAACCGCTTTGCATCCTGACTCTGACTGCCTAGCTCATGTCGGATGCCGTCTCGCATCTTCTTCGTGTCGTCCTTGACGTTATTCATGTTCCAGTATTGAGCTTGAACTAGGCTTCGCACATTGGATATTTCCTCCTTCAGGTGCGCAGTCATCTCTGTCATGGCTGCCAAGGAGGGAACTACCTCGGTGGAGGGAGCAGTCTGAGGACCTCGGAGCTCCCTCAGCAGGTCATCCCTCAGCTCCCTCACTATCTCCTGCCGCAACTCTCGGAGCTACTCAGAAGATATCCGAACCTCCAGAGGTTGCTGCTGAGAAGGTGGGGCAGTGGAGGTGGAGGGCTCAGTATGGGTAGGACCAGAGGTGGAAGGAAAAGTGGGAAGATCTGTATAGTGCTCCTGGTCATGGTCAGGGCTAGGAGAGTGATGAGTGGTAGGGTCAGATGGTGTGGATGTGGATAGTTTCCGTACCTAGACTCCCCCGACCTTGTGGAATCCTGATGACCCAAAGATTGATTTAAAGATTGATTTTGATGATCACAAAAACCTTGAAGTATAAATACTAATGTTTGTGCTGCAAGGAGAAAGATATTTATTTTGCAAGGAACATAGCAAGTTGGAAGAACACAAGAAGGCCTCCAAAGCTCTCAAGAAAAGTTGGAAGAAAGTTACACTTCATTGGCCCAAGTTTCAAGTTCAAAGGACTCAAGTTGGAAGAGCAAATTCAAAGGAAAATCCAAAAGAATAGTCCTCGAGTCGACTCCTGGATAGTACGAGTCGACTCCAGGGAGTAACAAGGCAGAAACACAGAGAAGCTATTTTGGACTCTGAGAGCCGAGTCGACTCCGATGGTTGGCAGGTCGACTCCAAAGAAAGCGAGAATCGACTCTCAGTGGTTCACAAGGCAAAAGTCAGAGAGCAGTTTTCGGACTCTGAGATTCGAGTCGACTCCCGCAATGCGCGAGTCGACTCCGAGACAGCGCGATCCCAAAAAGACAGAAGACCAAATTATTGTCTCTGAGAGCCGAGTCGACTCCCAGACAGCTCGAGTCGACTCCAAGGCAGAAGGGTATGTTTCGGAAACTGAGAGCCGAGTCGACTCCGGAACAGTCCGAGTCGACTCCAAGACTGGACGAGGCGAATGACAGAAGATCGGGAGTTTGGGCTCTGAGCGCCGAGTCGACTCCCAGGACTGTCGAGTCGACTCGAGTGGGCCAAGTTGAAAATTAGCTCCATGGACTTCATGGGATGAGCCGACTCCGAGAATGCCAAGTCAGCTCCAGAAGTTGGCGAGTCGACTCCGGGATAAGTCGAGTCGACTCCCAGTCGAGACAGCACTTTAATTCGAATTTTGAACAGTTGCCGAGCCGTCTTCAGAAAAGCATTAGCCGACTCCTGCAACAGTCGAGTCGACTCCAGATCGCGCGAGTCGACTCCGATCCCAATGGAAACTTTTTCAGGAGTTGCAGACTGTGCACAACGGCTCTATTTTTGTCTCTAACGGCTAGATTTCTGTTTCCACGACATGTAAAGCTATAAAATCAAGAGGAGAGCTAGGGGAGAAGAGATGGAAGTGGGAGAGAACATTTAGGTAAGAGATTTAGAAGAGTTTACAAGGGAAATCTCCCTAAAGCACAAAAGGGCCATTCAAAGCAAAATAGAGAGAAGAAGAGCATCCAAGTGAATCCCAAAGCTTCCTCTTCAACTGTGTGCTGCCTCGGTGATCCTCTACTTCGTGCAAAATCAGAAGAGGATCAAGTGAAGAAGAAGCCGAGTTCCTCCATCTATGAATTAGTTTGAGGGCTTCTTCTCTTTACTTTACTTATTTATATTTGCTATATCTGCTTAAGTGAGAAGCTTGTATTTGTCTTTAAACCTTTGTCTTAATATCTTGTAACTTGATTCAATCAAGGGATTGAATCAAGGGCTTAAGGTTAGTTGGTGAGCCAAAGAGAAAACCAACGGTGTAAGGTTGTGGTTGGTGAGCTTTTGGAAAAACCAACTGGGTTTGATTGTGAACCCGGGAAAACAATCGGTTGGTTCTAGTCGGTGAGCCTGTGAAAACCGACCGAGTTCGTTGTTATCTCGCAAAACAACAAGTTGGGTTGTGAGCTTGTAAAACAACCGGCTGTAATCTGCAGGATTATAGTGAAATTCCCAAGAGGTCTTGGGGAGTGGATGTAGGTGCTGGGGTGCACCGAACCACTATATGTTTGTTGTGTTTGTAATGCCTCTTGTCATTGTCTAACTTACTCACTTACTCACTTAGATAAATTGCCTGCTTAACTCTTATCCGCGCATCCTTTATTGCAAGCATATTCAATCAAGTCACATTCTATACATCAAACTGTTGCTAAGTTTAAATTTCACTGTGCATCTATACAACTTAGCATAATTAATTGAAAAGTTTTAGAAGCAGTCTAAAAGTTTTAAAAGACCCAATTCACCCCCCCTCTTGGGTTGTATCTACTGGGCAACAAATCCCATCCGATGAAAGGTCCCCTCACCCATGCGATCTGTAAAATGCAGTGAGTGAGAGGGTTCCTCCTCAGGGATCGGGACCTCTAACTCCCTAAAGATAAGGGTGAACAACATCCCATACGGGAGACTCAGCCTAGGTTTGTCTAGGGGTTCACAAAGGTATTTGTAGATGAGTTTAGGGAAGTTGATGGGAGTGTCTTGGAGGATGTGGAACATCAAAGCTAGGTCTCTCTCTGAAATGAAGTCAAACCTACCAGTTTTGAGGAAGAGAGTCCTAGAAATGATACTTAGGAGAAGCCGCATTTCAGCCGAAAGCTGATTTGCGAACACCTCCTCTATGGGGGACAGAGGTGGACTCCCTAAGATGGCCGTAAGGGCCTCTGTCCTATCTGAGGGGTGTGTGGGAACAATCCCCTCACCGGAGAGATGGAGGACTCGAGCAATGAAGTCCTCGGAAATGAAAACTGGGGCACCCGCTACAGTCCCCTGGATACTGCCGCTACCCCGTGCGACAGTACCGTAAAATTCCCTAACTAACCCTGGATAGGTAGGGAGGTCAAGAGAATAGAAGAACTCTAAGCCCTGGGCCCTAAGGTGATGCCCTAGGTTGAACCCTTCCCGGGAGAGGAAGTCAAAGTTGACTTGCCTCCTGGTAGAGACAACCTTCCCGGCGCATGAGCGCGAGGGAACCGGCCTAGGCGGGGAAGGAACCGAAGGTGGTGGCCTCGTGGGTTCGTTCCGAGCCTTGGACCGTCGCTCGGCCCCACTCGCGGAGAAGGGTCTCTTTCGGCTTGGGACAATGGCTTTCCTAGGCATTTTTGACCTAAACACAGGGAAAGGATAAGAAAAATGGAGGAAACACGGAGGAAAGAACCTAGAATGGGTCGGAGACGAGGTCGGAGACGGCTCTAGGGATTTTGAACAGTGGCGGCTGAAAATAGAAGTGAAGAGAAAAATATTCCGCTTAGGGTTAAAAGTCGGATTTCCGACCTTGAGTCGACTCCGGTAAGTCGCGAGTCGACTCGACCTCGAGTCAACTCCCAAATATGCGCGAGTCGACTCTCCCACGAGCCGACTCTAAAATCTATTCGAGTCGACTTGAACTCTGGCACATAACCAAAAATCTTTTTATTTCCGTGCCAAAAGAGAGAGTTATGGAACTATCTCAGATTTAAGAACTGATTTGATGATCATAGATAAGAGGTCCTATGTCCAACATAAACTAATCTTCAAAATCAATGAATTAGAGGAGAGTATTACTAGAATGGATCAATCACTCCTAACCCTGTTCTAAGTATACAAAATCGATCTTCACTCAAAGGTTTTGTGAAGATATCAGCAAGTTGATCATCAGTACAAACAAATTGAAGTATCACATCACCATTCAGAACATGATCTCTTATGAAGTGATGTCTTATCTCAATGTGTTTAGTTCTTGAATGTTGAATTGGATTTTTAGTTAGATTAATGGCACTTATATTATTACAGTTAATGAGAATTTTATCTTGTTTAATGCCATAATCTTCAAGTTGTTGTTTAATCCACAAGATTTGAGCACAACAACTCCCGGCAGCTACATATTTGGCTTCAGCCGTAAATAGTGCAACCGAGTTTTGTTTCTTGCTAAACCAAGAGATTAAGTTTTCTCCTAAGAATTGACATGACCTGCTGGTGCTTTTTCTATCAAGTTTACAACCAGCAAAGTCTGAATCAGTGTACCCTATTAAATTTATGCTTGATTCTTTAGAGTATCATAAACCTATGTTTTTTGTTCCTATTAGGTATTTAAAGATTCTCTTAACAGCAATTAAATGTGATTTCTTAGGATTAGATTGATATCTAGCACACATGCATACACTAAACATGATATCTGGTCTACTTGCAGTAAGATATAATAAAGATCCTATCATACCTCTATACATCTTTTGATCTACTGATTTACCTGATTCATCTTTGTCTAGTTTGCATGATGAACTCATGGGTGTGCTGATTGACTTGTTTCCTTCCATATCAAACTTCTTAAGCATCTCCTTGATGTATTTTGCTTGACAGATGAAGATGCCTTCTTTAGATTGTTTGATTTGGAGCCTGAGGAAATAGTTCAGCTCTCCCATCATGCTCATTTCAAATTCACTCTGCATTAAGTCAGCAAATTCTTCGCAGAGGCGATTGTTAGTAGCACCGAAAATAATATCATCTACATAAATCTGAACTACTAACATATCTTTATTTTTCTTCTTTAAAAATAGTGTTGTATCAACGTTCCCTCTAGAGAATTCATGGTCTAATAGAAATTTGCTAAGTCTTTCATACCATGCTCTAGGAGCTTGTTTCAAACCATAAAGTGCTTTGTTTAGTTTATAAACATGATTGGGGTATTGATGATTTTCAAAACCAGGAGGTTGTTCTACATACACCTCCTCATTAATATACCCATTCAAAAAGATACTTTTTACATCCATTTGAAATAGTTTGAAGTCTTTAGAGCATACAAATGCTAGTAACAATCTAATTGCTTCAAGTCTAGCTACAAGAGCAAAAGTCTCATCAAAGTCTATACCTTCTTCTTGATTATAGCCCTTTGCTACTAGTCTAGCCTTGTTCCTAATCATAATTTCATTTTCATCAAGTTTATTTTTATATATCCATTTAGTTCCTATTATTGAGTATTCAGTGGGTCGATCAACTAAGTTCCATACTTTATTTCTAGTAAATTGGTTTAGCTCTTCTTGTATCGCATTTATCCAATTTACATCATTTTCAGCTTCTTCTATATTTTTAGGTTTAAAGTGTGAGATAAATGCTAGATGATTATTTAAGTTCCTAAGAGATGCTCTAGTTCTAACAGGTTGAGATGGATCATCTAAAATTAATTCCTTAGGATGACCATAAGCATACCTCCAAGCCTTAGTAAGCCCATGATCAACAATTACCTCTTGGCTTGTTGAAGTTTCTCCAATTTGCTTCGGTTCATCCTCTTGTAATGTCATCTCATCTATCTTTTTCTCAAGTATTTCTGCATCCTCATCAAAAGCTACTTTCTTGCTAGAAGAGATATCATTAGTGTCATCAAAAACAACATGTATAGACTCTTCAATAACAAGGGTTCTTTTGTTAAAGACTCTATAAGCTTTACTTAATGTGGAATATTCCAAAAAGATACCTTCATCTGATTTAGAATCAAATTTACCTAAGTTATCTTTGCCATTATTATGAATGAAACACCTACATCCAAAAACATGAAAATAGTTTACTTTGGGCTTTCTATCTCTCCAAAGTTCATAAGGTATTTTCTTTATAATTGGTCTCAATAAAACCCTATTTAATATATGACATGATGTATTAATGGCTTCTCTCCAAAAATACTTAGGGAGGTTACTTTCCCACAACATGGTTCTAGCCATTTCCTCTAGGGTTCTATTCTTTCTTTCTACAACTCTATTTTGTTGTGGTGTCCTAGGTGCAGAGAAATTATGAGTTATTTCCTTTTTACTACAAAATTCATCAAATAGATGATTTACAAATTCCGTTCCATGATCACTCCTAATAGCTATAACTGAAGCATTTCTTGAATTAGTAACTTCTTTATGAAATTTTTTAAATACTGAAAATGCTTCATCTTTATGAGTTAAGAACATGACCCATGTGTATCTAGAAAAATCATCTACAATGACAAGGCCATACTTGTTTCCACCAAGACTTGTGGTTCTAGTTGGTCCAAATAGATCCATGTGTAGTAGTTCAAGAGGTCTAGTAGTAGTGACACAATTTATGGATTTAAAAGAGCTCCTAGATTGTTTCCCATATTGACATGCTTCACAAATTTTATTTTTCTCAAATTTTAGTTTTGGCAAACCTATTACAGAATCTCTTTTAACTAGTTTTGATATTATATCCATATTTGCATGACCTAACTTACGGTGCCATGACCAACTTGCATCATTAACCTTAGTATCACTAGCTACTAAGCAAGGATTATTTTTGGCAAGATCTTCAAGATCTACTACGTACACATTACCACGTCTTATTCCTTTGAATACTAAGCTATTGTCACTTGAGTTGGTTATGATGCAAAGAGTTGGCTTAAACAGAACATCAAAACCTCTATCACATAATTAACTTACGCTAAGTAAGTTATGCTTAAGACCATCTACAAATCGTACATTATCAACAAAGGTTGAAGAGGTGATTTGTACTTTACCTATACCAACGATGTGACCTTGGTTATTATCTCCAAATATCACAGCACCTCCCTTTTTAGGCTCTAGGGTGAAGAATTGCTTCTTGTCACCCATCATGTGTCTTGAGCAGCCACTATCCAAGTACCAACAGTTTTTGTCGACTTTGGCTGCAAGACACTCCTACACAAGGAAATCATACAATTTTAGGTACCCAAGTTTTCTTGGATCCTTCAAGGTTAGTAATGTTGGTTCTTTTTGGAACCCAAACCTTTTTAATTTTTCTTTTAGCTTCTACTTTTCTATGGTCACACACATTAGCTTTATGTCCTACTTTTCCATAGCAAAAATAGGTTATATTCTTAGTTTTACTTTCCCCTGCTTTCACAAAGAAGTTTTTAAAGAGCTTTTGCTTATTCTTAGGTTTATACCCTAAACCAGCTCTATTAAACACAGCTCGTTGATTATTAAGTATCATTTCCAATTTTTCAGAGCTATATGTAAACTTTTCAACAATAGGTTTGTATTTTTCAAGTTCTTTTATTAGCTTTTGTTTTTCTGTTTTCAGTATGTTTAAGTCTTTTGTGAGATTATCTTTTATAGTTTGTTTACCATTTTTAAGTTCTGAAATTTTCTTGGTTAGTTTTTCGTTATCTTTAATTAAAGTATTAGTTTTTTGAATTAACATTTGATTGTTTGTTTTAAGTTCTAAATTTTTTTTAATGATAAAATCCTTGTCCTTAATTAATTTATCGTATTTATGGAGTGAGATTGATTAGTTAGTTTTAGTTCTTTATTCTTAAGATTTATTATCTTATATTCATCCATTAGTTCATTAAAAGCATCATACAATTCATCAAAGGTAAAATCTAAATGCGTTTAAGATGTTACCTCTTTTTCATTCGCCATAAAACAAAAGTTGGCCTTTTCCTCTTGTTCCTCATCCGATGATGATGATGATGAATCGGAGTCCGTCAAAGTGGAGACGAGGACTTTCTTTTTCTTATATTTGCTGCCCTTCTTCAGTAAGGGACAGTCAACTCTGAAATGTCCTGGCTTCTTGCATTCATAGCATCCGATTCCTTCATTTTTCCTTTCTTTACCTTTATCCTTGTTGTAGGAACTTGAGGGACCTCTCCTCTGATGAAAGGACTTCTTCCGGTTGATGAATTTTTTGAACTTTCGCACGAGAAGAGCCTCATCATCGTCTCCCTCATTATCTTCTTCTTCACTGCTGCTACTGCAAGATGGATCTTTGTTAGAAGAAGTAGATTTGAGGGCTATTACCTTTTTCTTATGAGAGGATTCTTCTTCGCTGTGTTGTTTCATCGTGAGCTCATGCGTCATAAGGGAACCAAGAAGCTCCTCAAGTGGCAGCTTGTTCAAGTTCTTGGCTTCCTGGATTGCCGTTACCTTGGCTTCCCATGACCTTGGTAAAGATCGAAGAATTTTCCTGACAAGGTCACTGTTAGCATAACTTTTGCCAAGACTTTTTAGACCATTGACGATATCAGTAAATCTAGTAAACATGCAAGTGATAGTTTCATTAGAATCCATTTTGCAGAAAGAGACTATTGAATTCATTGCGGTCTAAGGCACAATAAAGCACATTCATTGCTTTGGCATTTAGTTGTGCCTTCCTTATATCATTGTCATCCCAATCTTTTTCAAGTTTGGGTATAGTAATATCATCTACAAAAATTGAAGAAATGTATGGTCCATTAACTATGGTGCTCCAAATCTCATAATCTTGAGCTTGGATAAATATCCTCATCCTAGCCTTCCAATAGGTGTAGTCGATTTCATTGAAGAATGGAGGTCTATGGATGGATTGCCCCTCAATAAGAGAAGATCCAAATGGGGTTGTCATTTTGATCTTTTACTCTTTTAATATAAGAGTTTCGGCTCTGATACCACTAGTTGCCCAAGAAGACAACCCAAGAGGGGGAGTGAATTGGGTTTTAAGTACTTATTACAAATAAATACTTAACGAGTAACTAATTAAACTTTATTGCAAGCGGATTAATTAGTTTACTAGATGTAGTGAATGAAGGGGATGGAAGAGACAATGAACCAATCACAAACACAAGAGGTTTTATAGTGGTTTGGAGCTAACCCTTGCTCCTACGTCCACTCCCCAAGCTTCACTTGGGAGTTCACTATAATCCCTCGGATTACAGCCGGTTGTTTTACAAGTTCACAACCCAACTTGTTGTTTTACGAGATCACAACGAACTCGGTCGGTTTTCACAGGCTCACCGACTAAAACCATCCGATTATTTTTCCAGGATCACAATCGAACCCTTACACCGTTGGTTTTACCCTCGGCTCACCAACTAACCTTACAACCCTTGATTCAATCCCCTGATTGAATCAAGTAAGAAAATAGTTTGGGAAAATTACACGGAAAGCTTCTTAATAAGCAAATATTAAACAATATGAAAAGAGTGAAGTTAGAAGCCCTCAAACAGATTTTGGAAGTGGAAGAAGGGGCTTCTCGACTTTAGAGTCTCCTCTTTGAATGCGCTAAAGACTTGATGTCAGAAGGAGAGCCTTGAATGCGAAGGAAGGAGTTTGTAGGATGGACTTCAATTCGCTTCTTCCTTCTTTCCTTTGTATTTACTCTTGAGAGACTTTGGTTGGTGAAAATCACTTTTTCTTTAAATGGAATCTCTCTCTTGATGTCTATTACTGTTCACTCTGGCTATTTAAGCAGTCCACTTTGAAAACTAGCCATTAGACACCAATTTAGGGCCGTTCTGCACAATCTGCAACTCCTGACAATGTGTCCGTTGGGATTGGAGTCGACTCACTCGATCTGGAGTCGACTCGGCTGTTGCCGGAGTCGACTCATGCTTTACTGGAGACGACTCATCCACTGTTCAGAATTTGAATTAAAGTGCTGTCCCGTTCTGGAGTCGACTCGGCCAAACTTGGAGTCGACTCGCCAGTATCCGAAGATGACTCGGCCCTCTGAAGACGACTCGTTCTCAGGATTCCAGAGATCTTTCTTTCAGGTTTACTCCCTCGAGTCGACTCGGATTCTATTGGAGTCGACTCGGCTCTCAGAGACCGAAAAACTGATCTTCTGTCTTTGGAGTTGAACTGCCTCGGAGTCGACTCGGATCGTCTTGTAGTCGACTCGGCTCTCAGAGCCCGAAGTTGATTCTCTAACTTTTAGTCTTGCTTTCCCCTGAGAGTCGACTCTTGCTTGTTTAGGAGTTGACTCCCCAACCGTTGGAGTCGACTCGAATTCTTCTGGAGTCGACTCGGTAACAGGGTCCAGAAACCACTTCTCTGTCTTTCTGTCTGTTACTCCTTGGAGTCGACTCGGAACTATCGGGAGTCGACTCGGTAATCATCGGAGTCGACTCGAATTCTTCAGAAGTCGACTCGGTGACAGGGTCTGAGATTCATCTTTCTGTCCTGCTGTCTGTTCTTAGTCGGAGTCGACTCGCAGTGTGCCGGAGTCGACTCGAGCCTGTGCCAGAACATCTGAAACACTTGGAGTCAACTCGAAATCCTCCAGAGTCGACTCGAGTTTCAGCCTTTGACTTAAGCTGATTTCCACATGCACTCAAAAGAAGATTCTCACAAATTTTGCCTGAGATACTGGATTGAATTCATTAGTATAACATAAAATATACTCAAATGCTTTGGTCTCATCAAAATCAAATTGGGGTATTATCAATCACTCCACAACACAGATTCAGATTTTATAACTGACCCTGATGATAGAAAGTCTACATCAGGATATGTATTCTTATGCAATAGAGGGTCGATAACTTGGAAGGGTTCCAAACAACCAATTATTGCAGATTCTACCATGGAAGCTGAGTATATTGCCGCATCAGATGCTGCAAAGGAAGCATTCTGGTACAAGAAGTTTGTCGAGGAGCTAGTTGTCATGTTATCAGATGCCATAATACTTTATTGCAACAACAATGGTGCCATAGCACTGGCTAAGGAACCGAGGTCTCACCAGAAATCCAAGCACATAGAGCTACAATTTTATCTGATATGCAATTACTTCGAAAAGAAGTATGTAGAGGTGCAGAGAGTAGACTCTACAGACAACATAGCGGACCTATTCACCAAGCAGCTGAGTCAGCAAAAAACTGAAGCCCATCTTGAGAAGATGGAGCTTAGATACATGTCTGATTGGCTTTAGTGGAACTGGGAGATTGTTAGAAGTATGCCCTAAAAGCTAATGTGGTAGACACATATTTGTAATATAGGATATAAATTTGTACTTGACCCTTATTATATATTAATAACATTGGGCATTATTTTCATTCATATTTGTATGTGTCCATGAATCGTTCAAGGAATTAATAAGATGATGACACATATTCTCAAGAGTTGAAAATTTGAGGCATATGTCATTAGTGATTAATTCCTAGATGTTCCTGATCGATAGATCATCACGAGAACGGTGATCGATCCGCCGAGATTAGTACACAGATCACTTAGTCAGATGGATGAGTCTCGAATCTGCAGTGTGGTGATACTGGAATGATTGTGCAAGTGCTTGTTAGAGAATAAGGGTACTGAGTGTGACCAAAGCAAGTAGTCACATGGATGTCTATCCACTCGTCAGTGACATATTTATGCTGCAGTTGTATGATTGGTCCTTGAGGATGATAGTGTTATTTTGATGATTAACACAACCATTGAGGGAATATCTAATTAAATACTATAAGTTAATTTGATACATCATTACTGAGTTCAACACTCTCGGTACATTAAAAGAATGAGATCAAGATGTATTTCAATGATTAATAATGAGATAAAATTAGTGATAGAAAAGAGATAGTGAATTCTAAATTCTAATTCGGCAAAGTTTCAAGTGAAACGTACTCTTAAGGGGACAATAGTAATTTTTATTGTTAAGAGTATGTAGCAATACCATGGCATACATTCAAAATTGCTTGAAGTATATTTCATTGATTATACGGATGAATCTAACCTTAAGTTGCAGCAAAGTGTGGAATGAGTTGACCCCAAGATTGATGGAGTCGACCCCGGCATATCATGGAACCATCAGGCACACTTCTGCAAAAATGGCATGGATGAACAGTAGTTGAGTCGACCCCAAGCTTGCTTAAGTCGACCCCATCTTCAAGCCTCAAGAAAACAAGTCTCTGGAATCTCTGAGAGGGTCGACCCCAATGTAACTTGAGTCGACCCCACCTTGAGTCGACCCCAACTGAACATGAGTCGACCCCAAGGCTGTGTCATTCAAAACTGGATCTCTGGAATCCCTGAGAGGGTCGACCCTAATGGAACTTGAGTCGACCCCACTGAACCTTGAGTCGACCCAAAAAGAGTTGAGTCGACCCCAGTGAAAAACGGCTGAAATATAAGGTTCTGTGTTTCCTGAGAGGGCCGACCCCAATGTAGCATGAGTCAACCCTAGTGAAAGTTGGGTCGATCCCAGTGAAAGTTGAGTCGACCCCAAGTCTGATGAACAGTGGTTTGAGTCGACCCCAGGAAAGGTTGGGTCGACCCCAGCACGGGCAGAAGCATAATGGCTAGTTCTGCAGAAGTACTTTTTGTCCTCCCAACAGTAAGTAACAGCTAGTTTTTGAAATCTAACCAATAGGGGGTGTCCAATGGATGAGGGAAACTATTTAAAGTGACACTATTCATCAGAGAAAGTATCCTTTTGCAAAATATCAAAGCTTACACAAGAAAGATAAGAGCCCTAATCTTCTTCATCCTAGTGCTTTATTCTAAGAGCCAAAAAGAAGTGATTGAGCAGATTCTAAGAGATATTAAGAGCTCCATCAACCCTTGAAGAGTAAAGCAATCTTGGCAAAGAAGAGAGAAGTCTCATCAAAGCGATAACTATATTCTAAACTCTTCTTTGTAGCTCATAATTGTTATATTTGCTCATCTAGGAGTTTCAACCTTTCTTCTTCTTTTTAATCACCTTGTAAAGATTTGTTGGTGAGCCCGTAAAACCAACGGTGTAGGTTTGTTGGTGAACCCGTAAAACCAATTGTGAAGGTTTGTTGGTGAGCCCGTAAAACCAACATAGGTTTTTGGTGATCCCGGAAAACCAAAGTGTAAAGATTTTTGGATTGTGAGCCCGGAAAACAATCCAACTGTAATCCGTAGGATTATAGTGAATTTCCAAGGGGTCGCTTGGGGAGTGGACGTAGGTGCTTAGGAGAGCACCGAACTAGTATACTTCTTGTGTGTTTGCATTGTATATTGTTTTAACTTCACTCACTCATCAATCAACTCAATTAAGAAAGTAAAAATTTAGAGAAACCAATTCACCCCCCCTCTTGGCTTGTCACCTTGGGCAACAAGTGGTATCAGAGCAAGGTGCTCACATAGTATTTGTTGATCTCACAATCAAGAGACAAAGATCATGACAACCCAAGTAGGATGTTCTATGAGCGAGGGGTAATCCACAGATAGACCTTCTCTGTTTAATGATACTAATTACACATACTGGAAAGCTAGGATGAGGATATTCATTCAAGCTCTAGACTATGAATTGTGGAATATCATAACTAGAGGATCATACACACCCACAATTAGTATAGAGGGCACAATCATTCCCAAACCAGAAATGGATTGGAATGAGAATGATAGAAGACTAGCACAACTAAATGCTAAAGCAATTAATGTACTTTACTGTTCACTAGATGTAAGTGAATTCAATAGAATATCTACATGCACCTCCGCGAAAGAAATTTGGGATAAACTGGAGGTCACACATGAATGAACTAATCAAGTCAAGAAGTCAAAGATTAATATATTAGTAAATAAGTATGAGTTGTTTAAAATGGAATCCACTGAGTCCATAACTGAAATGTTTACTCGATTCACGAAAATCATAAATGGGCTAAAGAGTTTAGGAAAGTCTTATACTAACTCTGAACTAGTGCGAAAAACTCTCAGGTCTCTACCAAGAGCTTGGGAGGCTAAGATAACAGCATTTCAAGAAGCAAAAGACCTTAATATACTGCAATTGGAAGAACTTCTAGGATCACTCATGATCCATGAGTTGATCATGAGGCAAAATTCAGAAGATGAGGTCAAGAAAAGAAAGACCATTGCCTTGAAGTCTACTGCTCCAAAACAGAAAACTGAATCAGAAGAATCTGATGATGAGGAGGAATATGATGAAGAAGGAATGGCTATGCTTGGAAAAAAATTCAGAAAGTTCATGAGAGAAAAGAAGAAATTTTATAAAAGGAAGTCCTTCCTCAAAGGTAGCTCAAGCAAAGAAAAGGGTAAGGACAAAGAAAAGAAAAAGAAAACACCAATTTGCTATGAGTGTAACAAGCCCGGGCATTTCAAGATAGATTGTCCGAAATTGAAGTGGATGGCAAGAAAACTTAAGAAGAAGAACTTCATGGTTGAATGGAGTGAAAGTGAGGAGTCAAGTTCGGAAGAGGAAGATCAACAAAAGACGACCCAAATCTGCCATATGGCCAATGACGATGAGGTAGATTCTGAACTTGAATGTAATTTTACTGTTGAAGAATTATATGATGCATTTTTAGAACTCATGGAAGAATATAAGAAATTAATCAATAAAAATAAAGTTCTAAAAGATGAAAATCAATCTCTTATCCAAGAAAAGCAAAAACTATCTAATGACTATGAAACATTAAGTAGGAGATTCACCAATGAATCCAAAAGTCAAATGGCTGAAAATGTCAAGTTAAAAGAAGATGCTGAAAAATACAAATTCTTAGTGGACAAGTTTACACTTAGCTCAACTAAATTACATATGATTCTTGATAGTCAAAAAGCTGTATATGATAAAGCTGGTTTAGGATATAAAACAAATAGGAAACAAAAATACTTAAAGTACATATTTGTGAAAGCCAAAAATGAAAATATAACTTGTCATTGCTGTAACAAATTAGGACATAAAGCATATGCATATAATCATAGAAAGTCTAGCTACAACAAATTGAGTAATAATTATAAGCTAAAATCCAAGAAAATTTGGGTTCCAAAAGGAACATCAAGCACTAATCCTAAAGGACCCAACATAGTTTGGGTACGTAAAGCATGTTCTTGATCTTGATTGCAGGGGTGTCTTGCAGCTGATAAGATGGATAAACGATGGTATCTAGATAGCGGCTATTCAAGACACATGACAGGTGACATAGAACAATTTGTCACCTTGGAATCAAAGAAGGGTGGAGTGGTAACCTATGGAGACAATGGAAAAGGATTTATCATTGGAAAGGGTAAAATTTACATTACTCCATCCACCTTTATAGAAAATGTCTTATTAGTTAATGGTCTGAAACATAACCTACTTAGCATAAGTCAATTTTGTGATAAAGGTCTTAAAGTCACATTTGAAGCTTCAGTATGCATAATCACAAATTCTAAAGATAATAGCATTGTACTTATAGGACAAAGGCTGAGAAATATTTACATGGTAGATCTTCATGAGTTAGGCAAGAAAAATGGATTATGTTTAATTACTAATGAAGAAAGAAAAAATGAAACAAGTTGGCTTTGGCATCGTAGACTAGGACATGCTAGTATGGACTTAATATCAAAATTAGTCAAGAAGGATTTGATAAAGGATGTGCCAAAATTGATCTTTGAAAAGGACAAAATCTATGGACCATGCTCATTAGGAAAGCAATCAAAATCATCCTTCAAATCAAAGAATATAGTATCAACCACTAGGCCTTTTGAACTCATACACATGGATCTATTTGGACCTACTAGAACCGCAAGTCTAGGAGGGAAGAAGTATGGACTAGTTATAGTAGATGATTTTTCAAGATATACATGGGTTTCATTTCTTGCACATAAGAATGAAGCATTTTCAGCATTCTTAAAATATTATAAAAATATCATAACTGAAAAGAAGCTCACCTTAATAGCAATTCGAAGTGATCATGGAACTGAATTTGAAAATCAACACTTTGAAGAATTTTGTAATGAAAATGATATCTCACATCAATTTTCAGCACCTAGAACGCCTCAACAAAATGGGGTTGTTGAAAGAAAAAATAGGATCTTGGCAGAAATGGCACGCACAATGTTGTGCGAGTCAAATCTTCCAAAGTACTTTTGGGCTGAAGCTATAAGTACTGCTTGCCATATTCTAAATCGGATTTTAATACGACCTATAGCCAAGAAAACTCTTTATGAACTTTGGAAGAATAAGAAACCAACTGCTAAATATCTTAGAGTATTTGGATGTAGATGTTTCATTTTAAATAATGGCAAGAAGGATCTAAGTAAATTTGATGCCAAGTCAGATGAAGGTATTTTCTTAGGATACTTTACATCTAGCAGGGCATACAGAGTATTCAACAAAAGAACTCTTGTAGTTGAAGAGTCAATTAATATCATTTTTGATGAGTCTGATAGTGAGTCTCCTAGGAGAGAAAATACTCTTGATGATGATGCAGGAATTATTGACCTTGAAAAATTGAATCTTGATGATGTGCCAAATCAAAAAAAGAAAAATGATCGCGTGCCACCACAATCTCAAGACTTGCCAAAGGAATGGAGGTATGCACATGGACACCCTAAAGACTTAATCATTGGTGATCCATCTCAAGGGGTAAGAACTCGATCGTCTCTTAGAAATTTAAATGACTATCTTGCTTTTGTTTCACAATTAGAACCTAAGACTTATGAAGAAGCTGAAAAAGACATAAATTGGATAAATGCTATGCAAGAAGAATTAAATCAATTCAAAAGAAGTAATGTATAGAAATTAACTGAGAGACCAAAGCTTAACTCTGTAATTGGAATAAAATAGATATTTAGAAATAAATTAGATGAAAATAGGATAGTTATAAGAAATAAAGCTAGGCTTGTAGCTAAGGGTTACAATCAAGAAGAAGAAATAGATTTTGAGGAAACATTTACCCCCGTAGCCAGATTAGAAGCTATTAGATTACTTCTAGCTTTTGCATGCTTCATGGATTTCCAACTGTATCAAATGGATGTAAAAAGTGCCTTCTTAAACGGTTTTATAGAGGAAGAAGTATATGTAGAACAACCTCCTGATTTTGAGAATCATGAATTGCCAAATCATGTGTTTAGATTACATAAAGCATTATATGGATTGAAACAAGCACCTAGAGCTTGGTATGATCGACTAAGCAAATTTCTACTGAATAATGATTTCAGTAGAGGACATGTAGATAAAACACTTTTTCTCAAAAGAAAAGACAAAAATCTGCTAGTGGTACAAATATACGTAGATGACATAATCTTTGGTGCCACTAATGATAATCTTTGCAAAGAGTTTGCTAAATTAATGCAAGAAGAATTCGAGATGAGTATGATGGAAGAACTAAATTTCTTTCTCGGATTACAAATTAAGCAAACTAAGGAAGGTATCTTCATTCATCAAACTAAGTACACAAAGAAAATATTAAAGAAGTTTGGAAATGAAAATCACAAGGGAATAGGCACCCCAATGAATCTCACTAGTAAGCTAGACAAAGATGAAAAAGAAAAAAGTGTAGATATAAAGCTTTATAGAGGCTTAATTGGATCTTTGCTTTACCTTACTACTAGTAGGCCAGACATAGTATTTAGTGTGGAAATATGTGCTAGATACCAATCAGATCCTAAGGAGTCACATCTAAGTGCTGTCAAAAGAATCCTTAGATATTTAAGAGCAACCACAAACATAGGTTTATGGTACTTTAGAGACTCCTATCTAGATTTACTTGCATATTCTGATGCAGATTTTGCTGGTTGCAAATTAGATAGGAAGAGCATTAGTGGAACATGTCAATTTTTAGGGAATAACTTATAGATGTATGCCCTAGAAGCCAATCTGGCTGACACATTGTTAATTCTAGAGACATAATTTTATACTTGACTATTTATTATTGAATAAATAAAAGGTATCTTTTCATTCATATTAATTATGTGTCTATGAATCGTCCAAGAAATTAATAAGATGATGATGCATATTCTCAAGAGTTAAGAATTTGAGCCATGTATCATTGGTGATTAATTTCTAAATGCTCCTGATCAATGGATCATCACGAGGACGGTGATCGATTCGATCAGTGCACAGATCACTTTCCTTCTGGATGGACGAAACTTGAGTCCACAGTGTAGGGATACTGAAGTGATAGTGCAGGTGCTTGTTAGAGAACAAGGGTACTGAGCGTGACCAAGACAAGAAGTTACTTGGACGTCTATCCACTCGTCAGTGATTTGCTTGATGTTGCAGTAGTATGACTGGTCCTTTGACCTGCGGTGCTTCGGCTACTCACAGTGAGATTATTGTAGTTTGACTACACGTATACATGGTCTCTAGTCATATGGGTCCTTGTAGTGTAGATTGGCTGCAGTAAGTTCACTGTAGGAGTAGGGTATGCACTTACATGGAATCTATCGACCTTGATAGAAGAGGAGTGATCCTATGTGATTTGTTAGACTGAGTTCTAAGACCTTGGCCAGGGCAGTAATATAAAGTGGAGAAAGAGTTTTCCACTATCGAACTCGAGTCAAATAAATCTTGACATATAACAGACGAAGAGGTTTGACGAGTTATCCATGACCTCCGTCCTGTAGGGATCCACAATAGAAGGACTGTATCACATGATAACTGCACCTAGAGGTTCATCATTCTATTCTGCTGGGTAGCCACTACATGCTGCTAGGTGTCACTGGTGGATGGTGGGACTCATAGGGATTATCTCGATGATCGATAAGCCCTAATGAGTAGAGTTGGAATCGTTCCGACCTATTGAAAGGAGTTTTCAATGATATTGTGATAGAGATCACAATATATCTCACTACCAGTCAGAGTAGAACCTATGGGATCACACACACTAGAGGCATTGACCGATCCGATGGTTGAATCGTGATTAGGAATCACAAGTAATCAATTCGATTGATAATAAGCTGAAGAAGGAACAAAGAGAATTAATTAATTGGACTTAAAACAAGAGTCCTACTTGGAGTAGGATTCCTAGAGTCCTAATTGGATTAGGACTAGGAATCCTACTTGGACTGAGATTCCTACTTGGACTGGGATTCCTACTTGGACTGAAAATCCTATTTGGAGCAGGACTGGGATTCCTACTTGGAGTAGGATTCCTACAATCCTAATTAGATTAGGAGTTTTGAATTAAATTTGGATTCCTACTTGGAGTAGGATTCCTAGAGTCCTAATCGGATTAGGACTTCGAATTCAAATTAGAGTCCTAATTGGATTAGGACTAGAATTAAACAAGTCCTAATTAGATTAGGATTTCTTAAGTCCTAATTAATTATTAATCTAATGAATCAACATGACTCTTAATTGGATTAGGATTGAAGAGTTCAATTGAGTCATGGTTCATTCAAGTTCTAATTGGATTAGGACTAGCATAGATTGAACCCAATTGATTCATGATTTGGACTAAACCAAATAGGAGCCCTAGATGCCTTTATAAGGCTTTGAAAGGAGGTGCCCTAATGAAAAGTGAAGCCCTCCTCCTCTCCATCACGTGGCCACCCTCCTCTCCTCTCTTTTCAGCCACCAACAACAAAGGGAAGAAAAGGATCTTGGTGGCCTCCTTCTTCCTCCACCGTTTGGTTCCAACGCAAGGAAGAAAAAGAAGGCTGCAGGGCTTCGTTCCTCTTCTTCTCTTCATCCTTCTTCTTCCTCCTCCCAAGCACAATCAAGGATTGATTGAAAGGGAGGATATCAGCCATCAAAGTTATCTCTGCAAGGGAGCTAGCACCCCGGGGAGATAGAAAGCTTGGATCGGTTTTCTGCTTCGTGTGGATACCCGTAGAGGCCGGGCACTTGAACGGCTTCAAGCGAACCTTCATCCTAAACCACGATCATCAGTTTGCGGTGATCATCTATCCACACAAAGGTGAAGATCTGATCTTCTAATGTTATTTAAAAGTTTTTAATCCTTATCTATCTACGAACGGTTTTTAAACAATGTTCATGCGATGAACGGTTGATCCCGCACATGCCTCTTCCGCTGCATCTGAATTTTTTGAATTTTCTGCGGCATGGGCGGATTCCCAACAGTGGTATCAGAGCCTAGGCATCGTAGATTAAGGTAAGGATTAATTATTAATAGGCTTAATAGATCTGAAAATTGAATGATCATGCATGCTGAAAATTTTCTGCATGCAGATTTTTTCTAGGGTGCTGATTTTTACATGCTGATTTTTATGTGATAAAAAGAAGATTCTAATTGCATTGTTAATGGGATTACAAAGTTTAGAATCATGATTAGCATGATCAGCAACTTATGTTATGAGATAATCAGTTAGTTTTCAGATCTGAAAATTATAATTGCTGCATATGGTGATGATCATAGGATTCAAACCTTTTTGGTATCAAATGTAATGACCTGCGATGTGATCTGTAATGTCATGTAATTTTTCAGATGCTTGCATGCATCTTATTTGATGTTTTGAGAGGCCTGCGTGCCTCCTAAAAGAAGATGTAATTTATTATTATTTTTATTTTATATCTGGTTGTATTTCTATGATGTGATGTACGTCAACGATCAAGTCGAAGATGATGCATGAGATGAGCAGGGGTCTAAGTGGTTGATGGCGATTGGATCAAGAGTTGGTCAAGGATCGAATCAAGGAGGCTTGGAACCAATTCAAGAGTTGAAGACGAATTGATCGATTGACGTGCATGTGCTTGTAATACGACCTAATTAGAATCCATGATCATCACCCATTTAAAGTTTAGCTTTAATTATTGCTGCGATTATAACTGCCTGCAATGTGCCGTTTGCATGTGATGTGAATGAGAGTCGGGTAGATAGGTTTACATGTGATGTAGCAAACCCAATTGAGACCTTAATTAAAACTTCCTCAATCAAGTCGAGAGTGAACCAACATGAGCAAGTCATATTAGATTAATTGATCTAATTGGTGTCTAGGAAAGCATGAAAGGTGGTTACTTAATTAGGACCTTACTCTCTGAGTAAGGAGAGCCTCCCACCTGCTTACCTGGCCAATTGTTCGATTACCTCTTATGAAGAGCTCAAGTTGCAAACACTAAGACCTGATTAGCTAATATTAAGTCAATAGGTCTTCCACTGTAGTAGAGCTGCTAAGGTCTTTCTGATGTTGATTTATCTCGGCTGGACATAGTGGGCAAGTTGCATCGGGGGGCTGGACTTCTCTATAGACATGAGATGTTGTAGCGTAAAGGTGGGGTTGGGCACCAATAACTGTTAGGTGAGGACCCAATGATGACTTTATTCCTACGGTTATACGGTGGGTCTGACTTAACTAAGAAATGGGACCAATAACTGTTAGGTGAGGTTTTCATGGCTTAGAGACCAAGTTACACTGCAACATGCTTGAGAAGCATTGTACAAGAGTTGTACATTCATCAATCTATGTGTCACCAATAACTGTTAGGTGAGGTGGCATGTAAATCGGTGGGACCGCAGTACCCACTAGAAACCCTAGTCGTGTGGGATTTCCGTTTTCCTACCAGGGGAGTGTGAGGAATTCGAAAAAATAGTGGGAGTTACATTTGTTCTAAAAGACCTTAGAACAGATTAGGATCAAGTACAAAAGTCTAACTAGAATCTTTACTCTCTGAGGATTATAAAGTCAGCTTCTAGACTCTTATCTCATATCCTATAGAACAACCGTTTGACCAAACCCAATTATAAAGATTGGCTCAGCAAATTTCAAAAATAGTTTTGAATTGTGAGAAATTCGGGTATATGCTAGACCATGGAATCCCCATGTTACCAATCCGTCCGATCACTGATCAGCGTAAGACGCTTGTTAAGTGGACGAAAATGACAATAAAGTTAGGTGTTGCACAATGGCATCCATGTCCAATGCATTACAATGCCAGCATGAGAACATGAAGACTGCCAGGGACATATTAAATCAACTGCAAGAGTTGTATGGTGATCAGAGTCACGCAGCTTGGTTTGAAGTGTCCAAGAGGCTCTTCAAAGCCAATATGCACGATGGGCAGTCTGTCCATGATCATGGTTTGACCATGATAAAGGATTTAGAGAAGCTTGAGAAGCTTGGCATGACCATGCACAAGGAATTGCAAACGGATTTGATCCCGCAATCCCTTCCAACTTCATATGAATAGTTTATAGTAAACTACCATATGAACAAGGTTGTATGCACTAAAATAGAATTGTTAAATAAATTGGTAACTACCTTAGGGACCTTGAAGAAGTTCAAGGGGCATCGTTTTCGCTGTCAAGTTGGTTTCTATTTTCAAGAGAGAGTCTATTTGGAAGAAGAAGAAGCCTGCGAAGAAGCAGAAGACTAAGAAAACACCAAGTAAGGAAGTTCCAAGAAAAACGCCAATTGTAAGGAAAAGTGTTTCCATTGCATCATGGATGGCCATTGGAAGAGGAACTGTCCTACATACATGGAAAGCATAAAGAACATGAAGGGTGACAGACCTTCAGAAGGTATGTCAGATATGCTCAGGATACTTAGGGACTGTTACCTATTGCTAGCAGAAATTTGATTTCTGTATTTTATTTAGCACAGAAAGATTTTTATTTATTTGAAAATTAAATTGATTCAACATGGTTTTAAGATTGACAGTCTCTATCACATACATATGGATGTATCTGTGAATATATCTGAGCAAACAGTGAATACCATAGGATCTAATAGATCCAAAAATGAGATAAATCTAAAGTATTTAAGGCACCTCAGGCTTAGCCATATAGGAGAAGACAGAATAAACAAATTGGAGAAACATGAGCTTTTGGGCTCATTGACTTTCGAGTCATATTTGATTTGTGAATTCTGCCTTCAAGAAAAGATGGCCAAATTATCCTTTGTAGGACACAGGGAGGTCCACTCAAATACTTACCCTAGTACACACTGATGTGTGTGGCCCATTCGATGTGCAGGCTAGGGGTTGTAATTTTTTACTTCATTTTACCGATGATTACTCACGGTATGGATATGTGTATGAGACACAAATATGAAACTTTTGAAAGGTTCAAAGAGTTTAAATATGAAGTAGAAAAACATATAGAAAAACTCACTAAGGTTCTTCGATCAGATCGAAGAGGTAAATACCTTAGTGGAGAGTTCCGTGATTATCTCAAGAAGAATGGTATAGTTTTATAATGGACTCCTCCTGGTACACCTCAGTTCAATGGAGTGTCGGAGAGGAGGAATCGGACTCTATTGGATATGGTCCGATCCATGATGAGCTTCACTAATTTACCCTTGTTTCTTTAGATAGATGCCCTATTTTTAGCTATTTACTTATTGAATAGAATTCCCTCTAAAGTCCGTTCCTACCACACCATATGAGATATGACATGGTAAGAAGTCGAGTCTTGGTCATCTCAAGATTTGGGGATGTCCAGCCCACGTCAAGCGACAACAGGCGGACAAGTTAGAGGATGGGACAATTAATGCTCATTTTATTGAATATCCTGAAAGAGTTATTAGGATACGATTTTTTCATCTCAAAGGATCACAAAGTGTTTGTGAGATGCCATGCTATCTTCATGAAAATAGTTTATCCTTGATAGAGGCAGTGGGAGGAAAATTGAGCTTGAAGAGAAAGTCTTTGAAAAGCAATGAGTCATGGATCCTATCGAACCCATTAATACAGAGCCAGTACACGATGTCCCTCAACCACCTCGCAAATCAAGTAGGGTCTCCTATCCTCCCGATAGATACTTAGGTATACTAGAAGAGGATGCCGAGAAAATGTTCCTAGTGGGAGATAGGGATCACACGCAGGATTCCAAAACCTACGACGAGGCGATATCTGATATCGATTCCGAGAAATGGATGGAAGCTATGAAGTCAGAGTTAGACTCCATGCATTCCAACCAAGTCTGGACCTTAGTAGATCCACCAGAAGGTATTGTACCTATTGGATGCAAATGGATCTACAAAAGGAAGATAGGTTCGGATGGAGAGGTAGAGACCTATAAGGCAAAGCTTGTGGCGAAAGGATATAGTCAGCGTGAGGGCATTGACTATCAGGAGACCTTTTCACCTATAGCCATGCTAAAATCCATCCGAACATTGCTTGCCATTGCAGCATTTCATGATTATGAAATCTGGCAGATGGATGTGAAAGTAGCTTTCCTGAATGGATATCTTGATGAAGACATCTATATGGAACAGCCTTTGGGTTTCACTTCCAGTGATGGAGATCACAAGGTCTGCAAGCTGCAAAGGTCCATCTATGGACTAAAGCAAGCATCTCAGAGTTGGAACACTCGTTTCAATGACGCAATCAAAACGTTTGATTTCATCAAAAATGAAGAGGAACCGTGTGTTTACAAAAGGGTTAGTGGGAGCGCTGTCGTATTTCTCGTACTGTATGTGGACGACATCCTCCTGATAGGGAATGATATTCCCATGCTAACCTCGGTCAAGGTCTGTTTGTCAAAAGAATTCTCCATGAAAGACCTTGGGGAAGCATCCTATATTTTGGGAATAAAGGTCTATAGAGATAGATCTAAAAGGATGCTTGGCCTTTCACAGAAGATGTACATAGAGGAGGTGCTGAAGAGGTTCAGCATGGAAAACTCCAAGAGGGGTCTCTTACCCCTAAGGCATGGAATTCATCTCTCCAAGAAGATGTGCCCCAACACATCTGAAGAGATTCAACGTATGAGCAAGATCCCCTATGCATCAGCAATAGGGAGCCTCATGTATGCCATGCTATATACATGACTTGATATAGTACATGCTGTGAATGTCACAAGTAGATATCAGTCGAATCCAGGTGAAGAACACTGGACAGCTGTGAAGAATATTCTTAAGTACTTGAGAAGAACTAAAGATTTATTCTTGATCTTTGGGAGAAGATCAGAGTTGAAGGTAGAAGGATGCACACATATTGATGATAGAAAGTCTACATCAGAATATGTGCAATGGTGGTTCAGTGAATTGGAAGAGTTCCAAACAACCGATCATTATAGATTCTACCTTAGAAGCTGAATGTTAAGCCGTATCTAAGGATGCAGTGGTAACCTTCTGGTTAAAAGTTCATTGCAGAGAGTGTAATGTCATTAGATGTCATAACACTTTACTGCGATAACATTGGCACCATAGCACTAGCTATGGAGCCAAGGTCTCATCAGAAGTCTAATCACATAGAGCGGCGCTTCCACCTCATACGCGACTATATTGAGAAGAAATATGTAGAGATGTAGAGAGTAGACTCCGCGGATAACATGGCAGACCCGTTCACTAAGCAGCTAAGTCAGCAAAAGACTGAAGCCCACCTTGAGAAGATGGGGCTTAGATATATGACTGATTGGCTTTAGTGCAAGTGGGAGATTGTTAGATGTATGCCCTAGAAGCCAATCTGGCTGACACATTGTTAATTCTAGGGACATAATTTTGTACTTGACTATTTATTATTGAATAAATAAAAGGCATCTTTTCATTCATATTAATTATGTGTCTATGAATCGTTCAAGAAATTAATAAGATGATGATGCATATTCTCAAGAGTTGAGAATTTGAGCCATGTATCATTGGTGATTGATTTCTAAATGCTCCTGATCAATGGATCATCATGAGGACGGTGATCGATTCGATCAGTGCACAGATCACTTTCCTTCTGGATGGACGAGACTTGAGTCCACAGTGTAGGGACACTGAAGTGATAGTGCAGGTGCTTGTTAGAGAATAAGGGTACTGAGCATGACCAAGACAAGAAGTTACTTGGACGTCTATCCACTCGTCAGTGACTTGCTTGATGTTGCAGTAGTATGACTGGTCCTTTGACCTGTAGTGCTTCGGCTACTCACAGTGAGGTTATTATAGTTTGACTACACGTATACATGGTCTCTAGTCATATGGGTCCTTGTAGTGTAGATTGGCTGCAGTAAGTTCACTGTAGGAGTAGGGTATGCACTTACATGGAATCTATCGACCTTGATAGAAGAGGAGTGATCTTATGTGATTTGTTAGACTGAGTTCTAAGACCTTGGCCAGGGCAGTAATATAAAGTGGAGAAAGAGTTTTCCACTATCAAACTCGAGTCAAATAAATCTTGACATATAACAGACGAAGAGGTTTGACGAGTTATCCATGACCTCCGTCCTGTAGGGATCCACGATAGAAGAACTGTATCACATGATAACTGCACCTAGAGGTTCATCATTCTATTCTGCTGGGTAGCCACTACATGCTGCTAGGTGTCACTGGTGGATGGTGGGACTCATAGGGATTATCTCGATGATCGATAAGCCCTAATGAGTAGAGTTAGAATCGTCCGACCTATTGAAAGGAGTTTTCAATGATATTGTGATAGAGATCACAATATATCTCACTACCAGTCAGAGTAGAACCTATGGAGTCACACACACTAGAGGCATTGACCGATCCGATGGTTGAATCGTGATTAGGAATCACAAGTAATCAATTCGATTGATAGTAAGCTGAAGAAGGAACAAAGAGAATTAATTAATTGGACTTAAAACAAGAGTCCTACTTGGAGTAGGATTCCTAGAGTCCTAATTGGATTAGGACTAGGAATCCTACTTGGACTGAGATTCCTACTTGGACTGGGATTTCTACTTGGACTGGGAATCCTATTTGGAGTAGGACTGGGATTCTTACTTGGAGTAGGATTCCTACAATCCTAATTAGATTAGGAGTTTTGAATTAAATTTGGATTCCTACTTGGAGTAGGATTCCTAGAGTCCTAATCGGATTAGGACTTCGAATTCAAATTAGAGTCCTAATTGGATTAGGACTAGAATTAAACAAGTCCTAATTGGATTAGGATTTCTTAAGTCCTAATTGGATTAGGATTTCTTAAGTCCTAATTAATTATTAATCTAATGAATCAACATGACTCCTAATTGGATTAGGATTGAAGAGTTCAATTGAGTCATGGTTCATTCAAGTTCTAATTGGATTAGGACTAGCATAGATTGAACCCAATTGATTCATGATTTGGACTAAATCAAATAGGAGCCCTAGATGCCTTTATAAGGCTTTGAAAGGAGGTGCCCTAATGAAAAGTGAAGCCCTCCTCCTCTCCATCACGTGGCCACCCTCCTCTCCTCTCTTTTCAGCCACCAACAACAAAGGGAAGAAAAGGATCTTGGTGGCCTCCTTCTTCCTCCACCGTTTGGTTCCAACGCAAGGAAGAAAAAGAACGCTGCAGGGCTTCGTTCCTCTTCTTCTCTTCATCCTTCTTCTTCCTCCTCCTAAGCACAATCAAGGATTGATTGAAAGGGAGGATATCAACCATCAAAGTTATCTCTGCAAGGGAGCTAGCACCCCGGGGAGATAGAAAGCTTGGATCGGTTTTCTGCTTCGTGTGGATATCCGTAGAGGCCGGGCACTTGAACGGCTTCAAGCGAACCTTCATCCTAAACCACGATCATTAGTTTGCGGTGATCATCTACCCGCACAAAGGTGAAGATCTGATCTTCTAATGTTATTTAAAAGTTTTTAATCCTTATCTATCTACGAACGGTTTTTAAACAACGTTCATGCGATGAACGGTTGATCCCGCACATGCCTCTTCCGCTGCATCTGAATTTTTTGAATTTTCTGCGGCATGGGCGGGTTCCCAACATAACTTAGTATCCTGGTTTAGCAAAAAGCAGAATTCGGTAGTATTGTCAATGGCTGAGGCAGAATATATAGCTGCTGGGAGTTGCTGTGCTCAAGTACTATGGCTCAAGCAACAACTAGAGGACTATGGAATTAAACTTGACAACATTCCTATAAAGTTTGATAACACTAGTGCCATTAACCTTACTAAAAATCCGGTTCAGCACTCTAAAGCCAAACACATTGAAATAAGATATCATTTCATTAGAGATCATGTGCAAAATGGGAATATATGTATTGAGCATATATGTACTGAGAACCAATTAGCTGACATATTCACAAAACCTTTAAGTGAAGATAGATTTTGCATGCTTAGGAGGAAATTAGGCATATGTGATCCTTTTGATTGAGGAAAGACAAAAGGAACAAGTTGTCTCATGATACTCTTCTTCCATTTTGAAAAACCCATGAAAAATTAGTCAAACTAGTTATCTATAGATTCCTTACTCATATATCATTGTCCCATAAAGAATTTGTAAGGATTGGAGGAAAGGAAGAATTTTTAAAAAGAAAGGAAGAGAAAAAATTTTTTTGAACTGGGGCCGACCCGAGCCAGAATGGGGTCGACCCCACGTTGAGTCGACCCAAGAAAAATCTGGGGTCGACCCAACGACGGGACCCTATTTTTAAAAGAGGGACCCGTGAGCTATTCTAGGGCACTGTTTCATCTTGTTCTTTTCCTAAAACCCTATTTTCCACTTTCCAATCTCTTCCAATCATCTCCAAATAGTGCTAGATTGCTTCCCCAAGCCGTTAGATCAAGATCTTAGAAGGAATGGGACCCAAGCGAGCCGTTGCTAAGCGATCCAGGAGAGTCTCACGGCCAACCATTGTTGATAGGCATGCTAGGGACTCGTCTATAGTGCCTCCACAAGGTGAGACACGTGCAGAGCCTCCTCCACCTCCCTCCCCTTCAGTTCAACTTGCTAAATATGCGGAAAGACTGATAACCACAGGGAGAAGGATCCACTCCGAATTTTTGGATCAAGAAGGGTTCCGGTTGGGGGATTGGATCCGAAGGCAGGGATGGGAGTATCTTTGCTCCCTAGATTTGGTGACCTACCCGGGCTTGGTTCGTGAGTTCTATGCCTTCCTAAAAGTTGGAATGGGAGGGCTTGTATCCGAGGTCCGAGGTGTACAGGTTAGGATTTCAGAAGAAAGTTTGAGTGAGTTGCTCCATCTCTCCTGCGAAGGTGCAACTCCAGAAAGGCCGAAAAACAAGTTGAGAGCTCTACAGTTGTTCCTTGAGAACGATGATTTTGACTTTTCCGAAAAGGTGATAGCGAGTTCTCTATCAGCTAAGATGAGGTTGTTGCACAACTTCATAGGTAAGATTTTGTTTCCAAAAAGTGGAAGATTTGATCTCATATCTGAGCGAGATTTGGTTATTATGGAGCACGTTATTCAGGGCATTCCCCTGAACCTCCCAGCTATGATGATTAGGCAGATGAGAAAGGCTATATGCAATCGAGAGTCTCCCTGCCCTATGGTATGATACTCACCCTGATCTTCCGACAGCATGACATATCTGTGGAGGGAGAGATATTCAGGCATCTGCTATTCACTGACACTTACACTGCACGGTCCCTAGTTCGCATGGGTTATGAGAAGGTGGACGGGCAGTGGGTGCGTGCAGGAGCAGGGATACATGCACCAGAGGGTGATGCACCAGAGGTTGGAGATCCCATCCCTGAGGCTGAGGTACCTGCAGATCATCCTACAGTACCTTCAGAGGCTGAACCTTCGTCATCCACACCCATGGGGTGCACAAAGAATTTTTGGAGTAGGATGACTGAGTTTGTGTCAGCTCAGGTGAGGACTCTCTCTGATGGATTGACGAGCAGGATGGATATTATGACTGCTGAGCTTAGCGACCTCAGAGAGGAGGTGGGAGCATTACGGAGAGAGAGAGAGGCTCATGGTCCATCTGTGCCTCGAGCAACTGAGTCAGAGGTTTCGGCACAGAGTCATCCAGCTCAGCGAGGTCCATGCCAGACTTAGTCCCATCAGGCTCGACCTCCCCTCGCCACTTATGCTAGAGGATGAGGACTAGATCACAGCCATTAGATACCCCCTAGGCTGATGTTAGCATTATGATTAGTGCCTAGGATTTATCTAGTTCTGATATGTATTTTGTGTTGTTCATGTACTTTGCACTTTGATCGAAGAACATTGTATTTTTGGCGTTAATTTACTACAATGTTCCATATTGATCAGTAAAACTTGACTGTTTATTATTTACTGCGTCTACTTATCTATTGCCATGCACCTATTTGATGATAACAAAAAGGGGGAGAAGCAAGGAAAGAAAGAAGTTGCAATAAGTTGACAAACGAGGTTAAAAAATATAATAGGAGATAATATACACTTAAGGGGGAGCAATATGTAACAATGAAAATGTTAAAGTCTAAACTTTCAATCAAATTTCAGAATTTGGCACATACCTCTCATACCTCGATACATAATCTGAAACTCTTTCTTTATCTCAAATTTTTGAAGTTTCATCTTTAACCAAATATAAAAGAAAGGGGGAGAAAATCAAAAGTTTAAATTGGCAATATTTGAAGGGTTCTAGCATGTATTAATGGGCAGCGGAAGCTAGGAATTTTAAAAATTTCTTAATAAAATCCCTATGCATGAAACCCTTTTAAGCCTAGATCACCTTAATGATTACAATCAAATGATATAAAATAAATGTAGAATTAGTAAAATACCTCAAACGCTAATCCAAAGTGTACAATCTCCACGAGGCGTCCAAGTGTCCGCCCTCCAATGGTGATCCACACGAAAACTTGATCAAAACTTTAGCTCCAAAGACTTTTGATCCTTAATGCAGACTTCTTCTAAAGAACTCTAATGGCTTGCTTTCCTTTCTTTCTATTTTTCTTTAGCCTTCTAAAATCACTTCTAATTCTTTTGTCCTAAGGAAGACCACCTTGTCTTGGCTTAGGACACACTAGAAGCAATGTTAGAAAGAAAGAAACTAATGTAAGAAAGAAGGGATAAGAGAGAGAGTTGGAATTGCAATATGATGATTAGAAAACACTGGGAGCATTCCTACTTATAGATGGCGTACGGATGCATTGTAGCCATCCATTCATGCATGAAGAGGGGTGTGAGATCAAGGGAGGCGTCATTTGATGAGAGGGCATATCAAAAGTGGTTTGGATAAGATCAAGCGCTTATGATATGGCGCTTCATTCCCTAAGCACCTCTTCATGAAATGCGCCGTACTCTTCCCTTTCTTCACTTTTTCTCACGCATGAAAAATAGAAACCAACCTTATCCATTCATCAAGGGTTGATGATGATCCAAAGGCGATGAAAGAGGGCGCCATATATCCCTTAGGCGTGATGAAGAGAGAGAGAGATCAAATGGATAAGATCAAAGGAAGATTCATCCTTATCCATTTAAAATCTCACGCTATCCTCTCTTTTCCCTTCACGTATTTTTCATCATCACGCCTCCAGATGAGATCCATCATGATATCATGATCTCCCATCATCCCATGATGAAGATCCAATGGCTCCAATCCATGGCGCCATCCATTTGATCCTTTTCTTCATCCAATGTTGATCCAACGGTCAAAATTAAATGATTTATCAAATCTAATCCAATTAGACTCAAACCAAGCCAATTAGGTGCCAATTCTTGGCTAACCCATATTAGAATATGATCTAATCAAATTAGATCAATTAAGGATCAGATTCGAATCCAATTCGAATCAGATTCGAATCCAATTCGAATCAGATTCGAATCCAATTCGAATCAGATTCGAATCCAATTCGAATCAGGAGCTAAGGTTTGCAACACCTGCTAGGATGTTTATATTGCAAACATGATCTAATCCAATTAGACCCTTGATAAGTTTTTTTGTGTGTGACCTATTGGGTTCCATACTTAGCCAGCAATAGGTGTGAGTGTGAGTTGACCCAACTTGATTAGAACTCTTCTAATCGATTTAAGTCCAAACTGCGCGAACTCGAACTTAACAATTAGAATCCTTTCTAATTGGTGATTGAATTAAACTCTTTAATTCGATCAAATCTATAAGACAAGATTTACGTCTAGTAACGTATCATGTCTACCTGAAAATATGGAATTTGGTGGAAATACCAAAAATACCCTTCAGTGGCAAGTTACCATGCAATTCAATCCTTTAATCAAACTGCGTCCCGAATATGTATATGAGTATGAATATATGTCAAACTCAATTTCATATTCATATCTTTCTCAATCTTTTAATGATAATTCAAATAATGAATCATTAGAAACTCTTTCTAATTTTCATTCTGCTTTGATCAAAGGCTTCCTGAATTATCATATGATTAGAATAAATAGGATGCGATCTTCTCTTACTAGAAGTGATTAATTTCTTGTTGACCTACTCATAACCTTTATACACAATCCACCATATCCAGAAGACCTCGTACACAACTTATTGTCATGAATGAGTGTAAACTAAAATATGGATTTATGTGCACAAGATACCATGGTGATCTCAGGTCAAAGGATCAGTTGCACAACTCCCACTAAGAGAATCATCTTTTGACATGTAAGTAAGACTTCATAAAATTTTTCTTTGTAGGTCAATTCAGTGAACTCATTTCTCTAATGAGCACTCACATCTTTGTATTAGTATCTCACACAAGTGATTGTGAGATCAATCATCCTCTGCATCGAGCATACATAAGATGTGCCAGTCTTTTCGATAAACATTGATCCCCGACTCAATGTACCAATAACTGGGAATATTTGAGATTAGGATTTTAGGGTTTTAGGTTTCACTAGTATGATCTCATCATAGCCTCAAAACCATTGCCCTAATCTAAGGGGTTTATCACAAATATAATCAACAGCATATGATAAAACACAATGCCTTTATTCATATTTAAATGTCATGTACATGATTTAGACAAATCAAAAGAAAAAACTTTCGCAATACATATTGCGATTGGCTTGTAGGGCATTTACTCTTTCAATCTCCCACTTGCACTAAAGCCAATCGCTCTTATATTTCATCCCCATACAATCGAGGTGGCGATCGAACTGCTGTTGTGGTAGAGCTTTAGTGAACGGGTCTACTAGGTTGTTCTTTGTGTCTACTCGTTCAATGACTATGTCTTGTCTCTCGACAATCTCTCGAACAAGATGGAAACGTCTTAGAATGTGCTTGGATTTGTGATGAGACCTTGGTTCCTTTGCTTGAGCAACAGCTCCAGTGTTATCACAGTAAACTGGGACTGGTCCAGCAATCTCAGAAACTACTCCTAACTCAGAGATGAACTTCTCTATCCAGATAGCTTCCTTAGCGGCTTCACTTACAGCAATGTATTCTGCCTCAGTAGTTGAGTCAGCTACAGTTTGCTGTTTGGAACTCTTCCAGCTCACTGCACCACCATTTAGGATAAAGATATACCCTGAAGTGGACTTGCTATTATCTGGGTCTGACTGAAAACTAGAATCAGAAAATTCTTCTAGTTTCGACTCAGATCCTCCATAAACTAAAAAAATATCTTTAGTTCTTTTCAAGTACTTAAGAATATTTTTCACAGCTATCCAATGATCCTCTCCTGGATCAGCCTGGAATATGCTTGTTATGCCTAAGGCATAAGCAACATCAGGCTTAGTACATAGCATAGCATACATAATCGATCCTACTGCCGAAGCATAGGGAATAGAATTCATTCTATTTCTCTCTTCAGATGTCTTAGGAGACATCTTCTTAGAGAGACGTATGCTATGACTCATAGGCAAGTAACCTCTTTTACTTCCTTCCATGCTGAATCTTTTCGGCACATGATCTATGTACCTAGACTGGGACAAGCCTAGCATCCTTTTAGATCTATCCCTATAGATCTTTATACCAAGTATATAGGATGCTAACGATTGTAACATTGGAATATCATTTTCAATGATAAGTATGTCATCTACATACAATATTAAGAAGACAATGGCACTCCCACTAGTCTTCTTGTACACACATGGTTCATCCACATTTTTGATAAAACCAAACTCTTTGACTGTTGTATCAAAACGGATGTTCCAACTCCTTGATGCTTGCTTTAATCCATAAAGGGATCTCTTAAGCTTGCATACTTGATTTGCTCTCTTACTTGAGACAAATCCTTCTGGCTGTGTTATGTAAACCTCTTCCTCAAGATGACCATTAAGGAAGGCGGTTTTGACATCCATCTGCCAGATTTCATAATCATAGTATGCAGCTATTGCAAGCAAAATTCGAATAGATTTGAGCATAGCTACTGGTAAAAAAGTTTCATCATAGTCAATTTCTTGCTTTTGCCTGAAACCTTTTGCCGCCAATCTAGCCTTATAGGTTTCTACTTGGCCATCTGCTCCAATCTTTTTCTTATAGACCCATTTGCAACCTATAGGGTTTATACCCTTTGGTGCATCAACCAAAGTCCATACTTAGTTGGTATACATAGAATCTATTTCCGATTTCATGGCTTCTAGCCATTTGTCAGAGTCACTACTCATGACAGCTTCCGAATAGGTCAGAGGATCATTATTCTGAACAATGTGGGCTTCATCATTCTCAATGATGAACCCATACCTCTCAGGTGCTCTTCGCACTCTATCTGACCTTCGGAGAGGAGATGTGTGTTGTGGTTGTACCTCATTTATGGGTACATCTGGTTGAAGAATTTTTTGTGTTTCTATTTGTAGGTCTTGAACTTCATTAAGTTCAATTCTTCTTTTACTGCCTTTTTCTAAGATAAACTCTTTTTCTAAGAAAGTGGCATGCTTACTAACAAATATCTTTTGTTCAGTAGGGTGATAGAAGAGATATCCAATACTTTCTTTGGAATAACCTACAAATATACATTTATTTGATCTAGCACTTAGCTTATGTCCAAAATTTCTTTTGACATATGCTTGGCAGCCCCATATTTTAAAATATTTAAGATTGGGCTTCCTACCTCTCCATATTTCATATGGAGTACTAGATACAGATTTTGAAGGTATCCTGTTTAGCACATATATGGCAGTTTCTAAGGCATAACCCCAGAAGAAAATAGGAAGATCTATAAAGTACATCATGGACCTTACCATATCTAATAGAGTACGATTCCTCCGTTCAGCTACACCATTTAATTGTGGCGTATACGGAGGTGTCCATTCAGAGAGAATGCCCTTTTCTTTAAGATGATTTAAAAACTCACTAGAAAGGTATTCACCTCCTCGATCAGATCGAAGGATTTTAATACACTTTCCGGTTTGTTTTTCAACCATACTTTGATACTCTTTAAACTTATCAAAGGCTTCGAATTTATGTTTCATAAGATACACAAATCCGAACCTTGATAAATCATCAGTGAATGTGATGAAGTAAGAGTATCCACCTCTAGCTGGAGTTGTCATAGGACCACATACATCTGTATGTATAAGTCCTAATAACTTACTTGCCCTTTCTCCATGTCCAGTGAATGGAGACTTGGTCATTTTTCCCATAAGACAAGATTCACAAGTTCCTAATGATTCATAATCATAAGGATCAAAGAACTCTTCTTTGTATAACTTGTTGATTCTTGATTCACTTATGTAACCAAGTCGGCAATGCCAAAGAAGGGTATTATTCACTTCCTCTCTCTTTCTTTTATTGCTTTTATTAATATGAAAGACATTGTCATTAAGTAATAAAATAATTAGACCATTTTCCATAATGCCATTGCAAAGATGTTTATTAGAAAAATAAATAGAGCAACCATTGCCCTTTCCATTAATTTCAAAGCCTTTCTTTAACAACAAAGGAATGGAAATTATATTTCTAATAATTTTGGGCATATAATAACAATCTTCTAATTGTAGGAGCTCTCCCGAAGGCAACTCCAAGTTGTAGGTTCCAACAGCTTCAGCCTGGATGGACTCTCCTCCAGCACCATATAGCTCGAAGTCACCTTTCTTCAAAATTTTAATTTTCTGTAGTCCATGCAAAGATTTGCAAATGTGAAAACCACAGCCAGTATCCAATACCCATGAATTTGAATTTGAAGAACTTAATGACAAGTTGGCATGTAACATAAATATACCTTTCGATGCAACTTTTGCATCCTGCTTTACACTTGCAAGAAAACTCTTGCAATTCCTCTTCCAGTGATCTTCCTTGCCGCAATGGAAACAGGTACTTGGTTTGGAGATTTTCTTTCCTTTCTTTTTCTTATTGATGCTTCTTTTAGGGTTCAACCTTTTCTTAGAACCCTTATTGCCTGATTTTTTTCTGAAGGCACCATCTACAAGAAGAATTGGACCCTTCTCTTTCTTGATGTGGCCCTCAGCTGTTTTGAGCATATTTAATAGCTCGACAAAGAGGTATTCAGTTTGTTCATGTGATAATTTACAACAAACTGAGAGAATGAATCAGGTAGTGATTGCAGGATCAAATCCTGACTGAGCTCACTATCCATAGCAAAACTTAACTGACTTAATCTGGTGATCAAGTCTATAACCATAAGACAATGGTTTTGCACAGATGTCCCTTCATTCATCCTAGCACGGAACAACTGCTTGGATATCTCATATCTAGCAGTCCTGCTTTATTCTCCATATAGTTCCTTTAAATTAAGAAGTATGGAAAGAGTATCCATGCTATCATGTTGCCTCTGTAGCTCATTGCTCATGGAGGCAAGCATGATACATTTGACAGTCAAACTGTCATTCTTCCACATCTTGTGTGTGGCAACCTCTTCTTCAGTAGCATTATCCTCTATATCTCCAAGATCAGGGGTTTCAAGTATATAGAAAATTTTTTCCTAAGTGAGTACAATTTTCAGATTCCTCAACCAGTCCACATAGTTAGGACCGGTCAACTTGTTGGCATCTAAGATGCCTCTTAGTGAAAGTGAAGAAGCCATTTAATAATTCTACATAAGCAAGAACAAAACTAACATAAACAGACCAATCATGATGACACATATGCAATTAGACTAGAACTTTATCTAATTGTTCCTCCCACTATTTTTATCGAATATCATAGCCCTCTCCTATGATAAACGGGAAAACCTAATATTTCTTAGTAGGGTTGAGATCCTAATTCATCATAAAAGCCTTGTGGTTACACAACAAACCCTTATGAGTTCAAAGGTAGGAAACTCTTTCCAATTGCTTTCCATGCAATTCTCAACTTTATCTTGTCCTCTTAAAACATTTATTGCTTTGTGTTAGCACAACAAACAATAATGTTTTAGTTAAGTCAAACCCTTCATTTCCATATAGTCATATTCGAATAATATTGCCCTTGTGGTTGCACAACAAAGCAATATATTAAAATATGCAATAAGCATCTTAATGCACCAAGACAATATAAAATTAGTCCCCATAGCAAGCCTTGTGTTAGCACAACAAACTAGCATGGATCTTGACATAATAATGTCGAGGCATGAAGGAAGGCTATCAATAGTGTTATATCAATATTAAGCTTATCCATAATAGGCAATCAAACAATTGGCCAGGTAAGCAGGTGGGAGGTTCCCCTTACTTAGAGAGTAAGGTCCTAATTAGAGAACCACCTTTAGTGCTTTCCTTAGATACCAATTAGATTAATTGTTCTAGAATGGGTTAGTCCAAAGTTTTTTAACACTATGACTTAATATAATTTTTATTGAGGGCTTACTAGTCTCTAGCACATTCTTTAATTGTAACATATGTTTAACATGTCTAAAATAAACTATCATGCATCATGGCTATCTCATAGCACGTATAAATCATAAGCAATTGATTGAATCAATTAACATACTTCAACATATCTTCATATGGAAAATTTCATATCATAACATTTTATTACATATCATATCATATATGAATCATATATTTCAGCATTTCATTAAGCATATGACAATACTATCTCATAGTAAATTAATAATCATACATCATGCATTATTATTTGATTGAACCAATTAAGGACGGCTCTGATACCACTGAAGGGTTCTAGCATGTATTAATGGACAGCGGAAGCTAGAGATTTTAAAAATTTCTTAATAAAATCCCTGTGCATGAAACCCTTTTAAGCCTAGATCACCTTAATGATTACAATTAAATGATATAAAATAAATGCAGAATTAGTAGAATACCTCAAACGCTAATCCAAAGTGCACAATCTCCACGAGGCATCCAAGTGTCCGCCCTCCAATAGTGATCCACACGAAAACTTGATCAAAACTTTAGCTCCAAAGACTTTTGATCCTTAATGCAGAATTCTTCTAAAGAACTCTAATGGCTTGCTTTCCTTCCTTTCTATTTTTCTTTAGCCTTCTAAAATTACTTCTAATCCTTTTATCCTAAGGAAGACCACCTTGTCTTAGCTTAGGACACACTAGAAGCAATGTTAGAAAGAAAGAAACTAATGTAAGAAAGAAGGGATAAGAGAGAGAGAGTTGGAATTGGAATACGATGATTAGAAAACACCGGGAGCATTCCTATTTATAGATGGCGTACGGATGCATTGTAGCCATCCATTCATGCATGAAGAGGGGTGTGAGATCAAGGGAGGCGTCATTTGATGAGAGGGCATATCAAAAGTGGTTAGGATAAGATCAAGCGCTTATGATATGGCGCTTCATTCCCTAAGCACCTCTTCATGAAATGCGCCGTACTCTTCCCTTTCTTCACTTTTTCTCACACATGAAAATTAGGAACCAACCTTATCCATTCATCAAGGGTTGATGATGATCCAAAGGCCATGAAAGAGGGCGCCATATATCCCTTAGGCGTGATGAAGAGAGAGAGATCAAATGGATAAGATCAAAGGAAGATTCATCCTTATCCATTTAAAATCTCACGCTATCCTCTCTTTTCCCTTCACGTATTTTTCATCATCACGCCTCCAGATGAGATCCATCACGAGATCATGATCTCCCATCATCCCATGATGAAGATCCAATGGCTCCAATCCATGGCGCCATCCATTTGATCCTTCTCTTCATCCAATGTTGATCCAACGGTCAAAATTAAATGATTTATCAAATCTAATCCTATTAGACTCAAACCAAGCCAATTAGGTGCCAATTCTTGGCTAACCCATATTAGAATATGATCTAATCAAATTAGATCAATTAAGAATCAGATTCGAATCCAATTCGAATCAGGAGCTAAGGTTTGCAACACCTGCTAGGATGTTTATCTTGCAAACATGATCTAATCCAATTAGACCCTTGATAAGTTTCCTTGTGTGTGACCCATTGGGTTCCATACTTAGCCAGCAATAGGTGTGAGTGCGAGTTGACCCAACTTGATTAGAACTCTTCTAATCGATTTAAGTCCAAACTGCGCGAACCCGAACTTAATAATTAGAATCCTTTCTAATTGGTGATCGAATTAAACTCTTTAATTCAATCAAACCTATAAGACAAGATTGACGTCTAGCAACGTATCATGTCTACCCAAAAAATATGAAATATGGTGGAAATACCAAAAATATCCTTCAGTGGCAAGTTACCATGCAATTCAATCCTTTAATCAAACTGCGTCCCGAATATGCATATGAGTATGAATATATGTCAAACTCAATTTCATATTCATATCTTTCTCAATCTTTTAATGATAATTCAAATAATGAATCATTAAAAACTCTTTCTAATTTTTATTCTGCTTTGATCAAAGGCTTCCTGAATTATCATATGATTAGAATAAATAGGATGCGATTTTCTCTTACTAGAAGTGATTAATTCCTTGTTGACCTACTCATAACCTTCATACACAATCCACCATATCCAGAAGACCTCGTACACAACTTATTGTCATGAATGAGTGTAAACCAAAATATGGATTTATGTGCACAAGATACCATGGTGATCTAAGGTCAAAGGATCAGTTGCACAACTCCCACTAAGAAAATTATCTTTTGACATGTAAGTAAGACTTCATAAGATTTTTCTTTGTAGGTCAATTCAGTGAACTCATTCCTCTAATGAGCACTCACATCTTTGTATTAGTATCTCACACAAGTGATTGTGAGATCAATCACCCTCTGCATCGAGCATACATAAGATGTGCCAGTCTTTCCGATAAACATTGATCCCCGACTCAATGTACCAATAACTGAAAATATTTAAGATTAGGATTTTAGGATTTTAGGTCTCACTAGTATGATCTCATCATAGCCTCAAAACCATTGCCCTAATCTAAGGGATTTATCACAAATATAATCAACAGTATATGATAAAACATAATGCCTTTATTCATTTTTTAATGTCATGTACATGATTTGGACAAATCAAAAGAAAAAAACTTTCGCAATGCATATTGCGATTGGCTTGTAGGGCATTTACTCTTTCAATATTTGGATGAAAAAGGGGGAGACTTTACTCTCAAATTTGAAAAGCTGAAATTCAGCAACTTGAGCTCTTCTAAAACTAATTTTAAGATAAGTATCAATATGCTCATACTCAATATTTTGTAATCATCAAAAAGGAGAAGATTGAGGATGATAGTGTTATTTTGATGATTAACACAACCATTGAGAGAATATCTAATTAAATACTATAAGTTAATTTGATACATCATTACTGAGTTCAACACTCTCGGTACATTAAAAGAATGAGATCAAGATATATTTCAATGATTAATAATGAGATAAAATTAGCGATAGAAAAGAGATAGTGAATTCTAAATTCTAATTCAACAAAGTTTCAAGTGAAACATACTCTTAAGGGGGCAATAGTAATTTTCATTGTTAAGAGTATGTAGCAATACCATGGCATACATTCAAAATTGCTTGAAGTATATTTCATTGATTATACGGATGAATCTAACCTTAGGTTGCAGCAAAGTGTGGAATGAGTCGACCCCAAGATTGATGGAGTCGACCCTGGTACATCATGGAACCATCAGGCACACTTCTGCAAAAATGGCGCGGATGAACAGTAGTTGAGTCGACCCCAAGCTTGCTTGAGTCGACCCCATCTTCAAGCCTCAAGAAAACAAATCTCTGGAATCTCTGAGAGCGTCGACCCTAATGTAACTTGAGTCAACCCCACCTTGAGTCGACCCCAAGGCTGTGTCATTCAAAACTGGGTCTCTGGAATCCCTGAGAGGGTCGACCCCAATGGACCTTGAGTCGACCCCACTGAACCTTGAGTCGACCCAAAAAGAGTTGAGTCGACCCTAGTAAAAAATGGCTGAAATATAAGGTTCTGTGTTTCCTGAGAGGGCCGACCCCAATGTAGCATGAGTCGACCCCAGTGAAAGTTGGGTCGACCCCAGTGAAAGTTGAGTCGACCCCAAGTCTGATGAATAGTGGTTTGAGTCGACCCTAGAAAAGGTTGGGTCGACCCCAGCACGGGCAGAAGCATAACGGCTAGTTCTGCAGAAGTACTTTTTATTCTCCCAACAGTAAGTAACGCCTAGTTTTTGAAATCTAACCAATGGAGGGTGTCCAATGGATGAGAAAAACTATTTAAAGTGATACTATTCATCAGAGAAAGCATTCTTTTGCAAAATATCAAAGCTTATACAAGAAAGACAAGAGTCCTAATCTTCTTCATCCTATTGCTTTATTCTAGGAGCCAAAAAGAAGTGATTGAGCAGATTCTAAGAGACATTAAGAGCTCCATCAACCCTTGAAGAGTAAAGCAATCTTGGCAAAGAAGAGAGAAGTCTCATCAAAGCGATAACTATATTCTAAACTCTTCTTTGTAGCTCATAATTGTTATATTTGCTTATCTAGGAGTTTCAACCTTTCTTCTTCTTTTTAATCACCTTGTAAAGATTTGTTGGTGAGCCCGTAAAACCAACGGTGTAGGTGTTAGAGAACCCGCCCATGCCGCAGAAAAATTTTAAAAATTTCAGATGCAGCGGAAGAGGCATGCGCGGGATCAACCGTTCATCGCATGAACGTTGTTTAAAACCGTTCGTAGATAGATAAGGATTAAAAACTTTTTAAAACATTAGAAGATCAGATCTTCACCTTGTGCGGGTAGATGATCACCGCAAACTGATGATCGTGGTTTTGGATGAAGGTTCGCTTGAAGCCGTTCAAGTGCCCGGCCTCTACGGGTATCCACACGAAGCAGGAATTGATCCAAGCTTTCTATCTCCCCGGGGTGCTAGCTCCTTTGCAGAGATAACTTTTGATGGCTGATGTCCTCCCTTTTAATCAACCCTTGATTGTGCTTGGGAGGAGGAAGAAGAAGGAGGGATCTTGAAGAAGAACCAAAGCCTGACTGCAGCCCTTTTGTTTTCCTTGCGTTGGAAGAAGAAAGCAAGGATGGAGGAGGGCCGCCAATCACCTTCTTTTTGATTCCTTGCTTGTGGCTGAAAACAAGAGGAGAAAGGGGGCTCACGGATCAAGGGAGAAGAAGACTTCAATAATTAGGTCAGCCCCCAAAAGCCTTCTCTTAAATAGCATGTGGAGCTCCTACCTTTTAGGAGCTCCCTTGAAATTATTCCAAGAGGGGCGCCGGCCACTCTTGTTGCCGCACCAAGGAATCAAAGGAGGAGGGGCGTGAGCCCCTCCCTCTTATGTTGCCCTAATCCTCATCTCATGAGGATTGGGAGGCCCTAATGTGGTTTAGCCCTAATCCAATTAGGATTTAACCAAATCGTGAATCAATTAGGTTCAATCTATACTAGTCCTAATCCAATTAGAACTTGAATGAACCATGACTCAATTGAACTCTTCAATCCTAACCCAATTAGGAGTCATATTGATTCATTAGATTAATAATTAATTAGGACTTAAGAAATCCTAATCCAATTAGGACTTATTTAATTTTATTCCTAATCCAATTAGGACTCTAATTTGAATCTGAAGTCCTAATCCGATTAGGACTCTAGGAATCCTACTCCAAGTAGGAATCCAAATTTAATTCAAAACTCCTAATCTAATTAGGATTGTAGGAATCCTACTCCAAGTAGGAATCCTAGTCCTACTCCAAATAGGATTTCCAGTCCAAGTAGGAATCCCAGTCCAAGTACGAATCCTAGTTCTAATCCAATTAGGACTCTAGGAATCCTACTCCAAGTAGGACTCTTGTTTTAAGTCCAATTAATTAATTCCCTTTGTTCCTTCTTCAACTTATTATCAATCGAATTGATTACTTGTGATTCAACCATCGAATCGGTCAATGCCTCTAGTGTGTGTGACCCCATAGGTTCTATTCTGACTGGTAGTGAGATATATTGTGATCTCTTATCACAATATCATTGAAAACTCCTTTCAATGGATCGGAACGATTCCAACTCTACTCATTAGGGTTAATCGATCATCGAGATAATCCCTGTGAGTCCCACCATCCACCAGTGACACCTAGCAGCATGTAGTGGCTACCCAGTAGAATAGAATGATGAATCTCTAGGTGCAGTTATCATGTGATACAGTCCTTCTATCGTGGATCCCTACAAGACGGAGGTCATGGATAACTCGTCAAAGCCCTTCGTTTGTCATATGTCAAGATTTATTCGACTTAAGTTCGAGAACGGAGAACTCTTTCTCCACTGTGCAATCTGCCCCGACCGAGGTCTTATGAACTCAGTCTTATAAATCACATAGGATCTCTCCTTATCTATCAAGATCGATAGATTCCTTATAGGTGCATACCCTACTCCTACAGTGAACCTACTGTAGCCAATCTACACTGCATGGACCCATATGGCTAGAGACCATGTATGTGTGCAGTCAAACTACAATAACCTCACTGTGAGTAGCCGAAGTATCGCAGGTCAAAGGACCAGTTACACTACTGCAACATCAAGCAAGTCACTGACGAGTGGATAGACATCCAAGTGACTTCTTGTCTTGGTCACGCTCAGTACCCTTGTTCTTAACAAGCACCTGCACTATTACTTCAGTGTCGCCACACTGTGCACTCGCGTCTCGTCCATCCATAGGGAAAGTAATGTGTGCACTGATCTCATCGGATCGATTACCGTCCTCGTGATGATCCATCGATTAGGAGCATTTAGAAATTAATCACTAATGATACATGACTCAAATTCTCAACTCTTGAGAATATGCATCATCATCTTATTAATTTCTTGGACGATTCATAGACACAATAACAATATGAATGAAAAAGATGCCTTTCATTTATTCAATAATAAATAGTTAAGTACGAAATTATGTCCCTAGAATTAACAATGTGTCAGCCAGATTGGCTTCTAGAGCATACATCTAACAATCTCCCACTTGCACTAAAGCCAATCAGTTATATATCTTAGTCCCATCTTCTCAAGGTGAGCTTCAGTCTTTTGTTGACTTAGCTGCTTAGTGAATGAGTCCGCCACGTTGTCCGCGGAGTCTACTCTCTGCACCTCGATATACTTCTTCTCAACATAGTCGCGTATGAGGTGGAAGCGCCGCTCTATGTGCTTGGACTTCTGATGAGACCTTGGCTCCTTAGCAAGAGCTATGGCGCCATTATTATCACAGTAGAGTGTTATGGCATCTAATGTCATCACGTCCAACTCTGCAATAAATTTTTTGAACCAGAAGCCTTCTTTAGCAGCTTCAGAGGCGACGATGTATTCAGCTTCCATAGTAGAATCAGCAATGATCGGTTGTTTAGAACTTTTCCAATTCACCGTACCACTGAAAGACTAGATGCCCTATAAGCCAATCATTTGATGGGTTTATCTTTATAATCCTCCAAATCATGTACTTTGACACTCGATATATATCAATAAAGGCATTGTGTTTCATCATTTGCTGCTTATCTATTTTATTATTGGATGATGAACCCCATAAATTAGGACATTGGTTTTAGGGTTATGATGAGATCATACCAGTGAGACCTAAAATCCTAAAATTCTAATTTAGAATATTTTCAGTCAAATTGGTATATTGAGTCGGGAATCAATATTATCGGAAAGACTGGCACATCTTATGTATGCTCAATGTAGAGGGTGATTGATCTCACAATCACTTGTGTGAGACACTAATACAAAGATGTGGGTGCTCATTAGAGGAATGAGTTCACTGAAATGACCAGCCATGAGAACATCTTATGGATTCTTACTTAATTATCAAAAGATGGTTCTCATAGTGGGAGTTGTGCAAGTGATCCTTAGACCTGAGATCACCATGGTACCTTGTGCACTTGAAGCTATGTTTTGGTTTATCCTCATTCACGACATTGCATTGTGTACGGGGTATTCTGGATATGGTGGATTTTGTACGAAGGTTGTGAGTAGGTCAACAAGGAATCAGTCACTTCTAGTAAGAGAAGGTAACATCCTACTTACTCTAATCTTATGATGATTCAAGAAGCCTTTGATCAAAGCAAAATGAATATTAGAAAGAGTTTCTAATGTTTCATTGTTTGAATTATCATATAAAAGATTGAGAGAGACATGAATAAGTGATTGAGTTTGATATTGATCCATACTCATGCACTTATTCAGGATGTAGTATGACTGAGGGATTGAATTGCACGGTAACTTGCCACTGAAGGGTATGTTTGGATTTGTCCAATACATTCCTCATCTTTCGGGTAGACATGATACGTTGCTAGACGTCAATCATGTCTTGTGGGTTGATCGGATCAAAGAGTTTGATTAGATCAAAGCATCAGAAAGGTTCTGATTGCTAAGTCAGGTTTAGCACTAAATTGAACCTAAATTGGATTAGAGGTATTCTAATCAGGTTAGGTCAACTTGCACCTGCACCTACTGCTGGCTAAGATAAGGAACCCAATGGGTCACACACAAGGGAATTGATCAAGGGTCTAATTGGATTAGATCATGTTTGCAAGATGAACATGCTAGCACGTGTTGCAAATCCTAGCTCCTGATTCAAATTAAATTCGAATATGATTCTTAGATTAGGTTGATCTAATATGATTAGATCATGACCTAATATGGGTTAGCCAAGAGTTGAAACCCATTTGGCTTTAATTAGACCTGATTTGATTAGGTTTAATGTTTTCTTTAAGTTGGTTAAACCCAATTGGATTGGGTTTGATAGGGCCTTCACTTCTGGACCATTGGATCGCTTTCTGGATGAAGGATCTGGTCCACTGGTTGGCGCCTTCATCTGGACCATTGGATGGCTTCCTGGATGAAGGATCTGGTCCACTGGTTAGCGCCTGAATCTGGACCACTGGATGGCTCTCTGGATGAAAGATCTGGACCGTTGCTCAGCGCCTGAATCTGGACCACTGGATGGCTCTCTGGATGAAAGAACTGGACCGTTGCTCAGCGCCTGAATCTGGACCATCGGTGATGGCATCTTGCTTTTGGACCATTGGATGGCACCCTGAATGATGATGCGCTGATCTGGACCATTAGATGGTGCCTAGATCTGGACCATTGGCTTTGGTTCACTACATTTGGGCCCTTGGATCATCAGGATTTAAGAGGGAGATGTGAGAAAGAAGTTGATACACCCTTCTCCTTAGCACCCCATCATGATAAGATGCATCTCTTGGCACATGCCTCATCATGATGAGGTGTGTGGATGGGATGCATCCCTTTATGATGCATCCCTCCATCTCTTATAAATAAGGAGGTGCCTTGGGGTTCTAAAGATCATCCAAGAAAAAGCCTCTCCTTCTCTCTCCCTTATCCCTTCTTTCTTACAAGCCTCTCTCTTTTGTCCTAACCCAAGACAAGAGGGTCTTCTTTAGGACAAAAAGGCTAGTGAATATTTTAGAGGTAGAAAGGAAGAAGGAAGTGAAGGAAAATCAGCCAATTAAATCCTTTGGAAGGATTGAACAATTAGAATCAAGTTTTGGTGGAGCTAGAGTCTTGAACCCATTCCTGTGTGGATCAACATCGGAGGGTGAACATTTGGGCACCTTAGGACATCTTCAGATATATTGGATATAGCGTGATAGGTATTCTTCTATACTAAGATTATATTTTCTACATTATTTGGTTATACTATTAAGGCGATCTTGGCTTATTAGGGTTTCATATAATGGGTTGTATAGAAAATTTTATAATCCCGTATCTTCCGCTGCGCCCTAGGGCACAGGAAAATCCTAACAACCACCATTGCACAAGAACACATATCCAGATGTTGACTTCCTATCATCGACATCAGTCATGAAGTCTGAATCTGTGTACCCTTCTACCTTTAACTATGATGATCCTCCAAAGACCAAGAATAAATCTTTAGTTCTTCTCAAGTACTTAAGAATATTCTTCACAGCTGTCCAGTATTCTTCACCTGGATTCGACTGATATCTGCTTGTGACACTCACAGCAAGGGCTATATCAGGTCGTGTACATAGCATGGCATACATAAGGCTCCCTATTGCCGATGCATAGGGTATCTTGCTCATGCGTTGAATCTCCTCAGATGTGTTGGGGCACATCTTCTTGGAGAGATGAATTCCATGCCTTAGGGGTAAAAGACCCCTTTTAGAGTTTTCCATGCTGAACCTTTTCAGCACTTCCTCTATGTACATCTTCTGTGATAGGCCAAGCATCCTTTTAGATCTATCTCTATAGACCTTTATTCCCAAAATATAGGATGCTTCCCCAAGGTCTTTCATGGAGAACTCTTTTGACAACCAGACCTTGACCCAGGTTAGCATGGGAATATCATTTTCTATCAGGAGGATGTCGTCCACGTACAGTACGAGAAATACGACAGCACTCCTACTAACCTTTTTGTAAACACACGGTTCCTCTTCATTTTTGATGAAATCAAACGTTTTGATTGCGTCATCGAAACGAGTGTTCCAACTCCGAGATGCTTGCTTTAGTCCATAGACGGACCTTTGCAGCTTGCAGACCTTGTGATCTCCATCACTGGAAGTGAAATCCAAAGGCTGTTCCATATAGATATCTTCATCAAGATGGATTAGGGGTGGCAAAATATGACCCGATCCGCCAACCCGACCCGTGTTCGACCCGCCATAAACAGGTTTGGGTTTGGCCTAAACAGGTTCGGGTCGTAAACAGGTCGACCCGTTTAACCTGTTTATTAATTGGGTCGGATACGGGTTTTAGATGTCTGACCCGTTTAAACTGTTTAACCCGTTTAACTGTTGGGCAGGTTAAACAGGTCTAAACAGGTTAAACGGGTTAAACAGGTTAAACGGGTTAAACAGGTTAAACAAGTCTAAACAGGTTAAATGGGTCTAAACAGGTCGGGTTGGACAGGTTAAATAGGTTGGGTTGGACAGATTAAACAGATCTAAATAGGTTAAACGGATCAGGTTGGGCAAACAGGTTAAACAGGTCGGGTCGGGTTGGGTAAATAGGTTATCTGTTTATTAAACAGGTTAAACGGGTCGGGTCAGGTTACCTGTTTAATAAACAGGTCAGGTTCAGGTTTGTAATTCCTGACCCGTTTAATAAATAGGTCGGGTTCAGATTTATAGTTTTCTGACCCGGCCTGTTTATGCCTGACCCGACCCGATTGCCACCCCTAATATCCATTCAGGAAAGCAGTTTTCACATCCATCTGCCAGATTTTATAATCATGAAATGCTGCAATGGCAAGCAATGTTCGGATGGATTTTAGCATGGCTACAGGTGAAAAGGTCTCCTGATAGTCAATGCCTTCGCGTTGACTATACCCTTTCGCCACTAGCCTTGCTATATAGGTCTCTACCTTTCCATCCGAACCTATCTTTCTTTTGTAGATCCATTTGCATCCAATAGGTACAATACCTTCTGGTGGATCTACTAGTGTCCAGACTTGGTTGGAATGCATGCAGTCTAACTCTGATTTCATAGCTTCCAGCCATTTCTCGGAATCGATATCTGATATCGCCTCGTTGTAGGTTTTGGGATCCTATATGTGATCCCTATCTCCCACTAGGAACATTTCCTCGGTATCCTCTTCTAGTATACCTAAGTATCTATCGGGAGGATGGAAGACCCTACTAGATCTGCGAGGTGGTTGAGGGACATCGTGTACTGGCTCTGTATGAATGGGTTCGATAGGATCCCATAATTAGCATGATCAGCAATCTAAGTTATAACATAATCAATTAAGTTTCAAATCTAAAAAGTATAATTGCTGCATGTGGTGATGATCATAGGATTCAAACCCTTTTGGTATCAAATATAATGATCTGCGATGTGATCTGTAATGTCATGTAATTTTTCAGATGCTTGCATGCATTTTATTTGATATTTTGAGAGGCCTGCGTGCCTACTAAAAGGGAATGTAATTTATTATTATTTTTATTTTATATCTGGTTGTATTTCTGTGATGTGATGTACGTCAACGATCAAGTCGAAGATAGTGCATGAGATGAACGGCGATCTGAGCGGTTGATGGCGATTGGATCAAGAGTTGGTCAAGGATCGAATTAAGGAGGCTTGGAACCAATTCAAGAGTTGAAGACCAGTTGATCGATTGACGTGCATGTGCTTGGAATATGACCTAATTAGAATTCATGATCATCACCTATTTAAAGTTTAGCTTTATTTATTGCTGCGATTATAACTGCCTGCGATGTGCCGTTTGCATGTGATTAGAATGAGAGCGGGGTAGATAGGTTTACATGTGATGTAGCAAACCCAATAAGACCTAAACTAAAACCTCCTCAATCAAGTCGAGAGTGAACCAACATGAGCGAGTCATATTAAATTAATTGATCTAATTGGTGTCTAGGAAAGCATGAAAGGTGGTTACTTAATTAGGACCTTACTCTCTGAGTAAGGGGAGCCTCCCACCTGCTTACCTGGCCAATTGTTCAATTATCTCTTATGAAGAGCTCAAGTTGCAAACACTAAGACCTGATTAACCAATATTAAGTCCATAGGTCTTCTACCGTAGTAGAGCTGCTAAGGTCTTTCTGATGTTGATTTGTCTCGGCTGGATACAGTGGGCAAGTTGCATCGGGGGGCTAGACCTCTCTATAGACATGAGATGTTGTAGGGATAAAGATGGGGTTGGGCACCAATAACTGTTAGGTGAGGATCCAATGACGATTTTATTTCCACGGTTATACGGTGGGTCTAACTTAACTAAGAAATGGGACCAATAACTATTAGGTGAGGTCTTCATGGCTTAGAGACCAAGTAGCACTGCAACATGCTTAAGAAGCATTGTACAAGAGTTGTACACTCATCCATTTATGTGTCATCAATAACTGTTAGGTGAGGTGGCATATAAATTGGTGGGACCGCAGTACCCACTAGAAACCCTAGTCATGTAGGATTTCCGTTTTTCTACCAGGGAAGTGTGAGGAATTCGAGAAAATAGTAGGAGGCACATTTGTTCTAAAAGACCCTAGAACAAATTAAGATCATGTACAAAATTCTAACTAGAATCTTTACTCTCTGAGGATTATAATGTCAGCTTCTAGACTTTTAACTTATAGAATAACCGTTTGACCAAACCTAATTATAAAGACTGGCTCAGCAAATTTCAAAATAGTTTTGAATTGTGAGAAATTAGGGTATGTGCTAGACCATGGAATCCCCATATTACCAATCTGTTCGATCACTGATCAGCATAAGACGCATGCTAAGTGGACGAACGATGACAATAAAGTTAGGTGCTACATAATGGCATCCATGTCCAATAAATTATAATGCCCGCATGAGAACATGAAGATTGCCAAGGATACATTAAATCACCTGCAAGAGTTATATGGTGATCAGAGTCACGCAGCTTGGTTTGAATGTCCAAGAGGCTCTTCAAGGCCAAGATGCGATGGGCAGTCTGTCCATGATCATGGTTTGACCATGATAAAGAACTTAGAGAAGCTTGAGAAGCTCGGCATGACCATGCACAAGGAATTGCAAACGGATTTGATCCCACAATCCTTTCTAGCTTCATATGAACAGTTTATAGTAAATTATCATATGAACAAGATTGTATGCACCAAAACAGAATTGTTAAATAAATTGGTAACCACCTTAGGGACCTTGAAGAGTTCAAGGGGCATCGTTCTCACTGTCGAGTTGGTTTCTACTTCCAAGGGAGAGTCTATTTGGAAGAAGAAGAAGCCTACGAAGAAGCAGAAGATTGAGAAAACACCAAGTAAGGAAGTTCCAAGAAAAATGCCAATTGCAAGGAAAAGTGTTTCAATTGCATCATGGACGGCCATTGGAAGAGGAACCGTCCTACATACATGGGAAGCATAAAAAAAAAATATGAAGGGTGACAAACCTTCAGAAGGTATGTCAGATATGCTCAGGATACTTAGGGATTGTTACCTGTTGTTAGCAGAAATTTGATTTCTGTATCTTGTTTAGCACAGAAAGATTTTTATAAGACTACTGTTCCATTTATTTGAGAAATAAATTAGTTCAACGTGGTTTTATGATTGACAGTCTTTATCACATACATATGGATGTATCTGTGAATGTATCTGAGCAAGCAGTAAATACCATAGGATCTAATAGATCTAGAAATGAGATAAATCTAAAGTATTTGTGGCACCTCAGGCTTGGCCATATAGGAGAAGATAGAATAAACAAATTGGAGAAACATGAGCTTTTTGGCTCATTGACTTTCGAGTCATATTCGATTTGTAAATTCTGCCTTCAAGGAAAGATGGCCAAATTATCCTTTGTAGGACACAGGAAGGTCCACTGAAATACTTATCCTAGTACACACTGATGTGTGTGGCCCATTCGATGTGCAGGCTAGGGGTTGTAATTTTTTACTTCATTTATCGATGATTACTCACGGTATGGATATGCGTATGATACACAAATCTGAAACTTTTTGAAAGGTTCAAAGAGTTGAGATATGAAGTAGAAAAATAAACAGAAAAATTTATTAAGGTTCTTCGATCAGATCGAGGAAGTGAATACCTTAGTGGAAAGTTCCATGATTATCTCAAGGAGAATGGTATAGTTTCATAATGGACTCCTCCTGGTACACCTCAGCTCAACGGAGTGTCAGAGAGGAGGAATCAGACTCTATTGGATATGGTCTGGTACATGATGAGCTTCACTGATTTATCCTTGTTTCTTTAGATAGATGCCCTATTTTCAACTATTTACTTATTGAATAGAGTTCCCTCTAAAGTCCGTTCCTACCACACCATATGAGATATGACATGGTAAGAAGCTGAGTCTTGGTTATCTCAAGATTTGGGGATGTCCAGCTCAACTCAAGCGACAATAGGCGGACAAGTTAGAGGATAGGACAATTAATGCTCATTTTATAGGATATCCTAAATAGTCATTAGGATACGACTTTTCGTCCCAAAGGATCACAAAGTGTTTGTGAGCCTAGATGCTATCTTTATGAAAAATAGTTTATCCTTGACAGAAACAGTGGGAGGAAAATTGAGCTTGAAGAGAAAGTCTCTAAAACAGCAACGAGCCATTGTGCCTATAGAACCTATTTATATTAAGCCAGTACACGTAGTACCTCCTCCACCTCATAAATCTAGTAGGATCTCCCGTCCGCCTGAAAGATACTTAGGTATGCTTACAGAGGATGTAGAGGAAGTGTTCCTCATGGGAGATAGGGATCAAGGTAAGGATCTTAATACCTACAACGAGGCGATGTTAGACATCAATTCCGAGAGATGGCTGGAAGCGATGAAGTCAGAGATGGACTCCATCCATTCCAACCAAGTCTGGACCTTAGTAGATCCACCAGAAGGTATAGTACCTATTGGGTATAAATGGATCTACAAGAGAAAATTAAGTTCGGATGGTTAGGTAGAGACATATAAGGCAAGGCTAGTGGCGAAAGGTTATAGTCAGTGCGAAAGTACTGATTATAAGGATACTTTTCACCCTGTAGCATTGCTGAAGTCCATTCGAATATTGGTTGCTGTTGCAGCATATCATGATACTGTGATGGTGGTCACAAGGTCTGTAAGCTGCAAAGGTCCATCTATGGACAAAAGCAAGTATCTCGGAGTTGGAACACTCGTTTCAACGATATAATCAAATCGTTTGTTTCATCAATAACGAAAAGGAACCATGTGTTTATAAGAAAGTTAGTGGGAGGGCTATTGCATTCTTCGTATTGTACATAGATGATATCCTTCAAATTGGGAATGATATTTCCATACTAACTTAGGTCAATGTTTGGTTGTGTAAGGAATTCTCCATGATAGACCTTGGAAAAGCATCCTATATTTTGAATTAAGGTCTATAGAGATAGATCTAAAAGGATGCTTGTCCTGTCACAGAATATGTATATAGAGGGAGTGCTGAAGAGGTTCGGCATGGAAACCTCTAAAAGGGGATTATTATCCCTTAGGCATGGGATAAATCTCCCCAAAAAGATGTGCTCCAACACATCTGAAGAGATTCAGCGGATGAGCAAGATCCCTTATGCTTCGGCTATAGGGAGCCTCATGTATACCATGCAATGTACGTGACTTGATATAGTACATGCTGTGAGTGTCACGAGCATATATCAGTCAAATCCAGGCAAGAAGCGTAGGATAGCTGTGAAGAACAGCCTTGAGTACTTAAGAAGAACTAAGGACATGTTCTTGGTCTTTGGGAGAAGATAAGAGTTGAAGGTAAAAGGATGCACACATATTGATGATAGAAAGTCTACATTAGAATATGTGCAACGGTGGTTCAGTAAATTGGAAGAGTTCCAAACAACCGATCATTGTAGATTCTACCTTAGAAGTTAAATGTCAACCCATCTCTAAGGGTGCAGTGGAAACCTTTTGGTTTAAGAAGTTCATTGCAGAGTTAGGAGTAATGTCATCAGATGCCATAACACTCTACTGCAATAACAAAGGCACCATAGCACTAGCTAAGGAGCCAAAGGTCTCACCAGAAACCGAAGCACATAGAGCGGCGGTTTAACCTAATAAGTGACTACCTCGAAAAGAAATAAGTAGAGGATCAAAGAGTAGACTCCACAGGAAATGTGGTGGACCCATTCACTAAGTAGATAAGTCAGCGGAAAACTGAAATGCATCTTGAGAAAATGGGGCTTAGGTTTATGGCTGATTGGCTTTAGTGCAAGTGGGAGATTGTTAGAAGTATGCCCTAGAAGCCAATTTGGCTGACGCATTATTTTATTCTGGAACATAAATTTGTACTTGACCTAATTAAGTTGGGCATTCTTTTCATTCATGTTCTTATGTGTCCATGAATCGTCCAAGGAATTAATAAGATGATGACGCATATTCTCGAGAGTTGAGAATTTGAGGCATGTGTCATTGGTGATTAATTTCTGAATTGCGCCTAATCGATGGACCATCACGAGGACGGTGATTGATCCGCTGAGATTAGTGCACATATTGCTTTCTTTGATGGATGAGTCTTGATTCCAGTGTAGGGACACTGGAGCAATTGTGCAAGTGCTTGTTAGAGAACAAGGGTACTGAGCGTGACCAAGACAAGAAGTCACTTGGATGTCTATCCACTCGCCAGTGACTTGCTTGATGTTGTAGTAGTGTGACTGGTCCTTTGACCTGCGGTGCTTCGACTACTCACAGTGAGGTTATTGTAGTTTGACTGCATGTATACATGGTCTCTAGCCATATTGGTTCATGCAGTGTAGATTGGCTGCAGTAGGTTCACTATAGGAGTAGGGTGTGCACCTATAAGGAATCTATCGACCTTGATAGATAAGGAGAGATCCTATGTGATTTATAAGACTGAGTTCGTAAGTGTTGGGAACCCACCCATGCCGCAGAAAAATTTCAGAAATTAAAGATGCAGCGGAAGAGGCATGCGCGGGATCAACCGTTCATCGCATGAACGTTGTTTAAAAACCGTTCGTAGATAGATAAGGATTAAAAACTTTTAAATAACATTAGAAGATCAGATCTTCACCTTGTGCGGGTAGATGATCACCGCAAACTGATGATTGTGATTTTGGATGAAGGTTCGCTTGAAGCCGTTCAAGTGCCCGGCCTCTACGGGTATCCACACGAAGCAGAAAACCGATCCAAGCTTTCTATCTCCCCGGGGTGCTAGCTCCCTTGCAGAGATAACTTTGATGGCTGATCTCCTCTCTTTCTTTTAACTCTTGAATGTGCTTGAGAGGAGGAAGAAGAAGGATGAAGAATAGTAAAGGAACAAAACCCCTGCAGCCTTCTTTCTTTTCCTTGCATTGGAAGAAAGAAGGGAGGATGAAGAGGCCACCTTTCTTTTTCTTCCTTTGCTTGCGGCTGAACCAAGGAAAGGGGAGGAGAGGGGGCCACGAATTGGAGAGGGAGTGGGCTTCAATGATGCCCTAGGTCAGCCCCCACGCCTCCTCTTAAATAGCATGTGGAGCTCCTACTTTGTAGGAGCTCCTTGATAAACTTCCAAGAGGGGCGCCGGCCCCTCTTCTTTGCCGCACCAAGCAAGGAAAAGGAGGAGGGGCGTGTGCCCCTCCTTCATGGTTAACCTAATCCTCCTTTAAGGAGGATTAGGAAGGTCACTCATGGTTAGGTCCTAATCTAATTAGGCTTGGACCAAGGGTGAACCAATTTGGGTTTAATCTAGGTAAGTCCTAATCTAATTAGAACTTAATGAACCATGACTCAATTGAACCCTTCAATCCTAATCCAATTAGGAGTCTTGCTGATTCATTAGATTAATAATTAATTAGGACTTAAGAAATCCTAATCCAATTAGGACTTATTTAATTTTGGTCCTAATCCAATTAGGACTCTAATTTAAATTCGAAGTCCTAATCCGATTAGGACTCTAGGAATCCTACTCCAAGTAGGAATCCAAATTTAATTTAAAACTCCTAATCCAATTAGGATTGTAGGAATCCTACTCCAAGTAGAAATCCTAGTCCTACTCTAAATAGGATTTCCAGTCCAAGTAGAAATCCCAGTCCAAGTAGGAATCCTCGTCCTAATTCAATTAGGACTCTAGGAATCCTACTCCAAGTAGGACTCTTGTTTTAAGTCCAATTAATTAATTTCCTTTGTTCCTTCTTCAACTTATTATCAATCGAATTGATTACTTGTGATTCCTAATCACGGTTCAACCATCGGATCGGTCAATGCCTCTAGTGTGTGTGACCCCATAGGTTCTATTCTGACTGGTAGTGAGATATATTGCGATCTCTATCACAAGATCATTGAAGACTCCTTTCAATGGGTTGGAACGATTCCAACTCTACTTATCAAGATTTATCGATCATCGAGATAATCTCTGTGAGTCTCACCATCCACTAGTGACACCTAGCAGCATGTAGTGGCTACCCAGCAGAATAGAATGATGAACCTCTAGGTGCAGTTATCATGTGATACAGTCCTTCTATCGTGGATCCCTACAAGACGGAGGTCATGGATAACTCGTCAAACCCCTTCGTCTGTCATATGTCAAGATTTATTTGACTTAAGTTCGAAAGCGGAGAACTCTTTCTCCACTGTGTAATCTGCCCCGGCCGAGGTCTTACGAACTAAGTCTTATAAATCACATAGGATCTCTCATTATCTATCAAGGTCGATGATTCCTTATAGGTGCATACCCTACTCCTACAGTGAACCTATTGCATCCAATCTACACTGCATGGACCCATATGGCTAGAGACCATGTATATGTGCAGTCAAACTACAATAACCTCACTGTGAGTAGCCGAAGCATCGCAGGTCAAAGGACCAGTCACACTACTGCAACATCAAGCAAGTCACTGACGAGTGGATAGACATCCAAGTGACTTCTTGTCTTGGTCACGCTCAGTACCCTTGTTCTTAACAAGCACCTGTACTATTACTTCAGTATCGCCACACTGTGGACTCGGGTCTCGTCCATCCATAAGGAAAGCAATGCGTGCACTGATCTCATCGGATCGATCACCGTCCTCATGATGATCCATCGATCAGGAGCGTTTAGAAATTAATCACTAATGATACATGGCTCAAATTCTCAACTCTTGAGAATATGCATCATCATCTTATTAATTTCTTGGACGATTCATAGACACAATAACAATATGAATGAAAAAGATGCCTTTTTTTTATTCAATAATAAATAGTCAAGTATAAAATTATGTCCCTAGAATTAACAATGTATCAACCAAATTAGCTTTTAGGGCATACTTCTAACAATCTCCCACTTGCACTAAAGCCAATTAGCCATAAATCTAAGCCCCATCTTCTCAAGATGCGTTTTAGTTTTCTGCTGACTTATCTGCTTAGTGAATGGGTCCACTACATTTCCTGTGGAGTCTACTCTTTGATCCTCTACTTATTTCTTTTCGAGGTAGTCGCTTATTAGGTTAAACTGCCGCTCTATGTGCTTCAGTTTCTGGTGAGACCTTTGGCTCCTTGGCTAGTGCTATGGTGCCTTTGTTATTGCAGAAGAGTGCTATGGCATCTGATGGCATTACACCTAATTCTGCAATGAACATTTTAAACCAAAAGGTTTCCACTGCACCCTTAGAGACGGCTTAACATTCAGCATCTAAGGTAGAATTTACAATGATCGGTTGTTTAGAACTCTTCCAATTTACTGAACCACCATTGCACATATTCTGATGTAGACTTTCTATCATCAATATGTGTGCATCCTTCTACCTAAAAGTTAATCCTAGGTTCTTCGGTATTAAGCATGCTGAATTTTTTTTTTTTTTAAAACTATGGCTGAACCTGATCGGGTTGCCTACGTACCTCTTCATAAGGGGGATCAAGCCATACGTAGTTCTTTTTAAGTTTTAAAACGCAGCGGAAAAACCAAATCAAATAATTTAATTCATGCATGCTTACAAGATCAAATCTAGAAATCAGCATCTTAAGAACACATAGGATTATGCCGGAATCGTTTAAACAATTATGCTAAAACTTTCATGCATTATTGACTATCAGATCTGAAAGGTAAACACTCTATTCTGATTAATCTCCGAATATCCATCGAATGGATTCTACAGATAACTCCGTGAGGAGTCCCAAAGGAGGGTAAAACCTCAGAGAATCAGACCTAGACCCTGACTCCAAAATAAAATATTGATGTTGGATTAATACCTTTTATGATAGAAGAAACTTGTGGATCTGATCCTTGACTTCACAGCCACGCACACGAATGACCTTTATGAGAAGTACACACGAAGCCCTAGGTAGATCATCTTCCGCGGGAGTGCTAGCTCGCGCAGGAACGTTGTAATGGCTGAAGCTTTCTCCTTCTAAACACTCAACCTTTGAGTGTTCTTCAAGGAGATGGAGGATGGACGTGAGGAAGAAGGAGAAGAAGGGATGGAGGCCCTCAGAGAATTTTTTTTAGAATTTTTTGAAACCTCTAAATATGGTATTTCTTGAACCCAAGGCATGGGGATCTTTTATAACCCAAAGACCACCCCACGCCTCATACCTATTTTAGCCAACTAATTTGGCTGATAAAATTCCCAAAAAATTCTGGTGGTTTGGCAGCTAAGAGGAGATAAAAATATCCAAATTTTGTGCATTTTGAATTCCTAAAAGATAGGAATTCATGCGTCCAAAGTTCAGCCGCAGACCACCCTATTTCATGCACCATGAAATCCCTACAAATTAGGAAATTCATCTAAATCTTTCTAGAAAGATTTTAGGTGCCATTTTTATAGGAATTATAGCACCACGCCTCCTCTCTTCTCACGCCAATTTTTGGCCAAAAATAAAGAGGATAGATGTAGAAAATATTGGGAATAAATTAAGGTATCATTCTTCTCCAAGAAGATAAGGATGGGTTCCTAAAATTTAGGGATTCTTCTCCTTATCCAATTCTGATTATTTGGACTCATAATCCTCATCAAATAAGGTCTTCTAATTGATTTGGATCAAGCCCAATCCAATTGGGTCAAGTCCCATCAATTGGGTCAAGCTCAATCTACTTGGATTGAACCCAATCCAATTAGGTCAAACCCTGATGCAGCCCAAATTAAATCCTATCAATTTGGCTCAACCTAAGCCCAATTACTCAATCAAATTGAGTTCATTAGCAATCTAATTGCTAATTAATCCTTCAATAATTCAATAATTATTTTAATGCAACTTTTGCTTAGGATAATTTGTTAATCGAATTGACCAAATTACCCCTGAATGATTCTTAATCATCAATCAGCCATTTGATCAACCTCGAAACTTCTATGCGTGTGACCTCATAGGTTCGAACCTAAGCCGGTAGTATAGGAACGTCTTCCTATACTAATCGATGTGACCATCTAGCAATGGTACCCAACGTCCGGATAGGCCGAATATATGCGAAGCAAATATTCTGCAACCCTAGACTATGGTTACAGTATAATTCAATCCCTTTGACTCCTAATGCCAGGATGACTTAGAGCTCACTGTCAACCCTATAATTTAGTACATCCATTATGTGATTAACTTTAGATATCCCGTGACTCCTCACTGGGATAACCCTGGCCAAGGTTTTGCTAAATTAATCACAAGACATTATCTCCTATTTCCAGAAGGGGTCAATTCCATCTTAACTCACAACTGACTACGCAAGTACTTGACTGCACCCAGTGACCTTCCGTCACTGAATTAGAAATTCAGATAGTCCGGTACCAAAGTACAGTGAGTTGCTTGCTAGTCACAGGTTGCGATCTCAGGTCAGAGGGCCAAACTTATACCCATATCTACTTGGAACATCTCTCGACAGTAGAACATTCCGGAATTGGTCACGTTCAGTGAAATGTACTCCTACACTTCACCTGTATGGCATACCAGTGTCTCCACACTCTTTGGTTAAGAGGACAACCAACGTATATGTCACACAACGACCTAATCTCGACAATGTTGTCGTCCTAGTAACAACATATCATTTGGTCGCGAACAAGTTTAAGGACTCAAAGATAAATCCTCCTTTATCATAACATAAGTCCTAAGGACTTCATCATATAAGAGTTCATTTGAAGATGAAATGATGAATAATGCCAAATAATACTTTATTAATTTGTCAATTTATTTAATCATCTACATGCTGACGATTGACATTTAGGATACAATTCCCAACAACTCCCACTTAGCCTAAAGCCAATCGGCACAGTATCTAATACCCATCTTCGACTTGTGTTTGTTGAACTCTTTAATGCCGAGGACTTTGGTAAATGGGTCAGCCAGATTTTTTTTTGTGCCAATCTTCTGAAGATCAATATCACCTCGTTCTGTAATCTCTCGAACCAGGTGATAGCGTCGCAGAATATGCTTGGTCCGCTGATGTGCTTTAGGTTCCTTTGCCTGAGCTATGGCTCCAGTGTTATCACAAAATATAGGAACTGGACCATCAATGGAAGGTGCCACTCCCAGCTCGGTGATGAACTTGCGCAACCATACGACTTCCTTGGCTGCATCAGATGCTACGATGTATTCTGCTTCACATGTAGAATCTGCCACTGTATGCTGCTTGGAACTCTTCCAGCAGATGGCCCCATCCTTAAGAGTGAAGATATATCCCGACACGCTCTTGCTATCATCTTGATCTGTCTGAAAACTTGAATCGGTATATCCCTCAAGTTTTAAGTCAGAATCACCGTAGACAAGCCACTGATCTTTAGTATTTCTCAAATACTTAAGGATGATTTTTACAACCTTCCAGTGATTACTACCTGGATCAGACTAGTATCTGCTCACTACTCCTAGTGAGTATGCCACGTCTGGTCTAGTACATGTCATGGCATACATTATAGATCCCACTGCCGAAGCATATGGAATTCTATCCATACTCTCTCATTCTTGAGAGGTTATCGGACAATCCCTTTTAGAGAGGTTGATTCCATGGCCCATTGGAAGATAGTGATGAGAGTACAAAAGTGAAATCTTCATATTATCTTAATTAGTATTATAGTGTCATTTTTATTAATAAAATTAATTAATTAATGTTTTATTTGTGTTTGAGTGAAATTAATCCAAGAGAACCAGTAACTCTGATTTGAGCCCAATGCCTGGCAGCCCAAGCTCAATAAATTTTCCAAACATCCACAGCATGGGGGCTTTGAAATTTTCCAATTTCCCAACCAATCGTGGACCTCCAAGCATCATGGCATCTCATTCAAGGGACCTAAATCAAACCCAAGGGAGCTAAGCTAAACCAGCTCTTCAATTCCAAACGGCATCTCATCAGCATTCTTCCGTTTTCCCCTGTTCTTCCCAGCTCATTCAACGGTGGAGCGTGCGACGGAAAGGGAGGAGGCCAGCAGCCAAGGGAGGAGAAGAGCCCCAAGCCGAGTCTTCTTTAAATCCAATTCCAGCCGTTCCCAGCAGCATCAATCCGTGAGGAGCTTCCCAGCATCTTCAAAACCGTCCGTGTGGCTCTCCAAGCGGCATCCGATCGTTTCATCTTCGAATTCCCTTCCCATCAAAACAAATTCCCAACGGCATCAAGGGAATTCCGAAGACCAAACCGTCCGCATTCAAGCTATCATCCCATGTCGCTTCCACGTTCAACGTTTCCAGCATCCTTCGGTCTTCCCAGCCACACCGCTGAAGGTGTCTATAAAAGGAATTGAGGAGGGGGAGCAAAAGAGGAATCGGGAGGAGGAAGGAGAGGGAGGAAGGAGGGGATTCATTCCTACACAGCCGACGGAAGAGGAGGAAGCCAGCAGCCGCACGGATCCATCCAGCCAGGCCACGGAGGGGAGATTGATCTTTCATCCGGAGGAGGAGGGAGAAGGACACGGAGAGAAAACAGGGTGCCCTGTTTCTGAACCAAACAAAGAAAAAAAAAAGGGGATTTATGTTTTATTTTATTTATTCTATGCTAATCCCTTTTATAAAATTGTTTGCTATCTCTTATGGATAGCTAAATCTTCTCTAGCTAAGGCTAGGGAAAAGCCTAGCATTTTCTTCATATATTTTCTTTAATCATCAATTGGATTTTAATGTTTTTTTGATTTGATTTATGGTGCAGTAGATTGATAGAAATTATTTCAAACTTATATATTTTCTTTGATTTGTTATTTCCCCCGGGTATAACAGATGCTTAGAAATCCCTGTAGTTTAAAATAGAATTACTGTAATACTGCCCATAAAACTAAATCTATTTAACTGAGATAATAGATGATTTTAAGAAAAGCATGATGAAGTGCTAGGCTGTATCCTGATGCCTTAGTTATATTTTGTCAATCCGAATATTATTTAGCCTTTAGTTTTTGTTCACTGTCAAATCCCTGTGGATTCGATCTCGGACTCACCGAGAATATTACTTTGCTACACCCTATACTTGGGGTATTCTACGTTTAATTTCCCTTTTTAAAAGAGCAAGATTAAAATCGTAGCAGATAGCCTTTCTTGGAATTAATCATACTGAACCTCTTCAGTATAGTATCACTGTATGTGGATTGGGATAATCCAAGCAATCTTTTAGATGTAGCTCTATAGATCTTCATTCCTAGGATGTAAGATGCTTCTCCCAAATCTTTCATGGCAAATTGAGATGATAGCCAAACCTTTATTTCTTGTAATGCAGGAATGTCATTCCCGATTAAAAGAATGTCATCCACATACAAAACAAGAAATATAATAACTAAACCATTTGCCCATTTATAAATGCAAGGTTCCTCTTCATTCTTAATGAAGCCATATATTTTGATTACCTTATCAAAACGTATATTCCAACTCCGTGAAGCTTGCTTTAATCCATAAATGAACCTTTGTAGCTTGCACACCTTAGACTCATCTGTAGATGTAAAACCTTCAGGTTGCATCATATACACCTCCTCTTCTAAATCTCCATTTAGAAAAGCGGTTTTAACATCCATCTGCCCGATCTCATAGTCTAAATGTGCTGCTATCGCAAGCACAATCCGAATGGACTTGAGCATTGCCACAGAAGAAAATGTCTCGTCATAGTCAATACCATAACATTGACGATATCCCTTGGCAACCAGACGGACTTTATAGGTCTCTACCTTTCCGTCTGCACCCCGTTTCCTTTTGAATATCCACTTACACCCTATGGGTTTAATCCCTTCGGGTGGGTCAACTAATGTCCATACATCATTGACCTTCATGGATTCCATTTCGGATTGCATGGCTCCAAGCCATTTATCAGAGTCATACTGTTGACCCCCTAATGGATTTTGATGAATACAAAACACTAGAGTATAATTTCATTTATCTTAACAATTTATTTGAGAATTTCAGGTGATTAATTAACAATATTGTTAAGAAATGTCTAGGCAAGTTCCCATAATTTTTAAGGATTTATTGAAGAATTTTTGAGTTGAAGAAAATAGATCAGGGACAGCCGAGACGTTTTCGGGTTGTCTCAGAGACGTCTCTGGCACAAACAGGAAGAACTGGCACGTCTGGAGACGTCCCCGGCACCTGGCGGGGCGTCTCGCAGGGTCGGAGTCGACTCTCTCAGAGGCGGAGTCGACTCTCTTAGAGGCGGCAGAAAGGCCGATTTCAAGGGATGCACGCGAGTCGTCTCCACAGGACGCCGAGTCGTCCCCGCGAGTAAAAAGCAGACTTCTGGAGTCATCCCCGAGGTAGCGGAGTCGACTCTCTCAGGGTATTCCAGAGGATATCTTTTTCGGTGATAAGGCAGCGGAGACGTCCCCTGAAAAAGCGGAGTCGACTCTCTCAGAGAATTCCAGAGGACTTGTTTTTCGAAGATAAAACAGCGGAGTCGTCTCCGAGGCAGCGGAGTCGTCCCCATGCAAAAAGTGCAAACATCCCGAGACGTCCCCGTAAAGCGCCGAGTCGACCCCAAACAATGTCAAAAGTAAAATCTTACAGCCGAGATGTCTCGCGTTGAAGCGGAGACGTCTCCGGAGCGCCTGGGACGCGACTGACACCTTTTTGCAGGTTTGTTTGAATTTCAAACATTTCTTTTTTTGTGTCTAACGGCTATATTTGCTTTTTGGGCTATAAAAGGGATCTCTTAAGTGCCTTCCAACAACTTCTCACCAACCCAACACAAGATCATTCAAGAGAGAAGTAAGAGAAAGAGGTTCAAGGGAGTTAGTGCATTCAAGTGAAGAAATCAAGTGCTTTCAAGCTTCCCAACTGATTTCGAGCTCAACTACTCTCTCCCGATCGGCATTCAAAGCTCACATTCAAGACAACGCGATCCACATCGGAAGAACCACCATTTCCCACGCTTCCAACGGCTAAAAGGGTTCTTCCGGGTTTTGTTATTTCTCACTGTTTTATCTGCTTATTTAGAGCTTTCAAATCTTTTGTAAAACCTTTGGTTATTGTGCTTGTTCCAGTCAAGGGACTTGGAACAAAGGAAAGGCGTCCCAAGCCTAGGTGAAATTGGGGATTGTAGGGTTCGTTGTTAGCCCGGTGTAAAACAACGAGTTGGGTAGTGCACTCGCAAAACTATCGGACTGTAATCTTGAATTATAGTGGAAATTCCCAAAGGTGCCTTGGGGAGTGGATGTAGGAGCAGTGGAAGCTCCGAACCACTATAAAACCTTGTGTTTGCGATTGTCTGTTTTCATACCTCTATTTTTACTTTAGCTCATACATTTGTGTGTTTTATTTTTAATTGGACAAAAAGTTTTAAAACACCCAATTCACCCCCCTCTTGGGTGACCATCTCTCGGCAACAAGTGGTATCAGAGCAGGTGCTCTGTGTATTTCTTGAAGACCTAACCGTCTTGGCCAAAGATCTAGATGGCAACACCCTTCAACAATGTTCCTGCTGAGGGGCAGGCAACCAATAGACCTCCACTCTTCAATGGGACAAATTATACCTATTGGAAGACCAGAATGAAGATCTTTATTCAAGCACAAGATTATGCCTTGTGGAGGGTCATAATCAAGGGACCACACGAACCATCTCACATGGTTAATGGCATTCAAATTCCCAAACCTGAGGAGGATTGAGATGAGAATGATAACAGGATGGTTCAACTCAATGCTAGAGCCATGAACTCATTATTTTGTGCTCTAGATGTGAATGAATTTAATAGAGTCTCCACATGTAGTTCCGCTAAGAAAATATGGGATAGGCTTGAAGTTACCCACGAGGGTACAAATCAAGTCAAAGAATCTAAAGTGAACATTCTAGTTCACAAGTATGAGTTATTTAAGATGGAACCCAACGAAACCATCTCATGCATGTTCACACGCTTCACCGATATAATAAATAGTCTAAAGAATTTGGGCAAATCCTACACTAACCCAGAACTTGTGAGTAAAATTCTCAGGTCCTTGCCAAAGGCATGGGAAGCGAAGGTCACGGCGATCGTGGAAGCTAAAGACCTCAACACATTGGGACTTGAACAACTATTGGGCTCATTGATGATGCATGAGCTCACAATAAAGCAACATGAAGAAGAGTTGCCAAAGAAGAAGACAATCGCACTCAAGGCTACTTCGAGTGTGTGTGAAGAAGAAAGTAGTGAGAGTGAAGAAGAAAGCGAAGATGAGGACTTGGGTTTAATAGTAAGAAAATTTAAGAAATTCATGAGAAGAAAGAAACCCTTCCCAAGAAAGAAGTTTGGAGGGAGAAATGATTGGAAAAAGGAAAAAGAAAAGGAAAGAGACCCAATCATTTGTTATGATTGCAAGAGACCGGGACACATTCGTTCCGAATGCCCTCAACAGAAGAAGCATTTTGGAAAGAAGAAGAAGAAGGCATTGAAAGCAACATGGGATGATAGTGACACATCATCCTCCGAGGAAGAGAAGGAAGAGACCGCCAATTTGTGCTTCATGGCATTCGAAGACGATGAGGTAAGTCATAGCTCAACTACAAATTTTACTTTAGAAGAATTATATGAAGCTTTTCAAGAACTCATGAGTGATTGTAGTATGTTAGGAGCAAAGAATAAAGAATTAAAAGCCTCCAATCAAAAACTAAAGGATGATATTGAAAACCTATTGATTGAGAAGGAGAGCTTCAAAAATGTTAATACCATTGACCTAGAAAATAAAAATTCAAAACTTAGCATTGAAAATGAAACGGCAAAAACACAAATTAAGAAATTAAATCTAAAAGTTAAATTCCTACTCAATAGTAATACCTTACTTGCGCAAAATGTTGAACTCCTTAAAAAGGATAAGGAAGAATTAGTTAAAGAAAATGTGGATCTCAAGAATGAGGTACATAAGTACAAACCAATTGTTGAAAAATTTACACATAGCTCTGAAAAGTTAAATCTTATTCTATCCAATCAAAGAGCTGTTTTTAATAAAGCCGGTCTAGGATATAAAACTAGCAAACAACAAAAGTATCTAAAGAATTTCTTTGTGAAAGCAAAAGATGTCAAATCTGAAAAACCTACATGCTTTCATTGTGGAAAAAGTGGACATAAAGCCTACTCTTGCATTCAAAGAAAGATTCAAACTAACAAGAGTACATTTGTAAGAGGTAAAAACATAACTAAAGTGTGGGTGCCTAAGGGAACCAACTATACTAACCAAGAAGGACCCAAGAAGACTTGGGTACCTAAGAGCATCACTTGATTATTTTGCAGGTATGCCTTGCAGCCGGAAATAGAAAGAGAATGTGGTATCTTGATAGTGGTTGCTCAAGGCATATGACCGGTGACAAGAGTCTCTTCGTCACCTTGAAATCAAAAGAAGGAGTAGTCACATTTGGAGATAATGCTAAAGGTCAAATCGTTGGTGTTGGTAAAATCTCCATATCACCCTCCTCTTTTATTGACAATGTATTGTTAGTTAATGGACTAAAACATAATTTATTAAGTATAAGTCAATTTTGTGACAAGGGCTTTAAAGTGTCATTTGAATCATCACTATGCATAATTAGTAGTCCAATTGACAATGAGATCATACTCACAGGACATAGGCATGGAAATGTTTACATGGTAGATCTTGATGATCTCACCATGAAGGATGGCCAATGTCTTGTAGCCATGGATCCCAAAGTCAATGAGACTAGTTGGTTATGGCATCGTAGGTTAGGGCATGCTAGCATGGATTTAATCTCTAAATTAATTACAAAAGATCTAGTCAAAGGACTACCAAAAATAGACTTTGAAAAGAACAAAATTTGTGCTGCATGTCAATTAGGGAAACAAACAAGAAGTTCTTTCAAGTCTAAGAACATAGTCTCAACATCAAAACCCTTAGAACTAATTCACATGGATTTGTTTGGACCCACTAGAACTGCTAGTCTAGGGGGTAAGAAATTTGGTCTTGTAATTGTTGATGATTTTTCACGTTTTACATGGGTTTCATTTCTTGCACATAAAGATGAGTCCTTTTCCGCTTTTATCAAGTTTCATAATAGGGTTTCAAATGAACTCAATCTTAAACTAAAAGCAATTAGGAGTGATCATGGTACCGAGTTTGAAAATCAACACTTTGAAAAATTTTGTGACGAAAATGGTATTAATCACAATTTCTCGGCCCCTAGGACAAAATGGTGACAAAATTAGATGAAACTTCCTTTTGGCATATCGCATGATTAATACTAGTAGATATGGTGACAAAATGCGATTCTTCCTTTCAATCATAGGCACCAAGTGGGTGTATAGAAATAAACTAGATGAAGATGGAATAGTTATAAGAAACAAAGCTAGACTAGTTGCCAAAGGCTATAATCAGGAGGAAGGAATAGATTTTGATGAAACTTTTGCTCCTGTTGCTAGGTTAGAGGCTATTAGGCTACTTTTGGCATATGCTTGCTTCATGGATTTTAAACTCTATCAAATGGATGTAAAAAGTGCTTTTTTAAATGGTTATATAATGGAGGAAGTTTATGTAGGACAACCTCCAGGTTTTGAAAACCACTTACATCCAGATTATGTTTATAAATTACATAAAGCATTGTATGGACTGAAGCAAGCCCCTAGGGCATGGTATGAAAGATTAAGTAATTTTTTAATTGAAAATAAATTTAAGAGAGGAAACGTAGACAAAACCCTCTTCATTAAAAGAAAAGGAAATGACTTATTGCTTGTACAAATTTATGTGGATGATATAATTTTTGGTGCTACTAATGATAGTCTTTGTCAAGAGTTTGCCAAGCTTATGCAGGGAGAATTTGAAATGAGCATGATGGGTGAGCTCAACTTCTTCCTTGGGCTATAAATAAAACAATCAGAGGAAGGCATCTTCATCAGTCAGTCCAAATATATCAAGGAAATGTTGAAAAAATTCAAGATGAAGGATGCAAAGGAAATCAGCACACCCATGGGCTCAAGTTGCAAGCTTGACAAAGATGAAAAAGATAAAAGTATAGACTGCAAATTGTACAGAGGTATGATAGGCTCTTTACTTTACCTTACTGCTAGTAGACCAGACATATTATTCAGTGTTTGTATGTGTGCTAGATACCAAGCATGTCCTAAGGAATCACACTTGCAAGCTGTTAAAAGAATTTTTAGATATCTAGTAGGGACATCTAATATAGGCTTATGGTACTCTAAGCAATCTGACATAAATTTAATTGCTTATTCCGATGCTGATTTTGCCGGGTGCAAACTCGACAGAAAAAGCACAAGTGGCACATGTCAATTCTTGGGTGCTAATTTGGTTTCTTGGTTTAGCAAGAAACAAAATTCAGTTGCCTTATCCACAGCTGAGGCTGAGTACATTGCAGCTGGAAGCTGTTGTGCCCAAGTTCTTTGGATTAAGCAACAACTTGAAGACTTCGGTATCAAAATGGACAATATACCAATTAGATGTGATAATACAAGTACAATTAATTTAACAAAAAATCCTGTCCAACACTCAAAATCAAAACATATAGAGATTAGGCATCACTTTATAAGGGATCATGTGCTGAAAAATGATGTGATGATTGAGTATGTATGTACTGAAATTCAATTGGCCGATATCTTTACAAAGCCCCTTTGTAAAGATAGGTTCGACCTCTTAAGGAATGCTTTGAGCTTGTATGATCCCAGCAAATAAATTGAACTTGTATTGCAATGCTTTGCTACTCAAACTTGTAATCCACCTCAAAGTCACAAATAGCAAACCTAGTATTTATTAAGTAAAAGCATGTATCTATCTAAGTTAAATGACGAACTGTTTGACTTTCCGGAGGATGGTTACCCTCCCTTGGACTCTTCATGGAGATATTTTCAGAGCCTATTTCATAGGTATTCGAAATTTGGTCAAACATTCCTCATTTCAATATTAATAATTCAAAAATCATTATCAAACTTTTATAGGGTGTATTATTAAAGGGGAGGATCACAAACAAACTCACTCTATATTCACCAAAAGAAATCATGTTGATTAGTGTGGTTAAATAAAATAAATTGGGAAAAGATAGAATTCAGTCTGAAATTTTTCAGTGCCGGAGACGTCTCTGGCAAATCGCAGAGACGTCCCCCCGGCGAGACGTCTCGCGTTAGTCGCGGAGACGTCTCGGGGACCGAACGAGGATTTTTAAAATAGGTCGAAACAGCACGAGCCGACCCGAGCTATCTCTTTCGTCCCCAACAAAATACAAAAGCCTAGCCTCCGTTTTTCTCTCCACCTCAAACCGAACCAAAACTCCCCATTTCCCTAGGATTTCCGAGCCATGGCACCTAAAAGAGCTAGGAGAACAAGTGGGAGGCGTCCTAGGGTAGCGACCGACGCCGAGGAACGGAGGGAAGAACCTTCCGCACCGTCTCCTCCGGTTGCTCCGCCAACCTCGACCATTTTCTGTGCGAATCGCACAGTAACCACGGGTAGGTTTATAGATTTCCACTTTTTAGAGAGTGAGGGGTTCTCTATTGGAGAGAGACTCCGTGCCCAAGGTTGGAAATATCTTTGTACTCTCAACACATCAATCTACCCCGGTCTAGTTAGAGAGATGTTTAGTAATATGGCCTTAGGGGACTCGGGGTACACTGCCTATGTCCGAGGGACATTGATAGAGATCAATGAGGATACCCTATCTAGTGTATTACAAATTCCTAAAGATGGTGAGGCTCCGACCTCACACCCTCAAAGGGAAACTGCCCTAAACTTAGTTTTAGGACGAGAGGACTGCGGCCCTCTTGATGTGGTTAACTCACAAGACCTAAATGCCGAGATGAGACTACTTTTAAGTATTGTCAACCGGGTCTTGTTTCCAAAAATCGGTCGCTTCGATTTTGTTTCGGAGCGAGATTTAGTCATCATGCACCACATCCTACTAGGGATTCCCCTAAACCTCCCTAGACTTATGCTGAACTACATTTCTATATGTCATAGGTATTCTAGGTTTAGCATACCCTATGGGATGATCTTTACCCTAGTATTCAAACATTTCAAGGTTCAAATTCCAGAAAATGAGCCTGCAAAACCCTTGAGAAACACCGACTACTATAATGAAAGCACAATGCGTAGAATGGAGTTTCACAAGGTAGATGGGTCTTGGGTCAAGGTACCAAAAAGAAAATCTCAAACCTTAGAGCCCGAGATCCCACATCAGGAGCCTGACCACCACTCTCCTCCACATAGCCACATGGCCTTCCCTGATGTACCCTCCAGCTCAGCTGGACCTTCCACATCCATGCCTCCTCCTCCTCCAATCAGTGGATCCTTCTCCTTGTCAGATGAACAGATGCACACTCTAGCATCTGTGATATGCCAGCAGATGAGAGAGGAGATGAGATCGATGATCACTGCTAAGTTGGCCCCCATTCGTACCTCACATGAAGGGCTTCTACAAGAATTGAAGGAGATCAAAACCCAGGTAGAAGCTACAGCATCAGAGTTGGTTCATGTGGGTACCATCCAAACTATACGATCAATTGAGCTACAGGAGAAATTGAAGATCATATCAGATGGTCTTCAAGAGTTGACGAGCCCTGGAGGCAATTTGGGCACCGTGGTTGCCCAACTTAGAGGAAGAATTGAAAGGGCAAGCATTGAATTTGAAGCACTAGTGGCAGCCTTCCATCAGTCTCAGGGAGATCAGTTCAAAAAACTGCTGGACTCAATAAATGCATTTATAGAGGCAGCTGCTAGGGCTATTGAACAACGTCGCCGATGAGGGACATTTTGTAAAAATCTAGGGTTCATCTGTTTTTGTAAAACCCTAGGCTCATTTTGACACTTCTTTTGTATTAGGAATCAATACTTGTAATGATTTCCTCTTTTTTAACCTTGTAATGCCTTCAAATGATTGCAATGACATATGAATGACATACAATTTCTTTTGAAATCTTGTGTTTGTTTCAAATCCTGTGGAATCAAACTTTGTGTATGTGATTCTGTGTTGTGCCATAAAAATCTCATAACATACCTTAAGTGTTCAAATTTGACACAATTTATCAATGCATATAAAACAGGGGGAGCACATCTTGTGATAACTATTTTAAACAAAAAGAGGAGTCTGAAATGAATTCCAAAACAAAGGGGGAGTGAAATGAATGCTGAATTCGTTAATAAAAATAACTTGAATATCCTTGAGTGGTTCATGGTAATATGCTGAATTCTACTAGGAATTGAGTTTTAAGTACCTAAGGATAATTTGTCCCCTTCATTGTTGATGACAAAAAGGGGGAGTAGAACCAATATGGATATTGGATATATTGGAATGCAAAATTTATGGAGTGTATTGAGTAGATATATATATATGGAGTATATGGATGTATTGAGTAGATATATATATGGAGTATATGGATGTATTGAGTAGATATATATATATATGGAGTATATGGATGTATTGAGTAGATATATATATATGGAGTATATGGAGTAGAACCTAAATATGGAATGCAAAATTTACACTCATACTTAAAAAATTGAATTAAAAAAAAAATAAAATTGAAGAATATTGGCTTTAAGATAATTGCCCTTCTGGAAAAGAAAGGGGGAGTCAAAAAGAACTTAGCCTTCAATTGTCTTTAGCATCAATATTTCATTAATTTAAATTTTAACTTGATTCAAATTCAGTTGATATGCTAAAATTGCTTAAGAGCTATTAAGATCAATCTTATGCATAAGGATAGAACTGAAAGTTGACTATTTTGAATTATGCACACTGTATCTAGCTCAAATCAAAACATTATACTTGTACATCTGATCAAATACTGTGTATATGTTTAATTTTCGAATTTTGCATATACTCAGTGTTTTGTCATCATCAAAAAGGGGGAGATTGTTGACCCCCTAATGGATTTTGATGAATACAAAATACTAGAGTATAATTCCATTTATCTTAACAATTTATTTGAGAATTTCAGGTGATTAATTAACAATATTGTTAAGAAATGTCTAGGCAAGTTTCCATAATTTTTAAGGATTTATTGAAGAATTTTTGAGTTGAAGAAAATAGATCAGGGACAGCCGAGACGTCTCCGGGTTGTCTCAGAGATGTCTCTGGCACAAACAGGAAGAACTGGCACGTCTGGAGACGTCCCCGGCACCTGGCGGGGCGTCCCGCAGGGTCGGAGTCGACTCTCTCAGAGGCGGAGTCGACTCTCTTAGAGGCGGCAGAAAGGTCGATTTCAAGGGATGCGCGCGAGTCGTCTCCACAGGACGCCGAGTCGTCCCCGCGAGTAAAAAGCAGAATTCTGGAGTCATCCCCGAGGTAGTGGAGTCGACTCTCTCAGGGTATTCCAGAGGATATCTTTTTCGGTGATAAGGCAGCGGAGACATCTCCTGAAAAAGCGGAGTCGACTCTCTCAGAGAATTCCAGAGGACTTGTTTTTCGAAGATAAAACAACGGAGTCGTCCCCGAGGCAGCGGAGTCGTCCCCATGCAAAAAGTGCAAACATCCCGAGACGTCCCCGTAAAGCGCCGAGTCGACCCCAAACAACGTCAAAAGTAAAATCTTACAGCCAAGACGTCTCGCGTTGAAGCGGAGACGTCTCCGGAGCGCCTGGGACGCGACTGACACCTTTTTGCAGGTTTGTTTGAATTTCAAACATTTCTTTTTTTGTGTCTAACGGCTATATTTGCTTTTGGGGCTATAAAAGGGAGCTCTTAAGTGCCTTCCAACAACTTCTCACCAACCCAACACAAGATCATTCAAGAGAGAAGTAAGAGAAAGAGGTTCAAGGGAGTTAGTGCATTCAAGTAAAGAAATCAAGTGCTTTCAAGCTTCCCAACTGATTTCGAGCTCAACTACTCTCTCTCGATCGGCATTCAAAGCTCACATTCAAGACAACGCGATCCACATCGGAAGAACCACCATTTCCTACGCTTCCAACGGCTAAAAGGGTTCTTCCGGGTTTTGTTATTTCTCACTGTTTTATCTGCTTATTTAGAGCTTTCAAATCTTTTGTAAAACCTTTGGTTATTGTGCTTGTTCCAGTCAAGGAACTTGGAACAAGGGAAAGGCGTCCCAAGCCTAGGTGAAATTGGGGGTTGTAGGGTTCGTTGTTAGCCCGGTGTAAAACAACGAGTTGGGTAGTGCACTCGCAAAACTACCGGACTGTAATCTTGGATTATAGTGGAAATTCCCAAAGGTGCCTTGGGGAGTGGATGTAGGAGCAGTGGAAGCTCCGAACCACTATAAAACCTTGTGTTTGCGATTGTCTGTTTTCATACCTCTATTTTTACTTTAGCTCATACATTTGTGTATTTTATTTTTAATTGGACAAAATGTTTTAAAACACCCAATTCACCCCCCTCTTGGGTGACCATCTCTGGGCAACACATACCTCTGCATTGCATCCATATATGTGATCGGATCCTCATCATTTTCATCAAGTTCGATAGGATCCCTGTTCCGGACCAAGAAATCGTAGTATCTGTCGGCTGACGTGGTACTCTACCCGATCGCCTTAATGGTGCATCTAATATGGGTTCTGGATCTGATCTAATCAAATCCGACTCAACTAGTTCAGTAGATGGTGTCGGATCTTTTACATGTTGAACTTTCCTAAGCTCAACATTAGAGCTTTAAGTTCCTTCACTAAGGAATTCTTTCTCTAAGAAAACAGCTCTGTTGGTTACGAACAACTTTTGTTCTTCAGCAAAGTAGAAGTAATATCCTTTAGTTTCTTTAGGATAACCAACAAAGAAACATCTGTCAGACTTGGGTTCAAGTTTGTCTGTCTTCAAACGTTTGACATATGCTGGACACCCCCAAACCCTAAGGTGAGAGAGCATCGGCTTACGTCCAGTCCACATCTCATATGGTGTTTTATTTACAGACTTACTTGGAACCTTATTTAGAATGTAGCAGGCTGACTCAAGAGCAAATCCCCAAAAGGATATGGGCAGATCAGCAAACCCCATTATGGATCGAACCATGTCTAACAGAGTTCGATTTCTCCTTTCTGATACACCGTTATACTATGGTGTACCAGGAGGAGTCCATTGAGAGAGAATCCCATTTTCTCCTAGATATGTCAAAAACTCACTGGTGAGGTATTCACCTCCTCGATCTGATCGAAGAGTTTTAATACTCTTTCTAGTTTGTTTTTCTACTTCATTACGATATAATTTGAACATTTCAAATGATTCAGATTTACGTCTCATTAAATAGACATAACCATACCTAAAAAGGTCGTCTATAAACGTAATGAAATATGAATACCCACCTCTAGCATCTATGCAAGGGTCAATAAATCACTCGCTCGTTCACCTTTTTTGGTAAAAGGTGATTTGGTCATCTTACCAAGAAGACATGACTCACAGGTTGTCAATGATTCACAATCATTAACACTGAGGATTCCCTCTTTACTTAACCTGTTCATCCTGTTCTTGTTAATATGACCTAGCCTATGATTCCAAAGGTAGACATCCGTGACATTATCTATTCCAGGGTGCTTATTTGACGTGTACATTACATTAACAGGTTGTGATAACAAGTAGATACCATTGCTCAATCGTCCATTCATTACAGTAACACCATTCATAATGATATCACAAGAACATTTCTTTATTGAAATTTCATAACCATTCATGGCCAAAAAGCCTACGGAAATTACATTCAATAAGAACGTAGGACAATAGTGACAATCACTCAAGACAACTACATGAGAATTGAAAACAAGTTTGAGATTTTCTAAAGCTAGAGCTGGAACAGATCTTCCATCTCCAACATTCAGGAATCTCTTGCTGTTTTCAAATCTCTCATTAACATGAAGTTCTTGCAACGAATTGCATATATTAAATGGACTTCCAGTATTTAATACCCAGGTCGAATTATCACATATAGAGAAATTACAAGGTGTTATCATATAAATACCTTGATCAGCAACTGATTGCTCTTTTCTCTTGCTTGGCCTATTCGGGTCAAGTGAGGCAAGGTACTGAGGATAATTCCTCTTCTAATGCCCCTGCTTCTTACAATAGAAGCATTTTGCCAGATTGTGGTCAGCCTTAATCTTTTTGGTCTTACTTGGCTTAGCACGTTGCACCTTTTTCTTTTGATTCTTATTTTTCTTCTTTCCTTTCTTAAAGGTACCACGACCCCTAGACGAACCTCCCACTAAATTCACCGACCCTTTTAGGAGTTGGTGATCCTTCTCAAAAGTTTGTAGTAAACCCAACAATTGGTGATAATTTACTACCAGTTTCGTCATACGAAAGTTGGTGAGAAATGGGCAGTACGAACCAGAAAGAGAATTCAGTATAACATCCTTCCCCAATTGATCATGTAGGGGAGATCCGAAAATGCCTAGGCGCTCGATTAACTCAATCATGTACAATACATGATCGGTCACCGAAGCCCTATCCTTCATACGTGCGCTAAAAATAGCACAACTAGTCTTGTGCCTTTCAACATCATCAGGAATACCGAAAGATTCATTCAACACTTGAATGATGTCTTCCGGCTGCGCATTCTCAAAATGCCTACTAGACTCATCATTCATTGCAGCAAGCATAATGCAACAGACAGTGATATGATCACTGAGCCACTTCTGATAAGTGTCTCTGACTGTACCCCGTGCATTAGCAGCAGGCTGCTCAGGTGCCGGATCTGTTATCACATAAAGGATCCATTCATGCTCTAGCATAATTTTCAGTTTCCTATACCAATTATTGAAGTTGGGACCAGTCAACTTGTCATTATCCAATAATGAGCGAAGTGACAAATTAGTAGCCATTTCTGTATAAAAGAAAATTTGGCTATTAGTATATGAATTGACTAAACACATTAGACTTGGACTTTAGTCTAAAGGTACTCCCACTATTTTATACAAATTGGTAGCCTCTACCTCCAATTCGAAAAATTAATCTTAATTCTTTAGTGGGCACTAGAACCCAATAGATCGCATATAGGCCCAAGTGTGGCTCGGCTGACCCATATACACCTATTGGTAGGTTCTAAACCAATTGCTTCACCAAGCAACTTCTAGTGATCATTTTGCCCTAGGTTCTTCGGCAGGCGTGTGGCGCCTCCACCGAATACCCTAGTCAGATCCAACCATTAAATTATAGGATTAAGTCTAATCAACTAATAGATGACCAAGCCTGAGTGTGGCTCGGCTCACCTGACCGCCTATTGAAGGTACACTTAACTCATCATATATTGAATGACAATTCCAATGCTTGATAAGTACCAGGCGTGTCGCGCCTCCAATAATTATCAAAACATTGGATCCATTATCACCCAACTTAATGGGAGGCTATGACCTAGTTATCCCCATAACCATTTCATTTTAAGGACCTAATAATTTTAGAGGATTTCATAATTAGGATAGATGAGAAGATCCGGTTAGTCTAATTTCTCCCACTGACTTCACCAAATCAGATTAGACTCAAACCGGTTAAGGAGGCACCTAAATCAGTCAAACTGATTTTTCTTATAGGCATGGGCTAACTCAAATCATTAAGTGCTCCAATCAAAATGTGATTGACCATGTCGGCCAGGTAAGTGAGATCGGTGGAAGGGATATGCCATTAACTCGACAAAGATGAATCAGTGCGAGTAGCTCCTAATTAAAAACCACCGGTCAAAACTGCCAAACTTACCTTAGACACCGACTGGTTAATCAATTTCGATTTGATTACTCAAATGACTCGGGTTACACCTCTGAGCCTAAATCAAGTTCCATCTTGGTCTAATCAAAGACATGGATTTGATCCATCTACAACTATTGTAAATTGACCTAGAATTTTCTTGACCTAATCTACTTACTGCTTAATTAGATTTGATCAATTAATTCTATTTGTCCATGTATGATTCTAACCTTAGGTCTAACCCAATCCTAGGAACTTGATTCAAGCTAACTCATATGCCCAAAGAATTATGCAATGTCAATTAATTGAGTTACAATTCTATTTCATAACACTCAAATCTCAATTAAGTTTAGACTTATGAAAGTTTTGATCATTGCATATTTCTTTTTAATTACATATTAATTACAATCTTTCAGTTCTTAAAACATATTTTCAGATCTGAGTTTTTGTAATTAATCACATGTAATCAGATTTAATTCATGTTTAAGTCATTATGTTTTATGTTCATGCATCACATATACACAACAACATGAATTAATTCAAACAACATACATCTTATGTATTTATTTTTTCTTTTTTTTTATTTTCAGATCTGATTTGTTCATTAAAATCAGAGATCATATGAATCATAAACTTTATTTAGATCTAATCTAAACAATATTATAATTTCAGATTTATTCATGTTACTAATCCTAACACAAACATGCATCATATGCATCCAAAATTTCAGATCTAGTTAATCATGCATAATCAGCAATTAAATAAATCATAAAAAATACTTTAGATCTAATCTAAGCATGCTCATGATTTCAGATTTAATTTTAAAAATTAAAACATAAAAGTTTAAACATAAACCTGGCTCTGATACCACTGAAAGTTAATCCTAGGTACTTCGGTATTAAGCATGCTGAATTTTTTTTTTTTAAAACCATGGCTGAACCTGATCGGGTTGCCTACGTACCTCTTCATAAGAGGGATCAAGCCATACGTAGTTCTTTTTAAGTTTTAAAACGCAGCGGAAAAATCAAATCAAATAATTTAATTCATGCATGCTTACAAGATCAAATCTAGAAATCAGCACCTTAAGAACACATAGGATTATGCCGGAATCGTTTAAACAATTATGCTAACACTTTCATGCATTATTGACTATCAGATCTGAAAGGTAAACACTCTATTCTGATTAATTTCCGAATATCCATCGAATGGATTCTGGAGATAACTCCGTGAGGAGCCCCAAAGGAGGATAAAACCTCGGAGAATCAGACCTAGATCCTGACTCCAAAATAAAATATTGATGTTGGATTAATACCTTTTATGATAGAAGAAACTTGTGGATCTGATCCTTGACTTCACAGCCACGAATGGCCTCTATGAGAAGTACACGCGAAGCCCTAGGTAGATCATCTTCCGCGGGAGTGCTAGCTCGCGCAGGAACGTTGTAATGGCTGAAACTTTCTCCTTCTAAACACTCAACCTTTGATTGTTCTTCAAGGAGATGGAGGATGGACGTGAGGAAGAAGGAGAAGAAGGGATGGAGGCCCTCAGAGAATTTTTTTTAGAATTTTTTGAAACCTCTAAATATGGTATTTCTTGAACTCAAGGCATGGGGATCTTTTATAACCCAAAGACCACCCCACGCCTCATACCTATTTTAGCCAACTAATTTGGCTGATAAAATTCCCAAAAAATTTTGGTGGTTTGGCAGCTAAGAGAAGATAAACATATCCAAATTTTGTACATTTTCAATCCCTAAACGATAGGAATTCATGCGTCCAAAGTTCAGCCGCAGACCACCCTATTTCATGCACCATGAAATCCCTATAAATTAGGAAATTCATCTAAATCTTTCTAGAAAGATTTAAGGTGCCATTTTTATAAGAATTATAGCCCCACGCCTCCTCTCTTCTCATGCCAATTTTTGGCCAAAAATAAAGAGGATAGGCATAGAAAATATTGGGAATAAATTAAGGTATCATTCTTCTCCAAGAAGATAAGGATGGGTTCCTAAAATTTAGGGATTCTTCTCCTTATCCAATTCTGATTATTTGGACTCATAATCCTCATTAAATAAGGTCTTCTAATTGATTTGGATCAAGCCCAATCCAATTGGGTCAAGTTCCATCAATTGGGTCAAGCTCAATCTACTTGGGTTGAACCCAATCCAATTAGGTCAAACCCTGAAGCAGCCCAAATTGAATCCTATCAATTTGGCTCAACCTAAGCCCAATTACTCAATCAAATTGAGTTCATTAGCAATCTAATTGCTAATTAGTCCTCCAATAATTCAATAATTATTTTAATGCAACTTTTGCTTTGGATAATTTGTCAATCGAATTGACCAAATTATCCCTGAATGATTCTTATTCATCAATCAGCCATTTGATCAACCTAGAAACTTGTATGCGTGTGACCTCATAGGTTCGAACCTAAGTCGGTAGTATAGGAACGTCTTCCTATACTAATCGATGTGACCATCTAGCAATGGTACCCGACGTTCGGATAGGCCGAATATATGCGAAGCAAATATTCTGGAACCCTGGACTATGGTTACTGTATAATTCAATCCTTTTGACTCCTAATGCCAGGATGACTTAGAGCTCACTGTTAACCCTATAATTAGTACATCCATTATGTGATTAACTTTAGATATCCCGTGACTCCTCACTGGGATAACCCTGGCCAAGGCTTTGCTAAATTAATCATAAGACATTATCTCCTATTTCCAGAAGGGGTCAATTCCATCTTAACTCACAACTGACTACGCAAGTACTTGACTGCACCCAGTGACCTTCCGTCACTGAATTAGAAATTCAGGTAGTCCGGTACCAAAGTACAGTGAGTTGCTTGCTAGTCACAGATTATGATCTCAGGTCAGAGGGCCAAACTTATACGCATATCCACTCGGAATATCTCTCGACAGTAGAGCATTCCTGAATTGGTCACGTTCAGTGAAATGTACTCCTACACTTCACCTGTATGGCATACCAGTGTCTCCACACTCCTTGGTTAAGAGGACAACCAACGTATATGTCACACAACGACCTAATCTCGACAATGTTGTCGTCCTAGTAACAACATATCATTTGGTCGCGAACAAGTTTAAGGACTCAAAGATAAATCCTCCTTTATCATAACATAAGTCCTAAGGACTTCATCATATAAGAGTTCATTTGAAGATGAAATGATGAATAATGCCAAATAATACTTTATTAATTTGTCAATTCATTTAATCATCAACATGCTGACGATTGACATTTAGGATACAATTCCCAACACTACCTTCAACTGTTATCTTCTTCCAAAGACCAAGAATATATCCTTAGTTCTTCTCAAGTACTTAAGACTGTTCTTCACAGCTATCCTGCGCTTCTTGCCTGGATTTGACTGATATATGCTCGTGACACTCACAACATGTATTATATCAAGTCACGTACATTGCATGGTATACATGAGGCTCTCTATAGCCGAAGCATAAGGGATCTTGCTTATCTGCTGAATCTCTTCAGATGTGTTGGGGCACATCTTGTTAGAGAGATTTATCCCATGCCTAAGGGGTAATGATCCCCTTTTATAGGTTTCCATGCCGAACCTCTTCAGCACTCCCTCTATATTAATATTCTGTGACAGGACAAGCATCCTCTTAGATCTATCTCTATAGACCTTAATTCAAAATATAGGATACTTTCCCAAGGTCTATCATGGAGAATTCCTTACACAACCAAACCTTGACCTAAGTTAGTATGGGAATATGTTGCCCAGAGATGGTCACCCAAGAGGGGGGTGAATTGGGTGTTTTAAACTTTTTATCTAATTAAAAACAAAACACACAAGTGTATGCGCTAAAGTAAAGATAAAGCTATAAGCACAGTCAATCGCAAACATGAAGATTTATAGTGGTTCGGAGCTTCCACTGCTCCTACATCCACTCCCCAAATACCTTTGAGAATTTCACTATAATCCGCGATTACAGTCTGGTAGTTTTGCGAGTGCACTACCCAACTCGTTGTTTTACACCGGGCTAACAACGAACCCTACAATCCCCCAATTTAACCTAGGCTTGGGACGCCTATCCCTTGTTCCAAGTCCCTTGACTGGAACAAGCACAATAAACGAGTGTTTCACAAAAATTTGAAAGCTCTTAAGAAGGCAAATATATCAATGAGAAATAACAAAATCCGAAAGAACCCTTTTTGCCGTTGGAAGCGTGGGTAATGGTGGTTCTTCCGATGTGGATCGCGTTGGATTGAATGTGAGCTTTGAATGCCGAGTGGGAGTGAGTAGTTGAGCACAAAATCAGATGGAAAAGCTTGAATGCACTTGATTTCTCCTCTTGAAAGCACTAACTCCCTTGAACCTCTTTCACTTTGTTCTCTCTTGAATGATCTTGTATTAGGTTAGTGAGAAGTTGTTGGAAGGCACTTAAAAGCTCTCTTTTATAGCCCAAAAAGCAACAGATCCGTTAGACACAAAAATATGAACGTTTGAAATTCAAACAAACCTGCAAAAGTGTGTCAGTCGTGTCCCAAGCGCTCCGGAGACGTCTCCGCTTGACCGCGAGACGTCTCGGCTGTATAAAATTTCTTTTGACGTTGTTTGGAGTCGACTCGGCGCTTTACGGGGACGTCTCTGAAGAAGAGCAGCTTGAATGCTTGTTTTTCTGTTTTTCTGACAGAGTCGGCTCAGTACTTTACGGGGACGTCTCGGGATGTTTGCGCTTTTTGCATGGGGACGACTCCGCGACGTCGGGGACGACTCCGTAGCTTTATCACCGAAAAACAAGTCCTCTGGAATCCCCCGAGAGAGTCGACTCCGTGCTTTCTAGGGACGTCTCGGGAAGTTTGCTTTTTATGCGTGGGGACGACTCCGCGTCCTTCGGAGACGACTCGCGCGCATCCCTTGAGTTTGGTCTTTTTGCTGCCTCTGAGAGAGTCGACTCCGACCCTGCGAGACGCCTCGCCAGGTGACGGGGACGTCTCCAGACGTGCCAATTCTTCCTGTTCGTGCCAGAGACGTCTCTGGGACAAACCGGAGACGTCTCGACTGTCCCTGATCTGTTTTCTTCATCTCAAAAATTCTTCAATAAATCCTTGAAAAATATGGAAACTTGCCTAGACATTTCTTAACAATATTCTTAATTAAACACCTGAAATCCTCAAATAAATTGTTAAGATAAAGGTGATGACCCAAAGATTGATTCAAAGATTGATTTTGATGATCACAAAACCTTGAAGTATAAATACTAATGTTTGTGTTGCAAGGAGAAAGATATTTATTTTGCAAGGAACATAGCAAGTTGGAAGAATACAAGAAGGCCTCCAAAGTTCTCAAGAAAAGTTGGAAGAAAGCTACAATTCATTGGCCCAAGCTTCAAGTTCAAAGAATTCAAGTTGAAGGAGCAAATTCAAAGAAAAATTCAAAAGAATAGTCCTCGAGTCGACTCCTGGAAGTTTCGAGTCGACTCTGGCACTCTAGAGTTTCAAGGAACAGTGCTCGAGTCGACTCCGGGACTCTACAAGTCGACTCCGACTGAGAACAAACAAAAAGACAGAGAGTTGATTTTCTGCGCTACAGTGATCTCGAGTCGACTCCCAACTTCAGGAGTCGACTCCCAGCTACAGTGCCGGCAGACTACTATTCACAGATCAACTCCTGTTTCAGCCGAGTCGACTCCTACTTCAGCCGAGTCGACTCGAGCACGCTGGGAGGCATAACGGCTAGTTTTTTCTTGATTCCAACGGCTCTATTTTTGTCTCTAACGGCTAGATTTTTGTTGGGACTCCCTCTAAAGCTATAAAATCAAGAGAAGAGCTAGGGGAGAAGGTATGGAAGTGGGAGAAAACATTTAGGGAAGAGATTTGAAAGAGATTACAAGAAAAATCTTCCATAAGCACAAAAGGGCCATTCAAAGTAAAATAGAGAGAAGAAGAGCATCCAAGTGAATCCCAAAGCTTCCTCTCCATCCGTGTGCTGCCTCGGAGATCCTCTACTTCGTGCAAAATCAGAAGAGGGGGCAAGTGAAGAAGAAGCCGAGTTCCTCCATCTACAAATTAGTTTGAGGGCTTCTTCTCTTTTCTTTACTTATTTACATTTGCTATATTTGCTTATTTGAGAAGCTTGTATTTGATTTAAACTCTTGTTCTAATATCTTGTAACTTGATTCAATCAAGGGATTGAATCAAGGGGTTAAGGTTTGTTGGTGAGCCAAAGGGAAAAACCAACGTTGTAAGGTTGTGGTTGGTGAGCCTTTGGGGAAAACCAACCGGGTTGATTGTGAACCCGGAAAACAATCATTGTAAGGTTGTGGTTGGTGAGCCTTTGGGAAAACCAACTGGGTTGGATTGTGAGCCCGTGAAAACAATCGGTTGGTTCTAGTCGGTGAGCCTGTGAAAACCGACCGAGTTCGTTGTGATCTCGCAAAACAAAAAGTTGGGTTGTGAGCTTGTAAAACAACCGACTGTAATCTAAGGGATTATAGTGAAATTCCCAAGAGGTCTTGGGGAGTGGATGTAGGTGCTGGGGTGCACCGAACCACTATACATCTTTGTGTTTGTGATGCTTTATCTCTTGTATTTCATGCCTTCCATTCATGCTTGATTGTGTAATATCTCTAGATTTGTTTCTATAGAGTTATAAGTGATTTGCTTAGCTTCCACTCCATTCTTACCATACACATAGATTAAAATTGATCATACAACTATAAGTTAATGTTAGATCAATTGCACCCTAAAGCCATAGTATAATTGCTCTAGCTTAATCTTCCACTGCTTTACTTGTAATTGCCTAGAGCTTAAGTAAATAACATCTTATTATTCCGCTGCATTCTATTCAAAGTAAAAATTAGGGAACATAATTTTTAGAAAACCCAATTCACCCCCCCTCTTGGGTTGTCACCTTGGGCAACAAGTGGTATCAGAGCAGGTGCTCAAGATTAATTGTTGATCTCACGATCAAGAGCCAAAGATCATGACAACTCAAATAGATAGTTTTCTAGGAGAGGGACAGTTAATTGATAGGCCTCCACTGTTTAATGGCATAGACTACACATATTGGAAAGCACGCATGCGCATTTTTATTCAATCACAAAACTATTATTTATGGAAAATCATAATAAATGACCTTCACACACTCTCTCAAACTATTAATGAAAAGGACTTAGCACAATTGAATGCTAATGCTATGAACATATTATATTGTGCTATTCATGAAACGAAGTTTAATGAAATTTCTGCATGCTTATCTGCTAAGGAGATCTGGGATACTTTAGAAAATATTTATGATAAATCTCAGATTAGCTCACATGTGCTTCAATTGCATACTAACAATGAGATTGCAGAATCCTCCACAGTAGCCGAGTCGACTCCCAGTTTGTCCGAGTCGACTCCTAGAGAAGAACAGTCTGAAAGGCAGAGACACAGTCTTGAAGACCCTGTGAACGAGTCGACTCCAAGTAGTTCCGAGTCGACTCCCAAGTTAGCCGAGTCGACTCCGACAAGGCCCGAGTCGACTCCGAGGCAGAACAATTCAAAAGACAGAGAATCATCTTTTAGGCCTCTGAGAACGAGACGTCTCCCGAAGATCTCGAGTCGACTCTCAAGTCAGTCGAGTCGACTCCAAGTAAACTCGAGTCGACTCGAGGAAGAAATAACAGCAAGAAAATTCAAAAGCTTCTTAAAGTCAAAGAAGAAGAGGAAGCAAGAAGAAAGGAAGAAAGAGATAAAAAGCAAGAAAGCTAGAAGCAACAATGAACTACAAGAGGTAACTAACTTATGTTTTATGGCACTAGAAAATAAAGTAAAATCTGAATCTAGTGAATTTCATGAAGAATTTTCTTATGATGAACTTTTAAATGCTTTCCATGATTTGTATGGTGAATGTAGAAAATTAGCTATGAAAAATAAAAATCTTAAAAAGCTAAATTTGCAAATTTCAAAAGAAAGAAATTCTATTGCTGAAATACAAGACAAACTAAATTCTGAAAATAAAAGCTTAAGGTTTCAGAAGAATTGATTCAGAAAAATCATAGCTTAATCAAAACAAACCAAAACTTGAGTAAAGAAGTTAACCAACTAAAATCTCTTATTAACAAGTTCACTGTAAGTTCAGAAAGATTAAAAATGATGTTTGAAAGCCAACATGCTGATTTTGATAAATCAAAATTTGGCTTGATTCCTTCACTTAGCAATGAATCCCTAAAGAAAAATATTTTGAATTTATCAAGCAAACCATTAAATAAGATAACATATTTCGAACATGAAAAGAATGGACATAACAACTTTACCTATCGTTCTAACATAATTAAATCAAGTAGTAAAGTTATTACAATTAAACAAATTTGGGTTCCAAAAGGAACCATATGTCCTAACTCTCAAGGACCCAAGCAAGCTTGGGTACCCAAAATAAAAATATGAGGATGTAGACATAGGTGTGCCAAGATACCCATGGAACAAATAGAACTTTCATACAAATGGGTGTTCTAGACACACGTCAAAAAAAATGAAACTTAAAACATACTTATGAAAAGTAATTTTTAAATAAAAAATAATAATAATAATAATGAAATCAGTAATCCTTGCATCTCATCATTATTTTTGCCTTAGTATTTGATTAAAATATGAATTGCAAGTATTGATCAATTTTATGATATAGAAAATACTTTTGGAAATATAATCAAATCACTTCATTTTATAGTATACTTTACTCACTATTGGATAAGTTGCTAAATGATTAATCAATTTATTAAAAATAACTCTATGAATTCTCTATATGCTTGATTGAGAGTTTTTTATCCATGGCATTATTGTTTATTGATCATAGATATGATAATGTGTACTTGGTGTGCTTTTGAATATATGCACTATGAATACCAAGATTAAAGAAACCATCTTTGGCATATAAAATCAACTCATGCTAGTATGTACATAATCTCAAAAGACCTTGCCATTGGCTTACTTAGATTATCTTCTGAAAGGTCAAAGTTTGCTATGCATGCTAACTAAGGAAACAAACAAAAATCAATTTCTAAATTGTTGTTTCCATCACTAAGTTTTCAAAAGCTTACATTGGATTTGTTCTTGGCAAATAAAATTAAAATATTTTCTGTATTTGCTAAATCATGTAAAAATGTTTCAAATGATAAAGGTTTCCAAACTGTGAAGATAAAGAGTATCATGGCACAATGTTGAAAACCAAAATCCTGATAAAGTTTATACAGAAATTAATTATTTCAGCACCAAGGACACCTTAAGTAAAATAGGGTTAATAGAATTCTTGAAGAAATGAAAAAGACAATTGTGTATGATAGTCATCTACTTAAATAATTTTTTAAAAAAAAAGCTATCATCACTGCTTGTCATACATATGATTTCTATTAGATCTATTTTTTGATGAAAACTCCTTTTGATCTTCTGAAAAAATGGAAAATGAACCATTGCATATCTTTCACATTTTTCAGTCGTACATGTTATGCTTAATATGCTCTTATGAAAATAATGCCAAATCTGATAGAGATATGTCTACCCTTGGATATCATTCATCAAGCAATGCATATAGAGTATTCAATGAAAAGTTTTTAGGTGCAAAAATATCAAGGTATCTTATTCTTTATGAGACTACTGATTTATTATCAAAATACTAAAATTAAATTATATATGTATATGGTTAATCTTTTACATATAACAATCTAAAAACTTGTTAATAATTATAACCAAATTGAGTTTTTCAGAAATACATTTAATGAAGAAAAATTGTTTGCTTAGAAGATGAAATAGATCTTGATTCTTGCATGATTAGAAGTAAAGATCACCATTATTATTTGCTTGCTTTATGAGCTTTATATTCTATCAAATGAGTGTGTAGAATGGACTCCTATATGCTTACTTTATTAAAGAAGATATATGTTAAATAACCACCATATTTGAAAACACTCATTACAAATATGATAAAGCAATATATAATTTGGAACAAGCATCAAAAGCATAATATAAAAGCTTAAGTAACCTTTTTGATAGAAAGTAATAGTGATAAATCTACACATCAAAAAGAAGAATTTGTGATATCTTATTTGCTCAAAATATGCATTGATGACATCATTTTTGGTTCTACTAATGAAGAGTTATATGAAGATTTTACTGAGCTCATGTAAGGTGAGTTTGAAATACGTATGATGAATGAATTAACATCTTCTCTCAAACTCCAAATTAAGACAAACAAGAAAGGGGATCTTCATTGACCAAAGTTAGTCCACAAGAAAACTCTTATAGAAGATTGGCATGAAGAAGGTATGTCTATAACCCCATCTTGTAGAATTTGAAAAGGATGAGCAAAGTAGATCTATTATTTTAAAGCTGTAGTGAAGCATGATAGAATAATTATTTTATCATACAGCTAGTAGACTAGATTGTATGCTCATTATGTGCACTTGTGCAAGCCTTCAATCTAAGTTTAATGAATCATATTTTATTGATAACAAATAAATCATAATCTGAATTTTGATAGAAACAACTGTTTAAGATAAGTTGATTAAAACTTAGCTATCATGTCTTATTAATAATTATCTTAAGCAAATAAAATCTAAATCGTTTTTGAGAAATTGATTTGACCTTGATAAAACTTTCTATTGCCTCACATACTTGTCCTTGAACCATCTTGGTTAATGAAACTATCTCTTTAGTTCAAGTGATATGTGCTTGCTTATATTTAGGCAATCTCTGGCGTAAAGTGACTCAATATTCAACTATTGTCATATCTTATATTGAGTCATCTAGTTAAAAAAAAAATATGTTGGATGAATGTTTTGTATCTTGAAGAAACCAATGACTTTCTTTCAAGAAAGAAAAGGAGTTTGTTAATAATGCAGGATCCTTGAGCAAGAAAATGAGAGATCTCAACTTGAAGGATATCTCCATGTAAGATACAATAAACATTCACTTGCAAACAAGAGAGAGGACCTTCTTCAGCCAAAGGTTCATACATAAGAAATCTAGTAGGTATTTGACTGAAGAATGCAGAATGGATTGGTAATTCTAGATACTTCTTGAGCAAAGTCAACAACTTAAGTCTTATTATGGCATGATTAAGTTCTTTAATTATTAACTTTTGATATCATGGCTCTATACATATTGATTGACTTATGCTCTTAGAAATTGTTTCATGGTTTGCCTAAACTAAATGATTTCTTTGCCTATATCATAACCATGAAATACACAAGTATATGCTTAAAAGTTTGATGTAAAATAACTTGTGAGAAGTTATGAATCCATGAGCATAATAAAAATGTTATTTGCATGATATACATATATATGATACACAAGATTAATTCTTTATTCTGCTCTTTCATGTAAATTACTTGAGAATAACAAAAAGAGAGAGAGATAAAGAAAAGAAAATGAATATTATTCAAGAGGTGTAGAATCTAAGCAAAGGCAAATACTCCAATCTTAAGGAAAAGTAAAACAAGCATAATATATTTGGCACATTTGGAAGGGATAAAATCCATAATTAATTACACTTAAACAGGGAGAATTTGAAGCAAACATTTTAATCCTTCTATATTGCTCATCATAGGGATGGTGCCAATGGGGAGGCTAGTGGTAGTACCCGGCACTATTTGACCCAACTATTCGGTGTAGGGCATATTAGGGACGGCACAAGAGGGAGGCTAGTGGTAGTACCTCGTGCCCCTTCCCAACTCCACCGGATAGGGAGCAAATAGAATATAAAGCATAAGAAAGTTGAAAATGAAAGACAAAGTAAATGAAAATATATAAGAAGAATCAAGTCTAATTATTAGTCACTTGGAAACACACCATAAGGATGAAGTCAATGCAAGATGATATTTAAATAGGGGGAGTGTATTTGAAAAGAATTGACTTTGATCCTTGACATGCTTGTTATTATTATTTTAATGCATGACTTAACACTTAATATATTTTGCATATAGTATGATGTCTTGATTTATGGGTTCTCAATATTTTGTAATGTTTCATACTTGGATAATTTGATTGAATGCATGAATTGCTACATAACATCTTTTGTTTAGTTTTATTGAAAAGAAATTTCAGATTTGTCATTCACAATCATTGTTAAAATCTGAAAGCTAAATAAAATTGTAGAAAGGAGAAGAGAAGAATATCTCTATTTAGGGAAAATAAATTGATTTTGATCTATCTTTCTACTCGCCTAACTTTGATACATAATGTCCTAATACTTGTTAAAATATCCTTTATTTTGTATCGAAACTCAAAATTAAACACAAAGATTCTGAAAGTGCTTTAATGGTATTGAAATATGTATTTTTCAATCATAATAATTTAAGATGAGCCACAATGTGAAAGATACATATCTCAAATTATGACTTAAAAGGCCTCTATTGAAAATCTTTATGAAATTCAGAATTTGATTTTGTATAAAAGCTTAAACTCCATATGATTACTAAATAAAATGTTAATGTAAGAAAAACAGAATTTATTTTGATTGCTCCGATACGCATCCGAAACATATCTTTTCTTATCATTAAAATGTACCAATATTGGTCTAAATGATGTGTCTTTCAATGATCTTGATTGCAAGTAAATATTTTTAAAATATATGACTTTATTTTAATATTTACAAATTTATTGAGTTTCATGTATACATTGCTGAAAAATTGTGATTAAGAAATTGAGTTCTATAAATACATATACTTCCATGATCATCTATATGTTTTTTTTTTTCTCCTATATCATTAAAGACTTTCATCAATAGAGTGAATGATCTAAAAGAAAGAAAATGTAAATGCTTTTGAAAGAAACTAAGCTTCAAATGAATTACTTTTGATTAATATTTTCATACATTTTCTCTAAGATTAGGAGAAAGCATAACTTGTTCTTAAAAGATTAAAAAGAGTGATTACTATAAATTGTGAATATTTCTAGATCACTCTACATTCTTGATATCATAAAGTTTCAGCTCTATTCACGTTTATCATTAAAATCTGAAATTCGACAAAAGAAAAGAAAGATTAAAGAAGAATGCATCTTTTAAGGGGGAGCTTTAGATATTCAGTATCTTATCCTAAAGTCACTTCAATTTGATGCATACCTTGCACTTTATGGATTGATTTTGATGAACCTCCTTATATTGCAAGACATGCTTTAATTACCTTGAGATGAGTTCTATAAAGGTTGTCTTATCTCAAACCTTGAGTCTTGTGAAAATAAGCTGAAACTTATAGAAAATATATTTTTGAGATTGACGATTTTATTGAACATTATCTTCAAATTTTAAAACTCTTAGATGGAATGATCAATTGAGGGGGAGAAAGAAAATTTCAGAAGGAGAGGTCTGATGGAACTTAATTGCATAAATTTATAAAGGAGAGAGAAAGAATACTAAATGAAAAGTGATCCTAATACTCTCCAATATGTATCATCTGAAATTTAAATCTGAAAACCTTTATGATACACCTTGAGGCGTGTTATTTGGTTAGTATATCTTATGCATAAATCATGAACCAAATTGCAAGTTGATCTTAAGAGCCTTTAACTTAATGACAAAGGGGGAGAATAACGTGTTGAATGGTCTTGAGTATCTCTTAGAAAATTTATTTTGAAATTCACTAATAAGTCCTAATTAGCTTGCTCTTTAGAACGTCAATTCTGTGCCAATTCATATTTTTATATATGTATCAAATTGTGCTTATTTTCTAAAGGAATAAAAGAACTTTGAAGACATTAAAAATTAATGATCCAACATGATGATATGTCTCTCAAATATATAAGTTTTGATCTTTTACTCTGAAAATTAACTAAAATTGCTCTCATGTTTGATAAAATACTTAATAGATTGGGCAAAAGGTCTTAAATGAACAAGCTTTCATACTTATTATTGAAGAGAGGTTAGATTTCCACTCGTGTTTTCTTTGAATATCATTTGTAGTACTTCTTGGATTAACCTAAGGAAGATTCCACCTACACTTGAATAGAAAACTATCTGTGGTATCAAATTAGAAAACTTCTTGAAATCACATTTAATGTGTTCTGTTCTGAAATTATCTTAATTGGCTCTGATCTGTGCTCATTAATCTGATTCCAATATTATTGCCTTGAGTTATATGATTCATATCCTTGCAATAATTTAACATTCAAATCAGAGTACAATAAGGAAAAGAAATATATGAGTATTCTGATCTTTGTGCTTAATGTTTCCCTATCTTTTTGATGTTGTCAAAAAGGGGGAGAAATATCTAAGTATATGCTCATAATGCTTTATGTTTTGAATTGAATACAAATCAGCTGGAATTGACATATATTGATTATCTTAAGTTGATTAAATCTAAAGCATTATCATGAAGTATGTTTTTTAAATATATATGTTTTCTACTTCATGCAACTTTGCTATGTATTACTTCTAGAAAACAATATCTTTTATATTGCATATACTCCAAGTTTTGTCATCATCAAAAAGGGGGAGACTGATGACCCAAAGATTGATTCAAAGATTGATTTTGATGATCACAAAACCTTGAAGTATAAATACTAATATTTGTGTTGAAAGGAGAAAGATATTTATTTTGCAAGGAACATAGCAAGTTGGAAGAATACAAGAAGGCCTCCAAAGTTCTCAAGAAAAGTTGGAAGAAAGCTACAATTCATTGGCCCAAGCTTCAAGTTCAAAGAATTCAAGTTGAAGGAGCAAATTCAAAGAAAAATTCAAAAGAATAGTCCTCGAGTCGACTCCTGGAAGTTTCGAGTCGACTCTGGCACTCTAGAGTTTCAAGGAACAGTGCTCGAGTCGACTCCGGGACTCTACGAGTCGACTCCGACTGAGAACAAACAAAAAGACAGAGAGTTGATTTTCTGCGCTACAGTGATCTCGAGTCGACTCCCAACTTCAGGAGTCGACTCCCAACTTCAGGAGTCGACTCCCAGCTACAGTGCCGGCAGACTACTATTCACAGATCAACTCCTGTTTCAGTCGAGTCGACTCCTACTTCAGCCGAGTCGACTCGAGCATGCTGGGAGGCATAACGGCTAGTTTTTTCTTGATTCCAACGGCTCTATTTTTGTCTCTAACGGCTAGATTTTTGTTGGGACTCCCTCTAAAGCTATAAAATCAAGAGAAGAGCTAGGGGAGAAGGTATGGAAGTGGGAGAAAACATTTAGGGAAGAGATTTGAAAGAGATTACAGGGAAAATCTTCCATAAGCACAAAAGGGCCATTCAAAGTAAAATAGAGAGAAGAAGAGCATCCAAGTGAATCCCAAAGCTTCCTCTCCATCCGTGTGCTGCCTCGGAGATCCTCTACTTCGTGCAAAATCAGAAGAGGGGGCAAGTGAAGAAGAAGCCGAGTTCCTCCATCTACAAATTAGTTTGAGGGCTTCTTCTCTTTTCTTTACTTATTTACATTTGCTATATTTGCTTATTTGAGAAGCTTGTATTTGATTTAAACTCTTGTTCTAATATCTTGTAACTTGATTCAATCAAGGGATTGAATCAAGGGGTTAAGGTTTGTTGGTGAGCCAAAGGAAAAAACCAACGTTGTAAGGTTGTGGTTGGTGAGCCTTTGGGGAAAACCAACCGGGTTGATTGTGAACCCGGAAAACAATCATTGTAAGGTTGTGGTTGGTGAGCCTTTGGGAAAACCAACTGGGTTGGATTGTGAGCCCGTGAAAACAATCGGTTGGTTCTAGTCGGTGAGCCTGTGAAAACCGACCGAGTTCGTTGTGATCTCGCAAAACAACAAGTTGGGTTGTGAGCTTGTAAAACAACCGACTGTAATCTAAGGGATTATAGTGAAATTCCCAAGAGGTCGTGGGGAGTGGATGTAGGTGCTGGGGTGCACCGAACCACTATACATCTTTGTGTTTGTGATGCTTTATCTCTTGTATTTCATGCCTTCCATTCATGCTTGATTGTGTAATATCTCTAGATTTGTTTCTATAGAGTTATAAGTGATTTGCTTAGCTTCCACTCCATTCTTACCATACACATAGATTAAAATTGATCATACAACTATAAGTTAATGTTAGATCAATTGCACCCTAAAGCCATAGTATAATTGCTCTAGCTTAATCTTCCACTGCTTTACTTGTAATTGCCTAGAGCTTAAGTAAATAACATCTTATTATTCCGCTGCATTCCATTCAAAGTAAAAATTAGGGAACATAATTTTTAGAAAACCCAATTCACCCCCCCTCTTGGGTTGTCACCTTGGGCAACAAAAGGGAATTATACTCTAGTGTTTTGTATTCATCAAAATTCATTAGGGGGTCAATAATCTCCCCCTTTTTGATGATGACAAAACACTGAGTATATGCAAAATTCGAAATTTAAACATATACACAGTATTTGATCAGATGTACAAGTATTGTGTTTTGGTTAGAGCTAGATACAGTGTGCATAATTCAAAATAGTCAACTTTCAGTTCTATCCTTATGCATAAGTATTGATCTTAGTAGCTCTTGAGCAATTTTAGCATATCAACTGAATTTGAATCAAGTTAAAATGTAAATTAATGAAATATTGATGCTGAAGACAATTGAAAGCTAAATACTTTTTGACTCCCCCTTTCTTTTCCAGAAGGGCAATTATCTTAAAGCCAATATTCTTCAATTTTATCTTTTCTAATTCAACTTTTAAGTATGAGTGTAAATTTTGTATTTTGCATTCCATATATTGGTTTCCATATATCCATATATTGGTTTCCATATATTGGTTCTAGGTTCTACTCCCCCTTTTTGTCATCAACAATGAAGGGGACAAATTTTCCTTAAGTACCTAAAACGCAATTCTTATTAGAATTCAGCATTCATATTATGATAAAGCAATCAATGATTTCCAAGTTATTGCCATCCATGAATTCATCATTCATTTTCTCCCCCTTTGGTTTGGAATTCATTTCAGACTTTTTGAAAGCAGTTATCACAAGTTGTGCTCCCCCTGTTTCATATGCATTGATAAGTTGGCAGGATAGTGTCAAATTTGAACACTTAAAGTATGTTATGATATTTTTATAGCACATCACAGAATTAGCAGCATACACAAAGTTTGATACTACAGAATTAGAAACATACACAAAGTTTCAAAAGGAAGTGTATGAAATTCATATATCATTGCAATCATTTGAAGTCATTACAAGTTTGAAAAGGAAACCATTACAAGTATTGATTGCTAATACAAAAGAAGTTTCAAATAAGCCTAGGGTTTTACAAAAAGATGAACCCTAGATGTCTACAAAATGTCCTTCACCGGCGACGTTGCTCAATAGCCCTAGCAGCTGCCTCTGTAAATCCATTTATTGAATCCAGTAGAGTTCTAAACTGATCTCCCTGAGATTGATGGAAGGCTGCCACTAGTGCTTCAAACTCAAGACTTGCCCTTTCAATTTTTCCTCTAAGTTGGGCAACCACAGTGCCCACATTGCCTCCAGGGCTCGTCAACTCTTGAAGAACATCTGATATGTTCTTCAAGTCAGCCTGTATCTCAATTGATCTTAAAGTTTGACTTGTTCCCACATGAACCAATTCTGATGCTGTAGCTTCTATCTAAACTTTGATTTCCTTCAATTCTTGTAGAAGTGCTTCATGTAAGGTACGGATGGGAGCCAACTCAGCAGAGACTATTGATCTCATCTCTTCCCTCATCTACTGGCATATCACAGATGCTAGGGTGTGCATCTGCTCATCTGATAGAGTGAATGGCCCACTGACTGGAGGAGGAGGCACTGAGGTGGATGGTCCAGCCGAGCTGGAAGGTGCATCAGGAAAAGCCATGGGACTATGTGGAGGTGAGAGATGGTCAGGCTCCTGATGTGGGATCTCAGGCTCTATGGTTTGGGATTTTCTTTTAGGGGCCTTAACCCAAGACCCGTTTTTCTTGTGAAACTCCATCCTATGTAATGTGCTCTCATTGTAGTAGTCAGTGTTTCTTAAAGGTTTTGCCGGCTCATTTTTTGGAATTGGAACCTTAAAATGTTTGAACAGTAGTGTAAAAATCATCCGATATGGTATGCTAAATCTGGAATACCTATGACATATAGAGATGTAGTTCAACATGAGCCTAGGTAGGTTTAGGGAAATCCCTAGCAAGATATGGTGCATAATAGCTAAGTCTCGCTCCGAAACGAAATCGAAGCGACCTGTTTTTGGAAACAAGACCCGGTTAACTATGCTCAAAAGCAATCTCATTTCGGCATTGAGGTCTTGGGAGTTAACTATGTCAAGAGGGCCGCAGTCCTCTCTTCCTAAAAGTAGGTTTAGGGCAATCTCCCTTTGGGCATGTGAGGTCGGAGCCTCACCGTATTTAGGGATTTGTAATAAGCTAGATAGGATATCCTCATTGATTTCTATCAATGTCCCTCGGACATATCCGGTATACCCCGAGTCCCCTAAGGCCATATTGCTAAACATTTCTCTCACTAGGCCGGGATAGGTTGACATATTTAGGGAACATAGGTATTCCCAACCTTGGGCTCGGAGTCTCTCTCCAATAGAGAATCCCTCACTAGCTAAAAATTGGAAATCAATGTACCTACCCGTGGTTACTGTGCGATTTGCACAGGAGAGGGTCATGGTTGGCGAGCAACCGGAGGAAACGGCACGGAAGGCTCTTCCCTCCGTTCCTCGTCGTCGTTCGCTACTCTAGGATGCCTCCCACCCGTTCATCTAGCTCTCTTAGGTGCCATGGATTGGAAATCTAGGGAAATGTGGAGAGATTTTGGTTCGGTTTGTGGTGGAGAGCAAATGGAGGCTAGGGTTTGTGTTTTTGTTGGGGACGAAAAAAGATAGCTCGGGTCGGCTCGAGCTGTTTCGACCTAATTTAAAAACTTTCATTCGGTCCCCGAGACGTCTCCACGACTAATGCGAGACGTCTCGCCGGGGGGACGTCTCTGTGATTTGCCAGAGACGTCTCCGGTACTGAAAAATTTCAGAAAGATTTCTATCTTTTCTCAATTTATTTTATTCAGCCACAATAATCAGCGTGATTTCTTTTGGTGAATATAGAGTGAGTTTCCCTGTGATCCTTCCCTTCAATAATACATCCTATAAAAGTTTGATAATGATTTTTGAATTATCAATATTGAAATGAGGAATGTTTGACCAAATTTCGAATGCCTATGAAATAGGCTCTAAAAATATCTCCATGAAGAGTCCAAGGGAGGGTAACCATCCTCCGAAAAGTCAAACAATTCGTCATCTAACTTTAATAGATTCATGTTTTCACTTATTAGATATTAGGTTTGCTATTTGTGACCTTGAAGTGTATTATTAGTTTGAGTAGCATTCACATGTATCTCTAGAGCTTACAAAACATTACATTACAAATTCAATCTATTTGCTAGGATCATACAAACACAAAGCATTCCTTAAAAAGTTGAACCTATCTTTACAAAGGGGCTTTGTAAAGATATCGGCCAATTGATTTTCAGTACATACATACTCAATCATCACATCATTTTACAGCACATGATTCCTTATAAAGTGATGCCTAATCTCTATGTGTTTTGATTTAGAGTGTTGAACAGGATTTTTTGTTAAATTAATTGCACTTGTATTATCACATCTAATTGATATGTTGTCCATTTTGATACCGAAATCTTCAAGTTGTTGCTTAATCCAAAGAACTTGGGCACAACAACTTCCAGCTGCAATGTACTCAGCCTCAGCTGTGGACAAGGCAGCTGAATTCTGTTTCTTGCTAAACCAAGAAACCAAATTGGCACCCAAGAATTGACATGTGCCACTTGTGCTTTTCCTGTCGAGTTTGCACCCGGCAAAATCAACATCGGAATAAGTAATTAAATTTATATCAGATTGTTTAGAATACCATAAGCCTGCATTAGATGTCTCTACTAGATATCTGAATATTCTTTTAACAGCTTGCAAGTGTGATTCCTTAGGACATGCTTGGTATCTAGCACACATGCAAACACTGAATAATATGTTTGGTCTACTAGCAGTAAGGTAAAGTAAGGAACCTATCATACCTCTGTACAATTTGCAGTCTATACTTTTACCTTTTTCATCTTTGTCAAGCTTGCAACTTGAGCCCATGGGTGTGCTGATTTCCTTTGCATCCTTCATCTTGAACTTTTCCAACATTTCCTTGATGTATTTGGACTGACTGATGAAGATGCCTTCCTCTGATTGTTTTATTTGTAGCCCAAGGAAGAAGTTGAGCTCACCCATCATGCTCATTTCAAATTCTCCCTGCATTAGCTTAGCAAACTCTTGACAAAGACTATCATTAGTAGCACCAAAAATTATATCATCCACATAAATTTGCACAAGTAATAAGTCATTCCCTTTTCTTTTAATGAAGAGGGTTTTGTCTACATTTCCTCTCTTAAACTTCTTTTCAATTAGGAAATTACTTAATCTTTCATACCATGCCCTAGGGCTTGCTTAAGTCCATACAATGCTTTATGCAATTTAAAAACATAATCTAGATGTAAGTGGTTCTCAAAACCTGGAGGTTGTCCTACATAAACTTCCTCCATTATATAAACATTTAAAAAGGCACTTTTTACATCCATTTGATAGAGTTTGAAATCCATGAAGCATGCATATGCCAAAAGTAGTCTAATAGCCTCTAACCTAGCAACAGGAGCAAAAGTTTCATCAAAATCTATCCCTTCCTCCTGATTATATCCTTTGGCTACTAGCCTAGCTTTGTTTCTTATTACTATTCCATCTTCATCTAGTTTATTCCTATATACCCACTTGGTGCCTATAATTGAAACATTAGGGAGTCTTTTCATTAGAGTCCAAACTTGATTTCTTTCAAATTGGTTTAATTCCTCTTGCATAGCATTTATCCAATTTTCATCTTTTTCGTCTTCTTCTAGTGATTTAGGCTCTATCTGTGAAACAAATGCAAGATAATTACTAGTGTTTCTTAAAGAGGATCTTGTCCTTATCCCTTGTGAAGGATCACCAAGGATTAGATCCCTTGGATGACCATGTGCATACCTCCATTCCTTAGGAAGATCTTGATTTCTCGTTGGAGGTTGATCTTCTTCACCTTGCTGAATTGTATCTTCTTTGATCTCGTCCTCATGTTGTTTGTCTTGTATGGAGAATTCCTTCATTCTGTCTTCAAGTATATCTGCATCACCATCTTCTCCTTTTCTAGAAGAATCTCCATTAGCTTCATCAAAAACAACATGAATGGATTCTTCAACAACAAGAGTTCTCTTGTTGAAGACCCTGTATACTCTACTAGATGACGAATAACCTAAGAAGATCCCCTCATCTGATTTAGCACTAAATTTACTTAGATTGTCCTTTCCATTATTTAAAATAAAGCAGCGACAACCGAAAACATGAAAATAGCTTATATTGGGCTTCTTATTTTTCATTAACTCATAAGGTGTTTTCTTTAAGATAGATCTAACTAAAGCACGGTTTAAAATATGACAAACAGTATTTATTGCTTCAGCCCAAAAGTACTTTGGTAGATCCGATTCGCACAACATGGTACGAGCCATATCTGCTAGTGTGCGATTCTTCCTTTCCACCACCCCATTTTGTTGGGGTGTCCTAGGTGCCGAGAAATTGTGATTGATACCGTTTTCTTCACAAAATTTTTCAAAATGCTGATTTTCAAACTCGGTACCATGATCACTCCTAATTGCTTTTAGTTTAAGATTGAGTTCATTCGAAACCCTATTATGAAACTTGATAAAAGCGGGAAAGGACTCATCTTTGTGTGCAAGAAATGAAACCCATGTAAAACGTGAAAAATCATCAACAATTACAAGACCAAACTTCTTACCCCCTAGACTAGCAGTTCTAGTAGGTCCAAATAAATCCATGTGAATTAGTTCTAGGGGTTTTGATGTTGAGACTATGTTCTTAGACTTGAAGGAACTTCTTGTTTGTTTTTCTAGTTGACATGCAGCACAGATTTTGTTCTTTTCAAAGTCTATTTTTGGTAGTCCTTTGACTAGGTCTTTTGTAATCAATTTAGAAATTAAATCCATGCTAGCATGCCCTAACCTATGATGCCATAACCAGCTAGTCTCATTGACTTTGGCATCCATGGCTACAAGACATTGGCCATCCTTCATGGTGAGATCATCAAGATCTACCATGTAAACATTTCCACGCCTATGTCCCGTAAGTATGATTTCATTGTCAACTGGACTACTAATTATGCATAGTGAAGATTCAAAAGACACTTTAAAGCCCTTGTCACAAAATTGACTTATACTTAATAAATTATGTTTTAATCCATTAACTAACAATACATTGTCAATAAATGAGGAGGATGATATGGAGATTTTACCAACGCCAATGATTTGACCTTTAGCATTGTCTCCAAATGTGACTACTCCTCCTTCTTTCGATTTTAAGGTGACGAAAAGGCTCTTGTCACCGGTCATATGCCTTGAGCAACCACTATCAAGATACCACATTCTCTTTTTACTCCCGGCTGCAAGGCATACCTGCAAAATAATCATGTGAAGCCCTTAGGTACCCAAGTTTTCTTGGGTCCTTCTTGGTTAGTGTAGTTGGTTCCCTTAGGCACCCACACTTTAGTTGTGTTTTTACCCTTTACAAATGTATTCTTGTTAGTTTGAATCTTTTTTTGAATGCAAGAATAGGCTTTATGTCCACTTTTCCCACAATGAAAGCATGTAGGTTTTTCAGTTTTGATATCTTTTGCTTTCACAAAAAAATTCTTTAGATATTTTTGTTGTTTGTTAATTTTGTATCCCAATCCGGCTTTATTAAAAACAGCTCTTTGATTGGATAGAATAAGATTTAATTTTTCAGAGCTATGTGTAAATTTCTCCACAATTGGTTTGTACTTATGTACCTCATTTTTAAGATCCAAATTTTCTTTAGCCAATTCTTCCTTATCATTTTTAAGGGATTCAACATTTTGTGCAAGTGAGGTAACTCAACACCTGGAAGCCCTTTAGGTAAGTTCTCCTTCAAATCTATTACACTACCTCTCCATTCCTCTTAGGCTTCACCTGTTTCCTAGGGGATTGTGTTTGACTTAGGCATTGGAGGGCCGCCCATCGGATACACTCTAGTGGGTGAACTTCTTTGTTTTTGCTGTTCCAGGTTGGAGCTAGTGTCGGAGCGTTGCCCGAAGCCATTCCTCCTTCCAACTCTACTAGAGCATCGCTGTGGAGGTGTGTAGAGATCCCATCCAATCTCTCCAATTTGGATGGTAGATGAGCTAGGAACTCGAGCGGATGACATACAGCCATGAAATCAAAGAAAACTATGTGGCGACCATAGCATACCAACAGGATGCATCCTTAAAGTTGGACGACTCTTTACATGGCTCTTGGAGGGCTCTTCTTTAGCAACAGCTATAGCCTGACCCGCCAGTTGCCATTGCGAAGTTCTATCTGCTCATGCAACAACTTTAGGCGCTTACTGCCACCATCCAAAACTTGTAGTAGATGGCCGCCAACCGCCGGGGCAACAATTGTCGCAATAGATTAATGCTTTGGGAGATCAAGAGGACTTGATGTAGCAAAGTCATCATTCCCATCCTGAGAGTTTAGCATGGGCTTGCCGTAGTCATTATTCTCACCCATGAACTACAAGGATAGGGAGGTGGCATTGGTCCCTAAGTTTGCAATCTGGGGAGGGATCAATGCTAGGGAATTCATCTCACCACCATCCGAAAAGGATCTCTAGGAGGGAGGTCAATATTGACGGAAGGTTCTTGGAGATGGATTGACGTCTCGAAGCCTTAAGATGCCGCAACACCAAGCTCGAAGATGAAGTTGATTTCACAATCGAACCTCTGTTCTCAACAAAGATCATGGAGGAACCTCTTCCTCCTCGGTTCAAGATTCTCCAGCTGGAGATATACGTTGGGACTATCGATTCTCTGAACCATCTGGAAAGTTACTGTTGCCCAGTAGGTAGCCCAAGAGGGGGGGAGGGGGGTTGAATTGGGGCTTAATTAAAAATGCAGAAATTCAATTTGTGCTTAATCTAAAGTGTTAGTTAACGATATGAAGACAAAGAGACAATAGAAAAGCAAAGCACAAAGACACATGATTTATAGTGGTTCGGAGCTACCCTTGGTCCTACGTCCACTCCTCAAGTTCCACTTAAGATTTTCACTATAATCCTAGAATTACAGCATGGTTGTTTTACAAGCTCACAACCTAACTTGTTATTTTTATGAGAACACAACGAACTCGGTTGGTTTTCACAAGCTCACCAACTAAAACCAATCCGACTGTTTTCACGGGTTCACAATCCAACCCAGTTGGTTTTCCCCGGATTACCAACTACAACCTAAACCCTTCTGATTCAATCCCTTGATTGAATCAAGCACCCAAATAAGAGAATAAATATATAAGTACAAGCTTCTAAGAAAGCAGATAAAATAGTTTAAATGAATAAGGAAAAAGAAGCTTCTCAAATGATTTTAGCCGATCGAGACGCTGCTTCTTTCCTTCTGAATCCTTTTTCAGATCAAACAGCAATGAAGGATCTTTCTATTATGGCTCAGGTGTGGAGAAAACAATGGATTCTCGACAAAGACTTGCTTTCTCTCGATTTCCTTTGAATATCCTTTGAGCCCTTGTTTCAAACTAATTTGCTTTCAATCTTTGTTTGGATTTTTTGTTGTTGTTCTTGTTTCATTCTGAATGGGTCTTTTTATAACTTTGTTTTGAAAAAACTATCCGTTATATCTGAAAACTAGCCGTTCTGTCGTGCCTGTCATTCCTAACAAAAAGGTCTGTTGAAGCTGGAGACGTCTCGCCCATCCAGGAGTCGACTCGACTAAAGTGGGAGACGTCTCGTATGATCTGGAGTCGGCTCTTGCTGGGAATCTTTCTGTCGGGTTATCGATCAACCTTTCGTTGGAGTTGGCTCGCGTGGTTCGAGAGTCGTCTCGCAACTTCATCCGCCGAAAACACGTTTTCTGTCTTTATCTCAGAGAGACGTCCCGTACTAGTGAAGAGGCGACTCGTGCTTCGTTCGCAGGATAGAAGATGACTCACGCTTGACTCGAGTCAACTCGCGCTTTGCGACTCGAAATACACTTTCTGTCTGCCTGAGAGAGTCGTCTCATAATTGCTAGGAGTCGTCTCGTGCTTTGTCTGAAGAATGGGAGACGACTCGTGCTTGACTCGAGTCGACTCGCGCTTTGCGGCCGAAAATACCTCTTATTGTTTTTCTGAGAGAGTCGACTTACGCTTTGTGGAGACAGCTCAAAGGTGTGCCAATATTCTATGCTTGTGCTAGAGTCGACTCGAACTTTCTGGGAGTCGACTCGAGCTCTAAAAAATGCTTGAGTGGTTCCAAAGCTTAACTCTAAGATCCATGAACCATTTCTAACTTATTCTTTTGAAGTTGTAGCATCGTTATCCTGAAGATACTTGTTTAAAATTGTTAGTCCAACAAAGAATACACTCAAAATATTTTGGCACATCAAAACCAAGTTAGGGATTATTCAATTACTCAGCAATCTCTTCCTTTTTGATGATGACAAAACATTGAGTGTTTTCAACCAAGTATAAATTACATAAGTAAATTCAATCAAGAATGTATGCTCATTTTTTAATTTATCTGAGATATGAAAGGTGTGAGCAATAAACTTCAATATTATAATGCTCCCCCTTTCACTTGGAATTGTATGTAAATTTTATTGTTTAGCCATTGTGAGTCTTTACATTGATGAATTAGTGAATTAGTGTAAACATGTGAGTCCTCAATTTGTGTAAACATCGTTTACTTAGCTCCCCTGTGTCAACATCGTTTACTTAGCTCCCTCTAGATTGGTGCATTTAATTTCACTTGGCTCCCCCTAAATTTGTGCATTCATTACCAGTTTTACTTAGTCCTTATTTGCCTAACTCTTCTCCCCCTTTTTGTCATCAGCAAAAATATAATAGAAGAGAGCAGTAATTATAAAAGACTGATAAGATGAAAGAAGAAATTGCGCATTTCATTTCATCAAAAAGTTGTATACATTTGTGATTCATCAAAAAGTTGTATACATTTTCTCCTATACATAAGCTAAGTCATAGGGGTTAGTTTCTTAAGGAGGGCCCTGGTTGATTGTCGAGAAGATGGGTGATTGTCGTGAGGATATCTCCAAGACTTTTGAGGATCTCGAAGCTCTCCAACCGTTGAGACTTGCTAAGTTGACCTATTGTTTCAATGTGCTTGTGTAGGTCCTCTAGTAGTAGGTTGGCAAGTTTTTTGGCATTCTCGTTTAGCTTCTCCACGTCTCTTCGGACTGATATTTGTAAGCTCTGTGTGTTTTCTTCTATGTCTAGAAATCGTTGATACTGAGTTTGAAGAAGACAACGGAGACTTGACAAATCTGCTTTTATCTCACCTAAGGTCTGGGTGAGAGCCACTGAAGAGGGTATAATCTTCAAGGAAGATCCTCCACCTTGCAGGCCTCGAGAGACCATCTCATCAACCATGAAGGAGGCCATCCTTCGCAGCTGATCATCACTCAATGTGGGTGGAGGAATCTGAGTAGGAGGTTCTGGATGTTCTGTGGCTGAAGTAGGAGGAGGAGGTGGAGAAGGAAGTGGTGGTGAAGGTGAAGCTCTGGAGGAGAGGTTCTTGTGGTGTGACCAAGCTTTCTAACCCAACCATTTTCCAACTTTACGAACCCCATTCTTTGAAAGATCTTCTCGTCTACATAATCAGTGTTTCGTAGCTCACAAGAAGTATCCTCTCTAGATATGGGAACTCCAAATTTCCTAAATATCAAGGTGAAGGCCATCCCGTAGGGTAAACTAGTTTTCTTCTTGGACACGGGCTCTAGGATGTGGAGGTACATCAACCTAGCAAAGTTCAGTGGCAGTTCGTGTACAATGTGATACATGACTGCTAGGTCTCTTTTAGAGATGAAATCAAATCTTTCTATTTTTGGAAAGAGGACCCGACCTATGATGCTGAGAAGCAGTCGCATTTCAGCCGAGAGCTGATTTGCAAAAACTTCCTCCATTGGGTGAATGGGCTCTCGTCCTAAGATTGTCCTTAGTGCTTCTGCCCTATCAGGATGAGAAGAAGGTGAAGGCCCTGTATTGGGAAGGCAAAATAGTCTGGATAGTAGGGCTTCGATTACAACTACCTTAACATTTTTTACCCATCCTACCAGGGTATTGTTCCCCTTTGCTACGGTGCTGAAAAATTTTCTAACTAGGCCTGGGTACGTAGGAACGTTCAGAGAGCAGAGAAGTTCTAGACCTAGGGCTTTTAGATGATTTCCTAAGCTAAATCCCTCGCGAGAGAGAAAGTGGAAGTTGACCTTTCTACCGGTTGTGACTGTCCTCGTGTCGCACGAGCGATGGATCTCAGGTCTAGGAGAGGAAGGAGCCACAGAAGGATTTGGCTCATTCCTTGCTTTTGACCGTCGCTCCGACTCGTTTGCGACGATTGGATGCTTTCCGCATGAGCCGGTGGATCTCTTGGGAAACATGGAGACCTAACCTTGGAGGTGAACCTAGGGTTTTAGAAGTATGGTGTGATCCTAAGATCGGGGATGGAGAAGACTTCAAGTGGAATGCTCAAGAAAAGATGAATGAAGAGACGATTCGGGTACATTAAAAAGACATCGATTCGAACTCGAGACGTCTCCCGCAAGGGTCGAGACGACTCGACTTTGTCAATTTTCCTTCGAGACGTCTCCCACAAAAGTTTGAGACGGCTCGGCAAAAGTAGGGCACTGTGAGTCCGACCTCGAGATGTCTCGTTCAATAGCTAGAGATGGCTCCCGTGCGAGTCGACTCGAATTCTTCTCGAGTTGGCTCGAGTTCTGCTTTTTCCAAACCATTTGTAATGGTTAGTCCAAAGGATTTTAGAATTGGTTTGATTGACTTTTACCTTTGGAATATAGTCATGAATGTGCAATTTGTTTGAGAGTTAGATCAAGAAGGAATGGATTTTAGGAAAGTGAAAGCATGATCATTGAAAGGGGTCAATTACTCCCAATTTTCTTCGAAGAGTACTAAATCTATCTTCACTTAAGGGTTTTGTAAGAATATCGGCTAATTGATCATCGGTGCACACAAAATCAAGTGATATGTCTTCATTTGAGACATGATCCCTTAAGAAATGATGTCGTATTTCAATGTGTTTTGTTCTAGAGTGTTGAATTGGATTCTTAGATAAATTTATAGCACTTGTATTATCACAATTAATGGGTATTTTTGTTTGCTTGATCCCATAATCTTCTAATTGTTGTTTAATCCATAAAATTTGAGCACAACAACTTCTGGCTGCTATATATTCCGCTTCCGCCATTGATAATGCAACCGAATTTTGCTTTTTACTAAATCATGAAATTAAGTTTTCACCAAGAAGTTGACATGTGCTGCTTGTGCTTTTACTATCTAATTTACATCCTGCAAAGTCAGCATCTGTATATCCTATTAGTTCCAAACTGGAGTCTTTTGAGTACCATGACCCTATATGTTGAGTTCCAACTAGATATTTAAAAATCCTTTTAACTGCAAGTAGCTGTGACTCTTTTGGATTTGATTGAAATCTGGCACACATGCATATACTAAACATAATATCTGGTCTACTTGCTGTAGGATACAAAAGAGATCCAATCATACCTCTATAGAGCTTTTGATCTACACTCTTGCCTGCTTCATCTTTATCTAATTTGCATGATGGACTCATGGGTGTGCCTATGGATTTATTGGTTTCCAACCCAAATTTTTTTAACATTTCTTTGATATATTTGGCTTTATTGATAAATATTCCATCCTTTAGTTTTTTGATTTGTAAACCAAGAAAGAAATTCAGTTCATCCATCATACTCATTTCAAATTCACTTTGCATTTATTCTGCAAATTCTTGACATAGACTATTGTTGGAAGCTCCAAATATAATGTTATCAACATAGACTTGTACTATCAACATGTCCTTATCTTTCCTTTTCAGAAATAGAGTAGTATCAACATGTCCTCTAGTAAATTCGTTTTCCAATAAGAATTTACTTGATCTTTCATACCATGCTCTTGGTGCTTGTCCATAGAGTTTCTTATTAAGTTTAAACACATGATTAGAGTATTTATGATCGTCAAATTCTGGAGGTTGTTCTACATATACTTCTTCAGTTATATACCCATTTAGAAAGGCACTTTTGACATCCATTTGATAAAGTTTGAAGTCTATAGAAGTGGCAAAAGCAAGTAACAGTCTAATGGCTTCTAGTCTAGCTACCGGAGCAAAGATTTCATCAATGTCAATTTCTTCTTCTTGATTATATCCCTTTGCTACGAGCCTAGCTTTGTTTCTTATAACAATACCATTTTCATCTAACTTATTTTTGAAAATCCATTTTGTACCTATTATAGGGTAATTCTTAGGCCTTTCAATTAATTCCCAAACATTGTTTCTTGTAAACTGGTTCAATTCTTCTTGCATTGTATTTACCCAATTTACATCTACTTTTGCTTCTTCTAGGATTTTTGGTTCAATTTGAGAGACAAAGGCTAAGTAGTTATTTGCATTTTTAAGAGATGCCCTTGTCTTAATTTGATGTGCTGGATCACCAATAATTAGTTCCTTAGGGTCGCTAGCTGCATATCTCCACTCCTTAGGTAGATTATGATCTAGTTCTTCAACTACTTCAATCTCAGCTTGTTCAACATCCTCTTTATTGTTGGTATTGGATGAATCTTCAAGAGTAATTCTTTCAGTCTTATTTTTCAGAATTTCTGGGTCATCTTTAGGTTCATCCATCCTAAGTGAGTGACTAGAATTCTCATCAAAAACTACATGTACTGATTCCTCAACAACAAGTATTCTTTTATTAAATACCCTATAGGCCTTGCTGGTTGATGAGTAACCTAGAAATAATCCATCATCTGATTTTGTATCAAACTTTTCTAGATTGTCTTTATCATTATTGTGTATGTAGCATATACAACCAAACTCATGCAAGTGACTAATGTTTGGTATTTTGCCTTTTCAAAGCTCATAAGGAGTTTTCTTAAGAATTGGTCTGATGGAAACTCTATTTAGAATATAGCATGTTGTGTTTACTGCTTCAACCCATAAGTATCTTGGAAGATTTTCCTTACATAGCATAGTACGGGCCATATCTACTAGCATTCTATTTTTTCTTTCTACTACCCCATTTTGTTGAGGTGTTCTAGGTGCCGAGAAGGTGTGGTTAATTCCGTTTTCATCACAAAATTCCTCAAAAAGATGATTTTCGAATTCAGTCCCATGATCACTTCTTATTGAGATAATGGTTGTTCCCTTTTCATTTATGACTTTCTTATAGAATTTTAGAAAGATTGGAAAGGTTTCATCTTTATGTGCTAGAAACATTACCCATGTATACCTAATGATATCATCCACTATTACAAGACCATACTTCTTTCTGTTAGATGTATGCCCTAGAAGCCAATTTTGGCTGACACCTTATTAATTCTAGAACATAATTTGTACTTGACTTTATTATTATTGAATAAATGAAAGGCATCATTTTCATTCATATTGTTATTGTGTCTATAAATCGTCCAAGAAATTAATAAGATGATGATGCATATTCTCAAGAGTTGAGAATTTGAGCCATGTATCATTGATAATTAATTTCTAAACGCTCCTGATCGATGGATCATCACGAGGACGGTGATTGATCCGATGAGATCAGTGCACACATTACTTTTCCTATAGATGGACGAGACTCGAGTCCACGGTGTGGAGACACTGAAGTAATAGTGCAGGTGCTTATTAGAGAACAAGGGTACTGAGCGTGACCAAGATAAAAAATCACTTGGATGTCTATCCACTCGTCAGTGACTTGCTTGATGTGGCAGTAGTGTGACTGGTCCTTTGACCTGCGGTGCTTCGGCCACTCACAGTAAGGTTATTGTAGTTTGACTACACATATGCACGGTCTCTAGCCATATGGATCCATGCAGTGTAGATTGGCTGCAGTAGGTTCACTGTAGGAGTAGGGTATGCACCTATAAGGAATCTATCGACCTTGATAGACAAGAAGAGATCCTATGTGATTTATAATACTGAGTTCGTAAGACCTCGGCCGGGGCAGTATGCACAGTGAAAAAAAGTTTTTCACTCTTGAATTTAAGTCGAATAAATCTTCACATACGACAGACGATGGGGTTTGACGAGTTGTCCATGACCTCCATTCTGTAGGGATCCACGATAGTAGGACTATATCACACATTAACTGCACCTAGAGGTTCATCATTCTATTCTGCTGGGTAGCCACTATATGCTGCTAGGTGTCATTGGTGGATGGTGAGACTCACAGAAAATATTTCGATGATCGATAAATCCTAATGAGTTGAGTTGGAATTGTTCCAACCCATTGAAAGAAGTTTTCAATGATATTGAGATAAAGATCGCAATATATCTCACTACCAGTCAGAATAGAACCTATGGGGTCTCACACACTAGAAGTATTGACCGATCCGATGGTTGAAATGTGATTATGAATCACGAGTAATCTATTTGATTGATGATCAGTTGAAGAAGGAACAATGGGAATTAATTAATTGGACTTAAACACGAATCCTACTTGGAGTAGAATTTCTAGAGTCCTAATTGGATTAGGACTGGAAGTCCTACTTGGAGTAGGACTGGGATTCCTACTTGAAGGAAGATTCTCACAATCCTAATTAGATTAGGATTTTGAATTTATTTTGGATTCCTACTTAGAATAGGATTCCTAGAAATCCTAATTGGATTAGGACTTCGAATTCAAATTAGAGTCCTAATTGGATTAGGACTAAAATTCAATAAATTCTAAATGGATTAGGATTTCTTAAGTCCTAATTAATTATTAATCTAATGAATTAACAAGACTCCTAATTGAATTAGGATTGAAGAGTTCAATTGAGTCATAATTGATTTGAGTTCTAATTGGATTAGGACTTACCTAGATTAGATCCAATTTGGTTAAACCTTGGACTAAGCCTAATTAGATTAGCACTTAGCCATAAGAAGACCACCTAATCCTCCTTAGAGGAGGACTAGGGTTAGCCAAGAGGGAGGGGCGCACGCCCCTCCTCTTTTTCTTTGCTTTGTGCGGCACAACAAGAGAGGCCGGCGCCCCTCTTGGAAGGTTGTCATGGAGCTCCTAAAAGTTAGGAGCTCCACTCCCTTTAAAAAGGGGTTAGGGGCGGCACACTTGGGCATTCAAGCCCTCTTCTCCCTTGTGTCGTGGCCCCCTTCCTCCCCTTGGTCTTCAGCCGCAAGCAAGGAAGAAAAGAGAAGGTGATTGGCGGCCCTCCTCCCTCCTTGCTTTCTTCTTCCAATGCAAGGAAAACAAAAGGGCTGCAGTCAGGCTTTGGTTCTTCTTCAAGATCCCTCCTTCTTCTTCCTCCTCCCAAGCTGTGGAGTGATTGATTAAAACCCCATTTGATTTTGATGAGCTCAAAGCATTTGAGTATATCTTGTGATTACTAATGAATTCAATTGAGTGTTTCAGTGAAAATCCTGTCCAAGTGTCTCTAGATTTGGTTCATAGTATTTTGGATAAGGTAAGAAGTCTGCTGAACCAAAGTCTGAGACTCGAGTCGACTCCCGAGTATCACGAGTCGACTCCAAGCGTATCAAGTTCACTGGCACGAGCTCGAGTCGACTCCAAAGAAGGTAAGAGTCGACTCTCAGAGGAACACAAGAAAAAAGTCAGAGAACGATTTTCGGACTCTGAGATTCGAGTCGACTCACAGACAGCTCGAGTCGACTCCGAGACAAGCTTCACGTCAAAAGGCAGAAGACCAACTTTCAGAAACTGAGAGTCGAGTCGACTCCAAGACTGGATGAGCCAAAAGACAGAGAATCGGGAGTTCGGGCTCTGAGATTCGAGTCGACTCCCAGGACAGTCGAGTCGACTCGAGTGGACAAAATTCAAAATTGGATCCACGGACTTCAGTGGATGAGCCGACTCCAAAATTGCCAGGTCAGCTCCAGAAGTTGGCGAGTCGACTCCAGGTCAAGACGAGTCGACTCCCAGTCAAGACGGCAACTTTAATTCAAATTTGGAACAGTTGTCAAGTCGACTCCGGAAAAGCGTGAGTCGACTCCTGCTACAGCCGAGTCGACTCCTGATCGTGCGAGTCGACTCCAACCCACCAACGGTCATATTGTCAGGCTGCGCAGAGTGTGCAGAACGGCCAGAAAAAGCAGAGTAACGGCTAGTTTCCGTGGGGGTTGGCTTAAATAGCCACAGAGAACTGTAGCAAGGCAGGGAACAGATATTCCACTCCAAGCATTCAAGTTTTCAAGCTCTCCAAGTGCTCTTAAACGAAAAAGGGAAGATCTGCATTTACTGCTCCAACAACTTCTTCCCAACAATCAAAGCTTCCTCCTCCTGCATTCAAGTCGACCACTCTTTCAAGAGGAGACCGGAGTTCCAGAAGCCATACCTCTTCACCAGCTTAAAAGCGTTTGAGGGCTTCTAACTCCTTTACGATTATATTGTTTTAAATCTGCTTTTTGAGAAGCTATTTTCTGTTTTCTACTATCTCTTGTATTTACTTGATTCAATCGGGGGATTGAATCAAGGGGTTTAAGGTTGGTTGGTGAGCCAAGTTAAAACCAACGTGTGTAAGGGTTTGATTGTGAGCCCGGGAAAACAGTCGGGGTTGGTTCTAGTCGGTGAGCCTGGGAAAACCGACCGAGTTCGTTGTGAGCTCGTAAAACAACAAGTTTGGTTGTGAGCTTGCAAAACAACCGGCTGTAATCCAAGGGGGTTATAGTGAAATTCCCAAGTGAGACTTGGGGAGTGGACGTAGGAGCAAGGGTTAGCTCCGAACCACTATAAAACTTTGTGTTTGTAGTGCATTGTCTCTCATCTTCTTCCCCGCACATTACTCACAGCACTAGGCTTTAATTAAATAACTTGCTATAGTTTTTAATTAATCATCCACAAAGTTTTAATTAGCCAAATTATTTTAAAAACCCAATTCACCCCCCCTCTTGGGTTGTCTATCTGGGCAACAAGTGGTATCAGAGCCAAAAACTCTTCCACTCAAGAGTTAAAAGATCAAAATGACAACCCCATTTGGATCTTCTCACATTGAGGGTCAGTCCACCCAAAGACCCCCTTTCTTCAATGGATCTGACTACTCATACTGGAAGGCTAGGATGAGAATATTCATCCAAGCCCAAGACTATGAGATGTGGTCCATTGTAGTAAATGGGCCATACATCCCATCCATTTACGTAGATGGTGTTAAGGTACCTAAACTAGAAATGGACTGGGATGAACATGACATGAGGAAGGCACAATTAAACTCTAAAGCAATGAATGTCTTCTATTGTGCCTTAGACCGTAATGAATTCAATAGGATTTCAACTTGTAATTCAGCAAAAAAAATTTGGGACAGACTTGAAGTGACCCATGAGGGCACGAATCAAGTCAAGGAATCCAAAATAAACATCTTGGTTCATAAATATGAACTATTTAAAATGGATTCAAATGAAACAATCACATCCATGTTCACTAGGTTTACTGATATTGTCAATGGTCTAAAAAGCCTTGGCAAGAACTATACTAACAGTGAGCTTGTTAGGAAAATCCTTCGGTGTCTACCGAGGTCGTGGGAAGCTAAAGTGACAGCAATCCAAGAAGCCAAGGACTTGAACAAGCTACCACTTGAGGAGCTTCTTGGATCCCTCATGACGCACGAGCTCACCATGAAACAACACAACGAGGAAGAGTCCTCCCATAAGAAAAAGGTAATAGCCCTTAAATCTACATCTTCTAACAAGGACTTGTCTTGCAGCAGCAGCAGTGAAGAAGAAGAAGATGAGGAAGATGGTGGTGAGGCTCTTCTTGTGCGCAAGTTCAAGAAATTCATCAACCACAAGAAGTCCTATCATCAAAGGAGAGGCCCCTCAAATTCCTACCGCAAAGACAAAGGTAAGGAAAGGAAAAATGAGGGGATTGGTTGTTACGAGTGCAAGAAGCTGGGTCACATAAGAGCGGAGTGCCCCTTACTGAAGAAGGGGAGTAAGTACAAGAAGAAAAAGGCACTTGTCACTACCCTATCGGACTCCGACTCATCATCCTCCTCATCAGATGATGAACAAGAAGAGAAGGCCAATTTCTATTTCATGGCCAACGAAAACGAGGTAACTTTCGACACGCATCCTGATTTTTCTTTTGATGAACTTTATGATGCATTTAATGAATTAATGGTAGAATATAAGGCTATAAATCTTAAGAATAAAGAACTGAAAATAACTAATCAATCATACCTACATAAATACGATAAATTAGTTAAGGATAAGGATTTAATCACCAAAGAAAATATAGAACTTAAAACAAGCAACCAACTTTTAACTCAAAAGACCAACACCTTAACTAAAGAAAATGAAAAACTAACTAAGGAATTTTCAGAACTTAAAAAATATAAACAAACCTTAGATAAGGATCTTACTAAAGAACTTAATGATCTAAAAGCCAAAAATCAGACACTAACTAAAGAACTTAACAAATACAAACCCTTAGTTGAAAGATTTACCTATAGTTCTGAAAAATTAAACATGATACTAAATAGTCAACGTGCAGTGTTTAATAAAGCCGGTTTAGGATATAAACCAAGGAATAAGCAAAAACTTCTTAGTAACTTCTTTGTTAAAGCTGGGAAAACAAAAACTAAGAAAATAACCTGCTTTTGTTGTGGTACAGTAGGCCATAAAGCAAATGTATGTAATTTTAGGAAAAGTAAAACTAAAAGAAAAATTAAAAGGGTATGGGTTCCAAAAGGAACCAACTTGACTAACCATGAAGGACCCAAGAAAACTTGGGTACCTAAGATGACATGATTTACTTATGTAGGAGTGTCTTGCAGCCAAGGTCAACAAAAATTGCTGGTATTTGGATAGTGGCTGCTCAAGGCACATGACGGGTGATAAAGACCAATTTTTCACCCTTGAAGCTAAGAAGGGAGGTGCTGTGACGTTTGGAGACAACAACCAAGGTCACATCATTGGTATTGGTAAAGTTCAAATCACCCCTTCTACTTTTATAGATAATGTTAGATATGTTGATGGTCTTAAGCATAACTTGTTAAGCATCAGTCAATTATGTGATAAAGGATATGATGTTATGTTTAAACCATCACTATGTATTATAACAAATCCTAATGATAATAGCTTAGTTTTTAAAGGGATTAGACGTGGAAATGTATATGTTGTAGACCTAGAAGATCTTGCAAAACATAACCAATGTCTAGTTGTAAATGAAACTAAAGATAATGATGCTAGTTGGTTATGGCACCGTAAGTTAGGTCATGCAAGCATGGACACAATAACTAAATTAGTTAAAAGAGACTCCGTGATAGGTTTGCCAAAATTAAAATTTGAAAAGAACAAAATATGTGAAGCATGTCAATTTGGCAAACAATCTAGGAACTCTTTTAAATCCATAAAATGTGTCTCTACCTCTAGGCCTCTAGAATTATTACACATGGACCTATTTGGTCCAACTAGAACAACAAGCCTAGGTGGAAATAAATATGGTCTAGTCATAGTAGATGATTACTCTAGGTACACATGGGTCATGTTTTTAGCACATAAGGACCAAGCATTTTCAATGTTTAAAAAGTTCCATAAGGAAGTAACAAATGCTAGAGAGTCTTCAGTCATAGCTATTAGAAGTGACCATGGTACCGAATTCGAAAATCAATTATTTGATGAATTTTGTAGTAAAAAGGGGATAACCCATAATTTTTCTGCACCTAGGACACCACAACAAAATGGAGTTGTGGAAAGGAAGAATAGAACTCTAGAGAAAATGGCCAGAACGATGTTATGTGAAAGTAACCTCCCTAAGTACTTTTGGGGAGAAGCCATTAATACTTCTTGCCATATATTAAATAGAGTTTTATTAAGACCCATTATAAAGAAAACACCTTATGAACTGTGAAAAAACAGAAAACCAAAAGTTAACTATTTTCATGTTTTTGGATGTAGGTGTTTTGTACATAATAATGGGAAAGATAATCTAGGGAAATTTGATCATAAATCTGATGAAGGAATATTCCTAGGTTATTCTACAACTAGTAAAGCCTATAGAATCTTTAATAAAAGAACCCTAGTTATAGAAGAATCTATACATGTTGTTTTTGATGACTCTAGTGACATCTCATCTAGTAAGAAGGTTAATTTTGATGATGATATTGAAATACTTGAAGAAAAGATAGATGAGATGGGATTACAAGATGATAATCAAAAGTTGATTGAAGGAGAATCGTCAAACCAAGATCCTATAGTGGATCATGGGCTAGCTAAAGCTTGGAGGTATGCTCACGGGCATCCTAAGGAACTAATTCTAGATGATCCATCACAACCGGTTAGGACTAGAGCATCCCTTAGGAATTTGAATAATCATCTAGCTTTTGTTTCACACTTTGAGCCCAAACATATAGAAGAAGCCGAAAATGATGTAAATTGGATAAATGCAATGCAAGAAGAACTAAATCAATTTACTAGAAACAAGGTTTGGGATCTAGTGGAGAGAACTTCTGAATATCCAATTATAGGTACTAAATGGATATATAAAAATAAGCTAGATGAAAATGGAATTGTTATAAGGAATAAGGCTAGACTAGTAGCAAAGGGTTATAATCAAGAAGAAGGCATAGATTTTGATGAAACCTTTGCTCCCGTAGCTAGACTTGAGGCAACTAGACTTCTATTAGCATATGCATGCTCTAAGGACTTCAAACTATATCAAATGGATGTAAAGAGTGCCTTTCTAAATGGGTTTATTAATGAGGAGGTGTATGTAGAACAACCTCCTGGTTTTGAAAATCATCAATACCCTAATCATGTGTATAAACTGAACAAAGCACTTTATGGACTAAAACAAACACCTAGAGCATGGTATGAGAGACTTAGTAAATTCCTATTAGAACATGAATTCTCTAGGAGAAATGTAGATACAACATTATTTCTGAAAAAGAAAAATAAGGATATGTTATTAGTACAGATTTATGTTGATGATATCATTTTCGGTGCTACTAACAATCGCCTCTGCGAGGAATTTGCTGATTTGATGCAGAGTGAGTTTGAGATGAGCATGATGGGAGAGCTGAACTACTTCCTCGGGCTTCAAATCAAACAATCTGAAGGAGGCATCTTCATCAATCAAGCCAAATATATCAAGGAGATGCTCAAGAAGTTTGAAATGGAGGGAAACAAGTCAATCAGCACCCCCATGAGCTCATCATGCAAATTAGACCAAGATGAATCAGGTAAATCTGTAGATCAGAAACTGTATAGAGGTATGATAGGATCTTTATTGTATCTTACTGCAAGTAGACCTGATATTATGTTTAGTGTCTGCATGTGTGCTAGATATCAGGCTAATCCTAAGGAATCACATCTAGTTGCAGTTAAGAGAATTTTTAAATACTTAATAGGAACTAAGAATATAGGATTATGGTACTCTAAAGAATCTAGCCTAAACTTAATAGGATACACAGATTCAGACTTTGCTGGATGTAAACTTGATAGAAAAAGCACCAGCGGGTCATGTCAATTCCTAGGAGAAAACTTAATCTCATGGTTTAGCAAGAAACAAAATTCGGTTGCATTATCTACTGCTGAAGCTGAATATGTTGCAGCCGGGAGTTGTTGTGCTCAAATCTTGTGGATTAAACAACAACTAGAAGATTATGGCATTAAGCAAGATAAAATTCTCATTAATTGTGATAATACAAGTGCCATTAATCTAACTAAAAATCCAATTCAGCATTCAAGAACTAAACACATTGAGATAAGACATCACTTCATAAGAGACCATGTATTGAATGGTGATGTGACACTCCAATTTGTTTGTACTGATGATCAATTAGCAGATATTTTTACAAAACCTCTAAGTGAAGAGAGGTTTAGTGTGCTTAGGAGGGGATTAGGAGTGATTGATCCATCCTAGTGGTAGTTTCCACTAGATTCATTGATTTTGATGATTAGATTGTGGTTAAAATAGAGTTTCTTTTTCCTGATCATCAAATCAGATCATACTTTAGTGTTTTTCCCTCATTTGGCACGAATGTAGCATGATTTTTAGGTGCGTGCCAAAGTTAGAGACGACTCGAGTAAGTTTCAGAGCCGGCTCCTAAGGGGGAGTCGACTCGCGCATATTCTGGAGTCGACTCGCAACTCAGTGGAGTCGACTCGCAGTTGGGATCCGACTTTTTAACCCTAGATTTGTCGTTTCGAAAACACTTTTCTTTCAAGCCACCACTGTTCAAAAAACCCTAGAGCCGACTCCTAGGTCGTCCCCGATCGTCTCCAAGCCATTTTTCCGTCGATTCTTCACCGGACATTGAGTTCTCCTCCCTTCCTAGGTCATTCTCGGTCGGTTCCGAGTCTTTTCCGTCGGTCTTTCACTGTCCTCTAGGTTTTTCCTCTCTGTTTAGGTCAAAATGCCGCGTAAGACCGTAGTTAGGAAGAGGTCCAGACCCGAGGCCGGTCCCGAGCGGCGCTCCAAGGCGCGGCACGATCCCGCGAGGCAACCACCTCCGGCTCGTTCCCCGCCTAGGGCGGTTCCCGCGAGGCCATTAGCCGGGAAGGCCGTCACCACCGGGAGATATGTCGACTTCGACTATCTCTCCCGGGAAGGGTTCACTATAGGTGATAGACTCAGGGCCCAGGGCTTAGAGTATTTCCTCACCTTAGATCTCCCCACTTACCCTGGCCTTGTTAGAGAGTTTTACGGTACCGTCCATCGGGGAGATGGGGGTATCGAGGGCACAGTAGCCGGTGTTCCTTTGCGTGTCACGGAGGATCTTATTGCCCACATCCTCCACCTTCCATTAGCAGGGGTGGCTCCCGCACACCCTGAGGATAGGGTTGAGGCCCTTACGGCCGTTCTAGGACATCCACCCCAGTCACCCCTAGATGAGGTATCTGCTAGCTCACTTCCTATTGAAGTGAGAATCCTTTTGAGCATTCTGTCCAGGTCCATCTTTCCTAAGACAGGGAGATTTGATTTTGTGAATGAGAGGGACTTAGCTATCATGTCTTATATCCTTCAGGACACCCCGATCAACTTTCCAAAGCTCATTTATAGGTATATGTGTGAGCCCCTAGATAGACCTAGGCTCTCACTCCCATACGGGATGTTATTCACTCTTCTTTTTAGGCAGTACGAGATTTCCATTCCTGAGAGGGAACCCTCTCGTGCCTTGCGATGGACTGATCGCTTATGTACGGGGACTATGCACAGGATGGGGTTTCGGAAGAGAGAAGGGATCTGGGTTAGGAAGTCCACTCTCACTGCTCAGACCTTCCAGACCATCCAGACCTCCCATCCACTCCTCCTGCTCCTACCACCTCTGCCGGACCTTCCTCCTCAGTTCCACCATCTATGGAGGTCCGTATTGATACAGAGCAGCTCCGGGAGCTGCGGCAGGAGATCGTCCGAGATCTGAGGGATGAGCTGCTTCGGGAGCTCCGAGGTGCGGTGCCTGCCCCCATTCCTGCACCCGTATCTTCTCAGTTGGTCCCTTCCTTGACAGCCGTGACTGACATGACGGCTCATGTACGGGAAGAGATCTACAATGTCCGGAGTTTGGTCCAGGCCCAGTTCCACAGCATGAGTGAGGTCACGAGCTCCACTCGACAGATGCGAGAGGAGATAGGTCGTGACATGCACACCACCACCGAGGGGGCCGAGCGCTTGGCGAATGTACTCATCGACAAGCTGGACGCACTTCAGACATCGGTGACTGGGCTTTAGGCGTCGGTGACAGAGCTCTCCACTACACATAGCAGAGCCACCACGTCTATTATCACGCAGCTCGGACATGTGACAGATGCAGTCACCCTCCTCATGGAGCAGAGCCGATTGAGAGGAGGAGCACCATCCTCGAGAGGAGGTGCCACATCCTCCAGAGGAGGAGATGCATCCTCGAGAGGGGGAGCTTCATCCTCGAGGAGGACATAGATGTGTTTGAGTTGTGTTTTGTCTTGCTTTGCTTTACTTATTGTATTCTCACATGTATTCACATTCATATCAATACAATGAGTAGACATTTTATCTTCAATTATGTGCTTTGCTTTATGATTGATTGTGTGTGATTACCTCCTTTTTGGTATGATGACAAAAAGGGGGAGAAATATGTATAAAATGTGTAAAAGGGGAGAAATATGAAAAAATATGTAAAAGAAATCAATGGAAATAAATAAAAAGATAAACTCTTAAAAACACACTCAAATTTGTTCTAAGTGGATTCGGTACCTCGAGGCTCATTATCTCTCTTTTGGGGCTCCTAATGGAGTAATCTCCAGAATCTATTCAAGGGATATTCGGAGATTAGCTGAATCCTACTCAAGAACAAATTGACAGATTTTCCCTCTAAAAAGATAAAATTCAGTTCAAAAACTTCAAAGCATTAAAAGGAAATTCAGAGAATCAAAACATAGTTGAATGCATATGTTGAGGGGGAGAATCTGAATTTTAATCAAGCTAAATCATTAATGACATATAAGCCAAACAATTGATTGCATAATATGAAGGCTTATATAATTCCAAATGAAAGGGGGAGCTTTAACTCCAAAATTTAATGTTTCACTCCTTTCAAACTTGGATAAATTAAATTATCAGACATTTGAATTCATTTATGGATTTTACTTCATTGTTTTATGAGCAATTCATTTTACATATACTCAAAGTTTTGTCATCATCAAAAAGGGGGAGATTGTGGAGTGATTGATTAAAACCCCATTTGATTTTGATGAGCTCAAAGCATTTGAGTATATCTTGTGATTACTAATGAATTCAATTGAGTGTTTCAGTGAAAATCCTGTCCAAGTGTCTCTAGATTTGGTTCATAGTATTTTGGATAAGGTAAGAAGTCTGCTGAACCAAAGTCTGAGACTCGAGTCGACTCCCGAGTATCACGAGTCGACTCCAAGCGTATCAAGTTCACTGGCACGAGCTCGAGTCGACTCCAAAGAAGGTAAGAGTCGACTCTCAGAGGAACACAAGGAAAAAGTCAGAGAACGATTTTCTGCCTCTGAGATTCGAGTCGACTCACAGACAGCTCGAGTCGACTCCGAGACAAGCTTCACGTCAAAAGGCAGAAGACCAACTTTCGGAAACTGAGAGCCGAGTCGACTCCAAGGAAGTTCGAGTCGACTCCAAGACTGGATGAGCCAAAAGACAGAGAATCGGAAGTTCGGGCTCTGAGATTCGAGTCGACTCCCAGGACAGTCGAGTCGACTCGAGTGGACAAAATTCAAAATTGGATCCACGGACTTCAGTGGATGAGCCGACTCCAAAATTGCCAGGTCAGCTCCAGAAGTTGGCGAGTCGACTCCAGGTCAAGACGAGTCGACTCCCAGTCAAGACGGCAACTTTAATTCAAATTTGGAACAGTTGCCGAGTCGACTCCGGAAAAGCGTGAGTCGACTCCTGCTACAGCCGAGTCGACTCCTGCTACAGCCGAGTCGACTCCAACCCACCAACGGTCATATTGTCAGGCTGCGCAGAGTGTGCAGAACGGCCAGAAAAAGCAGAGTAACGGCTAGTTTCCGTGGGGGTTGGCTTAAATAGCCACAGAGGACTGTAGCAAGGCAGGGAACAGATATTCCACTCCAAGCATTCAAGTTTTCAAGCTCTCCAAGTGCTCTTAAATGAAAAAGGGAAGATCTGCATTTACTGCTCCAACAACTTCTTCCCAACAATCAAAGCTTCCTCCTCCTGCATTCAAGTCGACCACTCTTTCAAGAGGAGACCGGAGTTCCAGAAGCCATACCTCTTCACCAGCTTAAAAGCGTTTGAGGGCTTCTAACTCCTTTACGATTATATTGTTTTAAATCTGCTTTTTGAGAAGCTATTTTCTGTTTTCTTCTATCTCTTGTATTTACTTGATTCAATCGGGGGATTGAATCAAGGGGTTTAAGGTTGGTTGGTGAGCCAAGTTAAAACCAACGTGTGTAAGGGTTTGATTGTGAGCCCGGGAAAACAATCGGGGTTGGTTCTAGTCGGTGAGCCTGGGAAAACCGACCGAGTTCGTTGTGAGCTCGTAAAACAACAAGTTTGGTTGTGAGCTTGCAAAACAACCGGCTGTAATCCAAGGGGGTTATAGTGAAATTCCCAAGTGAGACTTGGGGAGTGGACGTAGGAGCAAGGGTTAGCTCCGAACCACTATAAAACTTTGTGTTTGTAGTGCATTGTCTCTCATCTTCTTCCCCGCACATTACTCACAGCACTAGGCTTTAATTAAATAACTTGCTATAGTTTTTAATTAATCATCCACAAAGTTTTAATTAGCCAAATTATTTTAAAAACCCAATTCACCCCCCCCTCTTGGGTTGTCTATCTGGGCAACACAAGCATAATCAAGGGTTGATTCAAAGAAAGGAGATCAGCCATTAAAGTTGTCTCTGCAAGGGAGCTAGCACCCCGGGGAGACAAAGAAATCAGGATCGGTTTTTGCTTCGTGTGGATACCTGTAGAGGCCGGACACTTGAACGGCTTCAAGCGAACGTTCATCCTAAAACCACAAACTCCAGTTTGCGGTGATCATCTACCCGCACAAGGTGAAGATCTGATCTTCTAATTATTTTAAAAGTTTTTAATTCTAATCTATCTACGAACGGTCTTGAAACAACGTTCATGCGATGAATGGTTGATCCCGCGCATACCTCTTCCACTGCATCTGAATTTTTTAAAATTTTCTGCGGCATAGACGGGTTTGCAATATTGGTATCAGAGCCTAGGCTTCGTAGTATAAGATTAGAATTAATTTTAAACAGGTATATAAGATCTGAAAATTGAAAGATTATGCATGCTGAAATTTTTCTGCATGCAGATTTTTTCAAGGGTGCTGATTTTTACATGCTGATTTTTATGTGATAAATTGATGATTCTAATTGCATTGTTAATGAGATTACAAAGTTTAGAATCATGTTTAGCATGATCAGCAACCCATGTCATAAAATAATTAATCATATTTCAGATCTGAAAATTATAATTGTTGCATACGGTGATGATCATAGGATTCAAACCCTTTTGGTATCAAATGTAATGACCTGCGATGTGATCTGTAATGTCATGTAATTTTTTCAGATGCTTGCATGCATCTTATTTGATATTTTGAGGAACCTGCGTGCCTCCTAAAAAGGGATGTAATATATATTTTTATTTTATATATATCTGGTTGTATTTCTGTAATGTGATGTACGTCAACGATCAAGTCAAAGACAGTACATGGGATGAACGGCGATCTGAGCGGTTGATGGCGATTGGATCAAGAGTTGATCAAGGATCGAATCAAGAAGGCTTGGAACCAATTCAAGAGTTGAAGACCAGTTGATCGATTGACGTGCATGTGCTTGTAATATGACCTAATTAGAATCTATGATCATCACTTATTTAAAGTTTAGGTTTACTTAATGCTGCGATTATAACTGCCTGCGATGTACCGTTTGCATGTGATGTAAATGAGAGCGGGGTAGATAGGTTCACATGTGATGTAGCAAACCCAATGAGACCTAAACTAAAACCTTCTCAATCAAGTCAGGAGTGAACCAACATGAGCGAGTCATATTAGATTAATTGATCTAATTGGTGTCTAGGAAAGCATGAAAGGTGGTTACTTAATTAGGACCTTACTCTCTGAGTAAGGGGAGCCTCCCACCTGCTTACCTGGCCAATTGTTCGATTACCTCTTATGAAGAGCTCAAGTTGCAAACACTAAGGCCTGATTAACCAATATTAAGTCAATAGGTCTTCCACTGTAGTAGAGCTGCTAAGGTCTTCCATGTCCAATGAACTATAATGCCAGCATGAGAATATGATGTTAGATGTATGCCCTAGAAGCCAATTTTGGCTGACACATTATTAATTCTAGGACATAATTTGTACTTGACTTTATTATTATTGAATAAATGAAAGGCATCTTTTTCATTCATATTATTATTGTGTCTATGAATCGTCCAAGGAATTAATAAGATGATGATGCATATTCTCAAGAGTTGAGAATTTGAGCCATGTATCATTAGTGATTAATTTCTTAACGCTCCTGATCGATGGATCATCACGAGGATGGTGATCGATCCGATGAGATCAGTGCACAGATTACTTTCCTTATGGATGGACGAGACTCGAGTCACACGGTGTGGCGACACTGAAGTAATAGTGCAGGTGCTTGTTAAGAACAAAGGTACTGAGCGTGACCAATACAAGAAGTCACTTGGATGTCTATCCACTCGTCAGTGACTTGCTTGATGTTGCAGTAGTGTGACTGGTCCTTTGACCTGCAGTGCTTCGGCTACTCACAGTGAGGTTATTGTAGTTTGACTGCACACATACATGGTCTCTAGCCATATGGGTCCATGCAGTGTAGATTGGCTGCAGTAAGTTCACTGTAGGAGTAGGGTATGCACCTATAAGGAATCTATCGACCTTGATAGATAAGGAGAGATCCTATGTGATTTATAAGACTGAGTTCGTAAGACCTCGGCCGGGGCAGTATGCACAGTGGAGAAAGAGTTTTCCACTCTCGAACTTAAGTCGAATAAATCTTCACATATGACAGACGATGGGGTTTGACGAGTTGTCCATGACCTCCGTCTTGTAGGGATCCACGATAGTAGGACTGTATCACATGATAACTGCACCTAGAGGTTCATCATTCTATTCTACTGGGTAGCCACTACATGCTGCTAGGTGTCACTGGTGGATGGTGGGACTCACAGGGATTATCTCGATGATCGATAAACCCTAATGAGTAGAGTTGGAATCGTTCCAATCCATTGAAAGGAGTTTTCAATGATATTATGATAGAGATCATAATATATCTCACTACTAGTCAGAGTAGAACCTATGGGGTCACACATACTAGAAGTATTGACCGATCCGATGGTTGAATCGTGATTAGCAATCACAAGTAATCAATTCGATTGATATTCAGTTGAAGAAGGAACAAAGAGAATTAATTAATTGGACTTGAAACAAGAGTCCTACTTCGAGTAGGATTCCTAGAGTCCTAATTGGATTAGGACTGGAAATCCTAGTTAGAGTAGGACTGAAATTTCTACTTGGAATAGGATTCCTACAATCCTAATGAGATTAGGAGTTTTGAATTAAAATCAGATTCCTACTTGGAGTAGGATTCCTAGAGTCCTAATCAGATTAGGACTTCGGATTCAAATAGAGTCCTAATTGGATTAGGACTAAAATTAAATATGTCCTAATTTGGATTAGGGTTTCTTAAGTCACAATTAATTATTAATCTAATGAATCAATAAGACTCCTAATTGAATTAGGATTGAAGAGTTCAATTGAGTCAAAATTGATTTAAGTTCTAATTGGATTAGGACTTACCTAGATTGGATCCAAATTGGTTCACCCTTGGGCTAAGCCTAATTGGATTAGGGCTTGACCACATTAGGGCATCCCAATCCTTACTTAATAAGGATTAGGGCAACCATGAAGGAGGGGCACACGCCCCTCCTCCTTTTCTTGGCTTGTGGCGGCAACACAAGAGGGGCCGGCGCCCCTCTTGGAAGGTGATCAAGGGCTCCTAATTTGTAGGAGCCCTTCATACCTTTAAAAGGAGAGCAAAGGGGGCCGGCGCCCTATTCATGTGAATCCTCTCCCTCTTGTGTCGTGGCCACCCTCTCTCTCTCCTTGGTTCAGCCGCAAGCAAAGGGAAGAAAAGGAAAAGGCATTGGCGGCCTCCTCCTCTTCTCTTCCTCCTTCCAATGCAAGGAAAAGGGAGTAGGCTGCAGAGGCTTTGGTTCTTCATCCAGTTGCCTTCTTCTTCTTCCTCCTCTCAAGCACAATCAAAGGTTGATTAATAGAGAGGAAATCAGCCATCAAAAGAAGTCTTTGCAAGGGAGCTAGCACCCCGGGAAGACAAGAAAGCTTTGATCGGTCCTCTGCTTCGTGTGGATACCCGTAGAGGCCGGACGTTTGAACGGCTTCAAACGAACCTTCATCCTAAAACCACGAACTTCAGTTTGCGGTGATCATCTACCCGCACAAGGTGAAGATCTGATCTTTCTAAAGTTATTAAAAGTTTTTAATCCTTACCTATCTACGAACGGTCATGAAACAACGTTCATGCGATGAACGTCGATCCCGCACATGCCTCTTCCGCTGCCATCTAATTTTATTTTTGAAATATCAGCGGCATGGGCGGGTTCCCAACAGTGGTATCAGAGCCTAGGCATCGTGGATTAAGGTAAGAATTAATTATAAATAGGCTTATTAGATCTGAAAATTGAATGATCATGCATGCTGAAAATTTCTGCATGCAGATTTTTCAGGGTTGCTGAATTTTTGCATGCTGATTTTTATATGGTAAGATGATGATTCTAATTGCATTGTTAATGAGATTACAAAGTTTAGAATCATGATTAGCATGATCAGCAACCTATGTCATGATATAATCAGTTAGTTTTCAGATCTGAAAATTATAATTGCTGCATGTGGTGATGATCATAGGATTCAAACCCTTTTGGTATCAAATGTAATGACCCGCGATGTGATCTGTAATGTCATGTAATTTTTCAGATGCTTGCATGCATCTTATTTGATGTTTTGAGAGGCCTGCGTGCCTCCTAAAAGGGAGATGTAATTTATTTTTATTTTTATTTTAATCTGGTTGTATTTCTGTGATGTGATGTACGTCAACGATCAAGTCGAAGATGATGCATGAGATGAGCAGGGGTCTAAGCGGTTGATGGCGATTGGATCAAGAGTTGGTCAAGGATCGAATCAAGAAGGCTTGGAACCAATTCAAGAGTTGAAGACTAGTTGATCGATTGACGTGCATGTGCTTGTAATACGACCTAGCTAGAATCCATGATCATCACCTATTTAAAGTTTAGCTTTAATTATTGCTGCGATTATAACTGCCTGCAATGTGCCGTTTGCATGTGATGTGAATGAGAGTCGGGTAGATAGGTTTACATGTGATGTAGCAAACCCAATTGAGACCTAAATTAAAACCTCCTCAATCAAGTCGAGAGTGAACCGACATGAGCAAGTCATATTAGATTAATTGATCTAATTGGTGTCTAGAAAAGCATGAAAGGTGGTTACTTAATTAGGACCTTACTCTCTGAGTAAGGGGAGCCTCCCACCTGCTTACCTGGCCAATTGTTCGATTACCTCTTATGAAGAGCTCAAGTTGCAAACACTAAGACCTGATTAACCAATATTAAGTCAATAGGTCTTTCACTGTAGTAGAGCTGCTAAGGTCTTTCTGATGTTGATTTGTCTCGGCTGGACACAGTGGGCAAGTTGCATCGGGGGGCTGGACCTCTCTATAGATATGAGATGTTGTAGGATAAAGATGGGGTTGGGCACCAATAACTGTTAGGTGAGGACCCAATGACGACTTTATTCCTACGGTAACACGGTGGGTCTGACTTAACTAAGAAATGGGACCAATAACTGTTAGGTGAGGTTCTCATGGCTTAGAGACCAAGTTGCACTGCAACATGCTTGAGAAGCATTGTACAAGAGTTGTACATTCATCAATCTATGTGTCACCAATAACTGTTAGGTGAGGTGGCATGTAAATCGGTGGAACCGCAGTACCCACTAGAAACCCTAGTCGTGTAGGATTTCCGTTTTCCTACCAGGGGAGTGTAAGAAATTCGAGAAAATAGTGGGAGGTACATTTGTTCTAAAAGACCTTAGAACAGATTAGGATCAAGTACAAAAGTCTAACTAGAATCTTTACTCTCTGCAGATCATAATGTCAGCCTCAAACCCTTTGACCCGTATTCTTGAGACCAACCGATTGACCGGAACCAATTACAAGGATTGGCTTAGAAACCTCAAAATTATTTTGGACTGTGAGAAAATAGGCTACATACTCGATTCAGATAGCCCCACACTACCAACACGTCCTACTGATGTTCAGCGTCAGACGCATCAAAAGTGGATGGATGATGACATTAGAGTTAAATGCTATATGATGGCATCCATGTTGATGACCCAAAGATTGATTCAAAGATTGATTTTTATGATCACAAAACCTTGAAGTATAGATACTAATGTTTATGTTGCAAGGAGAAAGATATTTATTTTGCAAGGAACATAGCAAGTTGGAAGAACACAAGAAGGCCTCCAAAGCTCTCAAGAAAAGTTGGAAGAAAGCTACAATTTATTGGCCCAAGTTTAAAGTTCAAAGGATTCAAATTGGAGGAGCAAATTCAAAGGAAAATTCAAAAGAATAGTATTCGAGTCGACTCCAGAGTAGAACGAGTCGACTCCAGGGAGTAACAGACAGAAAGACAGAGAAGCTATTTTGGACCCTGAGAGGCGAGTCGACTCCTGAAGAACTCGAGTCGACTCCAATAGCTGGCAAGTCAACACCGAAGGAAAACAAGGCAAAAGTCAGAGAGCGATTTTCGACCCTGAGATTCGAGTCGACTCCTGTGGAACGCGAGTCGACTCCGATGGTTGGCAGGTCGACTCCAAAGAAAGCGAGAGTCGACTCTCAGTGGTACACAAAGAAAAAGTCAGAGAGCAGTTTTCGGACTCTGAGATCCGAGTCGACTCCCGGACAACTCGAGTCGACTCCAAGGTAGCGTTACACCAAAATGGCAGAAGGCTGTGTTTCAGAAACTGAGAGCCGAGTCGACTCCGGAACAGTTTGAGTCGACTCCAAGACCAGACAAGCCAAAAATGCAGAGGATCAGTTTTCGGGCTCTGAGAGCCGAGTCGACTCCAAGAGAATCCGAGTCGACTCGAGGAAGAAAATCAGAAAGAATGTCCTCTGAATTCATGGGATGAGCCGACTCTGAAAATGCCAAGTCAGTTCCAGATGTTGGCGAGTCGACTCCGGGTTAAGTCGAGTCGACTCCCAGTCGAGGATGCACAATAATTCAAATTTGGAACAGTGGCCGAGTCGTCTCCAGTAAAGCACGAGTCGACTCCTGCAACAGACGAGTCGACTCCTGATCGCGCGAGTCGACTCCGATCCCAACGGTAATATTGTCAGGAAGTGCAGACTGTGTCCAACGGCTCTATTTTTGTCTCTAACGGCTATATTCTTGTTTCCACGCCATCAAAAGCTATAAAAACAAGAGGAGAGCTAGGGGAGAAGTTATGGAAGTGGGAAAGAACATTTAGAGAAGAGATCTCAAAGAGATTACAAGGAAAATCTCCCATAAGCACAAAAGGGCCATCCAAAGTGAAATAGAGAGAAGAAGAGCATCCAAGTGAATCCCAAAGCTTCCTCTCCATCCGTGTGCTGCCTCGGTGATCCTCTACTTCGTGCCAAATCAGAAGAGGGTCAAGTAAAGAAGAAGCCGAGCTCCTTCATCTTCAAAACTCGTTTGAGGGCTTCTCTTTACTCTATTTGGTTATATTGTTATATTTGCTTGTTTAAAAAGCTTTGATTTGTTTTTAAACCTTTGTTTTAATATCTTGTAACTTGATTCAATCAAGGGATTGAATCAAGAGGTTAAGGTTTGTTGGTGAGCCAAAGGGAAAACCAACGGTAATAGGTTTGTTGGTGAGCCTAGGTTGAAACCAACGGTGTAAGGGTTCGATTGTGATCCCGGAAAAACAATCGGGGTGGTTCTAGTCGGTGAGCCTGGGAAAACCGACCGAGTTCGTTGTGACCTCGTAAAACAACAAGTTGGGTTGTGAGCTTGTAAAACAACCGGCTGTAATCTGTAGGATTATAGTGAAATTCCCAAGAGGTCTTGGGGAGTAGATGTAGGTGCTGGGGTGCACCGAACCACTATATGTTTGTTGTGTTTGTAATGCCTCTTGTCATTGTCTAACTTACTCACTTACTTACTTAGATAAATTGCTTGCTTAACTCTTATCCGCGCATCCTTTAGTTGCAAGCATATTCAATCAAGTCACATTCTATACATCAAACTGTTGCTAAGTTTAAATTTCACTGTGCATCTATACATCTTAGCATAATTAATCAAAAAGTTTTAGAAGTAGTCTAAAAGTTTTAAAAGACCCAATTCACCCCCCCTCTTGAGTTGTATCTACTGGGCAACACATGTCCAATGAACTCCAATGCCAGCATGAGAATCTCAAGACTGCTGGGGACATACTAGCACACCTGCAAGAGTTGTATGGTGAGCAGAGTCGCACAGCTCGTTTTGAAGTGTCCAAGAGGCTCTTCAAGACAAAGATGCGCGAAGGGCAGTCTGTCCATGATCATGGTCTGACTATGATCAAGGACCTAGAGGAGCTTGAGAAGCTCGGAATGAACATGCACAAGGAATTGCAAGTGGATTTGATCCTACAGTCACTTCCTGATTCATTTGGTCAGTTTATAGTAAACTACCACATGAATAAGATTGAATGCACTAAGACTGAACTGATCAACATGTTGGTAACTGCTGAAGGAGCCTTGAAAAGTTCAAGGGGCAATGTCCTTGCTGCTGAGTTGACTTCTGGTTCCAAGAGAAAGTCTGCTTGGAAGGAAAAGAAGCCTGCAAAGAAGCAGAAGAAAGACAAGAAGCCAAAGAAGGAAGTGTTGCCCAGAGATGGTCACCCAAGAGGGGGGTGAATTGGGTGTTTTAAAAACTTTTTACCTAATTAAAAATAAAACACACAAATATATGAACTAAAATAAAGATAAAGAGATAAGAAGAGACAACCACAAACACACGGTTTTATAGTGGTTCGGAGCCTTCACCGCTCCTACATCCACTCCCCAAAGCGCCTTTGGAAATTTCCACTATAATCCAAGATTACAGTACGGTAGTTTTGCGAGTTCACTACCCAACTCGTTGTTTTACACCGGGCTCACAACAAACCCTAAAACCCCCAATTTCTCTTAGGCTTGGGACGCCTTTCCCTTGTTCCAAGTCCCTTGACTGGAACAAGCACCACAATAAAAGAGTTTACAAAAGGAAATAAAAGCTCTAAGAAGCAAATATAACAATTATGAATAATGTAACCCGGAAGAATCCTTTTGCCGTTGGAAGCGTGGGAAATGTTGATTCTTCCGAGGTGGAGCGCGTAGGGTTGAGTGTGAGCTTCGAATCCCGAGCGCACAAGAGTGGTTGAGCTTGAAATCGCTTGGGAGACTTGAGAATACTTGATTTCCTTCCTTGAATGCACTCACTCCCTTGAGCTTTTCTTTCTAACTTCTCTCTTGAATGATCTAGCTTTTTGGTTGGTGAAGAGTTGTTGAGAACCACTTAAGAGGTCCCTTTTTATAGCCCAAAAAGCAAATATAGCCGTTAGAAACAAAAAGAGAAGGATTTGAAATTCAAACCAAACCTGAAAAGCTGTCAGTCGCGTCCCAGGCGCTCCGGGGACGTCTCCGCTACAACGAGGTACGTCTCGCCTACAGGATTTTACTTTTTTATGTTGTCTGGGGTCGACTCGGCACTTTACGGGGACGTCTCGGCTTGTCTGCACTTTTTGAGTGGGGACGACTCCGCTGCCTTGGGGACGACTCCGCTTCTTTATCTCCGAAAGACATGTCCTCTGGAATTCCCTGAGAGAGTCGACTCCGCTCTTTCAGGGGACGTCTCGGCTCGTCTGTATTTTATGCATGGGGACGGCTCCGCTGTCTCAGGGTCGACTCCGCTGCCTTATCACCGAAAAAACCATTCTCTGGAAAACCCTGAGAGAGCCGTCTCGGCTATCTTGGGGACGACTCGGGAACTCTCCTTTTTACCTGCGGGGACGACTCGGCGTACAGTGGGGACGTCTCGCGCATATCTCTTGAAAACTGCCTTTCTGCCGCCACTGAGAGAGTCGACTCCGCTACTGAGAGAGTCGACTCCGCTAACGCGGGGACGACTCGGCAGGTGCCGGGGACGTCTCCAAGTGTGCCAGTTCTTCCTGTTTGTGCCAGAGACGTCTCTGAAACTATCAGGAGACGTCTCGGCTGTCCCTGAACTTTTTCATTAACTCAAAATGTTCTTCAATGAATTCATAAAAATTATGGGAACTTGCCTAGACATTTCTCAATAATATTCTAGATAAAACACATGAATTCCTTAATTAAATTGTTAAGATATAATGGAATTATGCTCTAGTGTTTTGTATTCATCAAAATCCATTAGGGGGTCAACAATCTCCCCCTTTTTGATGATGACAAAACACTGAGTATATGCAAAATTTGAAATTTAAACATATACACAGTATTTGATCGGATGTACAAGTATAATATTTTGGCCTAGATACAATGTGCATCACTCAATTCAGTTCTTTCCTTGTGCATAAGATTGATCTTTATAGTTCTTAAATGATTTTGGCATATGAACTGAGTTTGAATCAAGTTAAAATGAAATATTGATGCTGAAGATAATTGAAAGCTAGATTCTTTTTGACTCCCCCTTTCTTTTCCAGAAGGGCAATTATCTTAAAATCAATATTCTTCAATTTTATCTTTCCTAATTCAACTTTGGAGTATGATTAAAAAATTTTGCATTCCATATTCAATATCCATGTCTATTCCCCCTTTCATACTCCCCCTTTCAATATCTCCATATTCAATATCTATTATAAATTTTGCATTCCATATACTATCTACTCCCCCTTTTTGTCAGCAACATGATGGGGACAAATTATCCTTAGGTGCTTAAGACTCAATTTATAGTGGAATTCAGCATTCATTTTACTCAAGGATATTCAAGTTGTGCTCCCCCTGTCCAAGTCATTTCTATTAATGTATTCATATCACTCCCCCTTTGTTTTGGAATTCATTTCAGACTTATCTTTTAGTTTAACATAGTTATCACAAGATGTGCTCCCCCTGTTTTATGTGCATTGTTTCTTTGTATCAAATTTGAACACTCAAGGTATGTGGTAAGATTTTTATGGCATATCATACAATCACATACACAATCACAGAAACACATACGCAGAATTGGCAATGTACACAAAGTGTTCAAAAGAGATTGTATTCATTCATATGTCATCATAAACCTTTGAAGTCAGTACATAGTCAAAAGAAGAAATCATTACAAGTATTGATTTCTAATACAAAAGGTGTTTCAAAATAGCCTAGGATTTACAAAAAGAAGATCCTACAAGATATCCATCATCGGCGACGTTGCTTATGGGGCCTACAAGATGTACTTTGTGCATAAGCCTTATAAGCTGCATCTATGAATGCATTGATGGAATCCATGAGGGTCTTAAATTGATCTCCCTGTGACTTGTGGAAACCTGCCACAAGTGCTTCAAATTCTATGGTTGCCATTTCAATTCTCCCTCTGAGTTGGGCAACCAAGGTGCCCACGTTGCCATCTGGTTTTGTCAGCTCTTTGAGACTCTTGGAAATGCTCTTCAAGCTGTCCTTGAGCTCTAATGATCTGATGGTTTGGGTGGCACCCATACCAATTATCTCTTGTGTTGTAGCTTCAATCTGACTTCTAATATCCTTCATCTCTTGTAGAAGCCCTTCATGTGAAGCTCTGATGGGGGCCAACTCTGTGGAGATCATGGATCTCATCTCCTCCCTTATCTGCTGGCAAATGGCAGATGCTAAGGTGCGCATCTGATCTTCTGATAGGAAGGAGGGCCCACTGACTGGAGGAGGTGGTGGCATGGACGTGGAAGGTCCAGCTGAGCTGGAGGGAATATCAGGGATGTTCATGTGGCTAGGTGGAGGAGAGTGATGGTCAGACTCATGATGTGGGATTTCAGGCTCTATGGTTTGTGCTTTTCTTTTTGGAACCTTGACCCACGACCCATCTATCTTATGAAACTCCATTCTTCTCATTGTGCCCTCATTATAGTAGTCGGTGTTTCTCAAGGCCTTTGCAGGTTCATTTGTTGGAATGGGAACCTTGAAGTGTTTAAAGATTAAGGTAAAGATCATGCCATAGGGTATACTAAACCTAGAATACCTATGACATAGGGCAATGTAATTTAGCATGAGTCTAGGAAGGTTTAGAGGGATCCCTTGTAGGATATGATGCATAATAGCTAAGTCTCGCTCCGAAACAAAATCGAAGCGACCGGTTTTGGGAAACAAGACCCGGTTGACAATACTTAAAAGTAATCTTATTTCGGCGTTTAGGTCTTGGGAGTTGATAACATCAAGAGGGCCGCAGTCCTCTTGTCCTAACAGCAGATTTAGGGCTAATTTCCTTTGGGGAAGTGAGGTTGGAGCCTCACCGTCCTTAGGGATTTGTAGGACAGTGGATAGAACATCTTCATTTACTTCCACTAATGTCCCCCGGACACATCCAGTGTACCCTTGGTCCCCTAATGCCATATTGCTAAAAAACTCTCTAACTAGGCCGGGGTAGGTCGAGGTATTTAGTGTGCAAAAGTGCTCCCACCCTTGAGCTCGGAGTCTCTCTCCAATAGAGAACCCCTCATGATCTAAAAAGGAGAAATCGATGTACCTACCAGTCGTGACTGTGCGATTTGCATAGAAAATCGTCGTGGTCGGCGGAGCAACCGGAGGAGAAGGCGCGGAGGGTTCTTCCCGCCGTTCCTCACCGTCGGCCGCTACTCTAGGTCGCCTCCCACGGGTTGTCCTAGCTTTCTTTGGTGCCATGGATGCTGGGGTTTGTGATTTAGAGCAAACGGAGGCTGGGATTTGAGGTGGAGAGCAAATGGAGGCTAGGGTTTTCCGTTTTGGTCGGGAATGAGGGAGAAAGCTCGAGTCGGCTCGAGCGATTTCGACCTATTTAAAAAGCCCTCATTCGGTCTCCGAGACGTCTCCCCGACTAAGGCGAGACGTCTCCCCTTGGGGGGACGTCTCTGCGATTTGCCAGAGACGTCTCCGGCACTGAAAAATTTCAGACTGTATTCTATCTTCTCCCAATTTTGTTTAATTACCCTAATCAATATGATCTCTTTTGATAAACTTAGAGTGAATTTGTTTGTGATCCTCCCCCTTAATGATACAACCTATAATAATTTGATAATTTTTTTGAATTATTAATATTGAAATGAGGAATGTTTGACCAAATTTCGAATACCTATGAAATAGGTTCTGAAAATATCTCCATGAAGAGTCCAAGGGAGGGTAACCATCCTCCGGAAAGTCAAACAGTTCGTCATTTAGCTTAGATGAATTCATGTTTTCACTTATGTCTACCTTGAGGTTGATTACTAGTTTGAGTAGCAAAGTAATCCAATACAAATTCAACTCATTTGCTAGGATCATACAAGCTCAAGGCATTCCTTAAGAAATTGAATCTTTCTTTACAAAGGGGCTTTGTAAAGATATCAGCTAATTGATTTTCTGTATATACATATTCAATCATCACATCATTTTTCAGCACATGATCCCTAATAAAATGATGCCTAATCTCTATATGCTTTGACTTAGAGTGTTGGACAGGATTTTTTGTTAAATTAATTGCACTTGTATTATCACATTTAATTGGTATATTATCCATTTTGACACCGAAGTCTTCAAGTTGTTGCTTAATCCAAAGAACTTGGGCACAACAGCTTCCAGCTGCAATGTACTCAGCCTCAGCTGTGGACAAAGCAACTGAATTTTGTTTCTTGCTAAACCAAGAAACCAAATTGGCACCCAAGAATTGACATGTGCCACTTGTGCTTTTTCTGTCGAGTTTGCACCCGGCAAAATCAGCATCGGAATAAGCAATTAAGTTTATGTCAGATTGTTTAGAATACCATAAGCCTACATTAGATGTCCCTACTAGATATCTAAAAATTCTCTTAACAGCTTGCAAGTGTGATTCCTTAGGACATGCTTGGTATCTAGCACACATACAAACACTGAATAATATATCTGGTCTACTAGCAGTAAGATAAAGTAGAGAGCCTATCATACCTCTGTATAATTTGCAGTCTATACTTTTACCTTTTTCATCTTTGTCTAGCTTGCAACTTGAGCCCATGGGTGTGCTGATTTCCTTTGCATCCTTCATCTTGAATTTTTCCAGCATTTCCTTGATGTATTTGGACTGACTGATGAAGATGCCTTCCTCTGATTGTTTTATTTGTAACCCAAGGAAGAAGTTGAGCTCACCCATCATGCTCATTTCAAATTCTCCCTGCATAAGCTTGGCAAACTCTTGACAAAGACTATCATTAGTAGCACCAAAAATTATATCATCCACATAAATTTGTACAAGCAATAAGTCATTTCCTTTTCTTTTAATAAAGAGGATTTTGTCTACATTTCCTCTCTTGAATTTGTTCTCAATTAGGAAATTACTTAACCTTTCATACCATGCCCTAGGGGCTTGCTTAAGTCCATACAATGCTTTATGCAATTTATAAACATAATCGGGATGTAAGTGATTTTCAAAACCTGGAGGTTGTCCTACATAAACTTCCTCCATTATATAGCCATTTAAAAATGCACTTTTTACATCCATTTGATAAAGTTTAAAATCCATGAAGCATGCATATGCTAAAAGTAGTCTAATAGCCTCTAATCTAGCAACAGGAGCAAAAGTTTCGTCAAAATCTATTCCTTCCTCCTGATTATATCCTTTGGCCACTAGCCTAGCTTTGTTTCTTATTACTATTCTATCTTCATCTAGTTTATTTCTATACACCCACTTGGTACCTATAATTAAAACATTAGGGGGTCTTTTCATTAGAGTCCAAACTTCATTTCTTTCGAATTGATTTAATTCCTCTTGCATAGCATTCATCCAATTATCATCTTTTTCAGCTTCTTCTAGTGATTTAGGCTCTATTTGTGATACGAAAGCAAGGTAATTACTAGTGTTTCTTAAAGAGAATCTAGTTCTTATACCTTGTGAAGGATCACCAAGGATTAGATCCTTTGGATGACCATGTGCATACCTCCATTCTTTAGGAAAATCTTGAATTTTTGATGGAGGTTGACCTTCTTCATCTTGCTGATTTGTATCTTCCTTGACCTCATCCTCATGTTGTTTGTCTTGTATGGAGAATTCCTTTATTCGGTCTTCAAGTATACCTGCATCACCATCTTCTTCTTTTCTAGAAGAATCTCCATTAGTTTCATCAAAAACAACATGAATGGATTCTTCAACAACGAGAGTTCTCTTGTTGAAGACCCTGTATGCTCTACTAGATGAGGAATAACCTAAGAAGATCCCCTCATCTGATTTAGCACTAAATTTACTGAGATTGTCCTTTCCATTATTCAAAATAAAGCATCGACAACCGAAAACATGAAAATAACTTATATTTGGTTTCTTACCTTTTATCAATTCATACGGTGTTTTCTTTAAAATGGATCTAACTAAAGCACGATTTAAGATATAACATGAGGTATTTATTGCTTCAGCCCAGAAATACTTTGGTAGATCCGATTCGCACAACATGGTACGACCCATATCTGCTAGTGTGCGATTCTTCCTTTCTACCACCCCATTTTGTTTGGGTGTCTTAGGTGCCGAGAAATTGTGATTGATACCATTTTCGTCACAAAACTTTTCAAAGTGTTGATTTTCAAACTCGGTACCATGATCACTCCTAATTGCTTTTAGTTTAAGATTGAGTTCATTCGAAACCTTATTATGAAACTTGACAAAAGCGAGAAAGGACTCATCTTTGTGTGCAAGAAATGAAACCCATGTAAAACGTGAAAAATCATCAACAATGACAAGACCAAATTTCTTACCCCCTAGACTAGCAGTTCTAGTGGGTCCAAACAAATCCATGTGAATTAGTTCTAAGGGTTTTGATGTTGAGACTATGTTCTTAGACTTGAAAGAACTTCTTGTTTGTTTCTCTAATTGACATGCCGCACAAATTTTATTCTTTTCAAAGTCTATTTTTGGTAGTCCTTTGACTAGATCCTTTGTGATCAATTTAGAGATTAAATCCATGCTAGCATGCCCTAACCTACGATGCCATAACCAACTAGTCTCATTGACTTTGGGATTCATGGCTACAAGACATTGGCCATCCCTCATGGTGAGATCATCAAGATCTACCATGTAAACGTTTCCATGCCTATGTCCTGTGAGTATGATCTCATTATCAATTGGACTATTAATTATGCATAGTGATGATTCAAATGACACTTTAAAGCCCTTGTCACAAAATTGACTTATACTTAATAAATTATGTTTTAGTCCATTAACTAACAATACATTATCTATAAATGAGGAGGGTGATATGGAGATTTTACCAACACCAATAATTCGACCTTTAGCATTGTCTCCAAATGTGACTACTCCTCCTTCTTTTGATTCCAAGGTGACGAAGAGACTCTTGTCACCGGTCATATGCCTTGAGCAACCACTATCAAGATACCACATTCTCTTTTTATTTCCGGCTGCAAGGCATATCTGCAAAATGATCATGTGAAGCTCTTAGGTACCCAAGTTTTCTTGGGTCCTTCGTGGTTAGTGTAGTTGACTCCCTTAGGCACCCATACTTTAGTTATGTTTTTAGCTTTTACAAATGTACCCTTGTTAGTTTGGATTTTTCTTTGAATACAAGAGTAGGCTTTATGTCCGTTCTTTCCACAAAGAAAGCATGTTGGTTTTTCAGTTTTTACGTCTTTTGCTTTTACAAAGAAATTCTTTAGATACTTTTGTTGCTTATTAGTTTTATATCCTAATCCAGCTTTATTGAAAACAACTCTTTGATTTGAAAGAATAAGATTTAATTTTTCAGAGCTTTGTGTGAATTTTTCAACAATTGGCTTGTACTTATATACCTCATTCTTAAGATTCAAATTTTCTTTAACTAGTTCTTTCATATCTTTTTTAAGAGATTCAACAGTTTGCGCAAGTGAGGTATTACTATTGAGTAGGGAATTTACTTTTAGATTTAATTCCTTGATTAGTGTTTTTGCCTTTTCATTTTCAGTGCTAAGTCTTGAATTTTCGATTTTTAGGTTAGTAGTGTTCATATTTTTAACGCTCTCCTTTTCAATTAATAGGTTTTCAATATTTTCCTTTAGTTTTTGATTTGAGGCTTTTAATTCTTTATTCTTTGCTCCTAACATACTACAATCACCCATAAGTTCTTGAAAAGCATCATATAATTCTTCTAAAGTAAAATTTATAGTTGGGTTTTGACATACCTCGTCATCTTCGAGCGCCATGAAGCATAGATTGGCGGTCTCTTCCTTCTCTTCCTCGGAGGATGATGTGTCACTGTCATCCCATGTTGCCTTCAATGCCTTTTTCTTCTTCTTTCCAAAATGCTTCTTTTGTTGTGGGCATTCGGAACGAATATGTCCCGGTCTCTTGCAGTCATAGCATACGATTGGGTCTCTTTCTTTTTCTTTTTCTTTTTCCCAATCATTTCTCCCTCCAAATTTCTTTCTTGGGAATGGTTTCTTTCTTCTCATGAACTTTTTAAATTTCCTTACTATCAAACCCAAGTCCTCATCTTGACTTTCTTCTTCACTCTCACTGCTCTCTTCTTCACATACACTTGAGGTAGCCTTGAGTGCGATTGTCTTTTTCTTTGGCAACTCTTCTTCATGCTGCTTCATCGTGAGCTCATGCGTCATCAATGAGCCCAAGAGTTGTTCTAGCCCCAAGGTGTTGAGGTCTTTGGCTTCTACAATCGCCGTGACCTTTGCTTCCCATGCTTTTGGTAGTGACCTGAGAATTTTACTCACAAGTTCGGGGTTAGTGTAAGATTTGCCCAAGCTTTTTAGACCATTAATAATTTCGGTAAAACGTGTAAACATGCATGTGATGGTTTCATTAGGTTCCATCTTAAACAATTCATACTTGTGAACTAGAATGTTCACTTTGGACTCTTTGACTTGATTTGTACCCTCGTGGGTAACTTCAAGCCTATCCCATATTTCCTTAGCGGAACTGCATGTAGAGACTCTATTGAACTCATTTACATCTAGAGAACAAAATAATGAGTTCATGGCTCTAGAATTGAGTTGAGCCATCCTATCATCATTCTCATCCCAATCCTCCTCAGGTTTGGGAACTCGAATGCCATTCACCACGTGTGATGGTTCTTGTGGTCCCTTGACTATAACCCTCCACAAGGCATAGTCTTGTGCTTGAATGAAAATTCTCATTCTCGTCTTCCAATAGGTATAATTTGTCCCATTGAAGAGTGGAGGTCTATTGGTTGCTTGCCCCTCGGCAGGAACATTGTTAAAGGGTGTTGCCATCTAGATCTTTGGCTAAGACGGTTAGGTCTTTCAAGAAATATACAGAGCACCTGCTCTGATACCACTTGTTGCCCAGAGATGGTCACCCAAGAGGGGGGTGAATTGGGTGTTTTAAAAACTTTTTACCTAATTAAAAATAAAACACACAAATATATGAACTAAAATAAAGATAAAGAGATAAGAAGAGACAACCACAAACACACGGTTTTATAGTGGTTCGGAGCCTTCACCGCTCCTACATCCACTCCCCAAAGCGCCTTTGGGAATTTCCACTATAATCCAAGATTACAGTACGGTAGTTTTGCGAGTTCACTACCCAACTCGTTGTTTTACACCGGGCTCACAACAAACCCTAAAACCCCCAATTTCTCTTAGGCTTGGGACGCCTTTCCCTTGTTCCAAGTCCCTTGACTGGAACAAGCACCACAATAAAAGAGTTTACAAAAGGAAATAAAAGCTCTAAGAAGCAAATATAACAATTATGAATAATGTAACCCGGAAGAATCCTTTTGCCGTTGGAAGCGTGGAAAATGTTGATTCTTCTGAGGTGGAGCGCGTAGGGTTGAGTGTGAGCTTCGAATCCCGAGCGCACAAGAGTGGTTGAGCTTGAAATCGCTTGGGAGACTTGAGAATACTTGATTTCCTTCCTTGAATGCACTCACTCCCTTGAGCTTTTCTTTCTAACTTCTCTCTTGAATGATCTAGCTTTTTGGTTGGTGAAGAGTTGTTGAGAACCACTTAAGAGGTCCCTTTTTATAGCCCAAAAAGCAAATATAGCCGTTAGAAACAAAAAGAGAAGGATTTGAAATTCAAACCAAACCTGAAAAGCTGTCAGTCGCGTCCCAGGCGCTCCGGGGACGTCTCCGCTACAACGAGGGACGTCTCGCCTACAGGATTTTACTTTTTTATGTTGTCTGGGGTCGACTCGGCACTTTACGGAGACGTCTCGGCTTATCTGCACTTTTTGAGTGGGGACGACTCCGCTGCCTTGGGGACGACTCCGCTTCTTTATCTCCGAAAGACATGTCCTCTGGAATTCCCTGAGAGAGTCGACTCCGCTCTTTCAGGGGACGTCTCGGCTCGTCTGTATTTTATGCATGGGGACGGCTCCGCTGTCTCAGGGTCGACTCCGCTGCCTTATCACCGAAAAAACCATTCTCTGGAAAAACCTGAGAGAGCCGTCTCGGCTATCTTGGGGACGACTCGGAAACTCTCCTTTTTACCTGCGGGGACGACTCGGCGTACAGTGGGGACGTCTCGCGCATATCTCTTGAAAACTGCCTTTCTGCCGCCACTGAGAGAGTCGACTCCGCTACTGAGAAGGTCGACTCCGCTAACGCGGGGACGACTCGGCAGGTGCCGGGGACGTCTCCAAGTGTGCCAGTTCTTCCTGTTTGTGCCAGAGACGTCTCTGAAACTATCAGGAGACGTCTCGGCTGTCCCTGAACTTTTTCATTAACTCAAAATGTTCTTCAATGAATTCATAAAAATTATGGGAACTTGCCTAGACATTTTTCAACAATATTCTAGATAAAACACATGAATTCCTTAATTAAATTGTTAAGATATAATGAAATTATGCTCTAGTGTTTTGTATTCATCAAAATCCATTAGGGGGTCAACAGGAAGTTCAAAAGAAAAAGGCTAATGACAAAGGAAAATATTTCCACTGCAATGTCGACGGCCACTGGAAGAGAAACTGTCCTTCATACCTCGAGAGCCTGAAGAACAAGAAAGGTGATACACCTTCAGAAGGTATAGACTTGCTCATAATTGAAACTAATCTAACGATTTCTTCTACTTCTAGTTGGGTTATAGATTCTGGTTCTAGTGCTCATTTGTGCACTACCATGCAGGATCTAAAGGAAAGTAGAAGGCTGGCGGAAGGTGCAGTAACCCTTTGAGTTGGCAACGGGCCAAAAGTTGCTGCTGTGGCTGTCGGCACCTACCATCTGCGACTACCATCTGGTTTTAGTTTATTACTTAGAGACTGCTATTATGTACCTGCTGCTAGCAGAAATTTGATTTCTGTTTCATGTCTAGCACAGGAAGGTCATGTTTTTACATTTGACAAAGACTGCTGTTCTATTTATTTAAAAAATAAAATAGTCGCACGTGGTTTTATGATTGACAGTCTCTATCATTTGCATATGGATGTATCTATAAATGTGTCTGAGCAAGTAGTGAATGCCAAAGGATCCAAAAGATCCAGGGATGAGATAAACCAAAAATATTTGTGGCACCTCAGGCTTGGCCATATTGGAGAGGATAGGATGAACAAAATGGATAAAGATGGGCTTCTCGGCTCATTGACTTCCGAGTCATATCCAGTTTGCGAGTCCTGTCTTCAAGAAAAAATTGTCAGATTGCCCTTTGTAGGACATGGGCAGAGGACCACTGAAATACTTATCCTAGTACATACAGATGTATGTGGCCCATTCGATGTGCTAGCCAGGGGACGGTATTCGTACTTCATTACCTTTATCGATGATTATTCACGGTATGGGTATGTGTATCTTATGAGACACAAGTCTGAATCTTTTGAAAAGTTCAAAGAGTTCAAGAATGAAGTAGAAAAACAAACTGGAAAAACCCTTAAGGCTCTTCGATCAGATCGAGGAGGAGAATACCTTAGTGGAGAATTCCGGGAGTATCTCAAGGACAATGGCATAGTCTCACAATGGACTCCTCCGGGTACACCTCAACTCAACGGGGTGTCAGAGAGGAGGAATCGGACCCTATTGGATATGGTCAGGTCCATGATGAGCTTCACTGATTTACTTATGTTTCTTTGGGGAGATGCCTTACTTACCGCAGTATATCTACTGAATAGAGTTCCCTCTAAATCGGTTCCTACCACACCGTATGAGATATGGCATGGTAAGAAACCAAATCTTGGTCATCTAAAGATTTGGGGATGTCCGGCCCACGTCAAGAGACTACAGGCGGACAAACTAGAGGCTAGGACCATAAGTGCTCGTTTTATAGGATATCCTAAAGAGTCATTAGGATACAATTTTTACGTCTCAGAGGATCACAATGTGTTTGTGAGCCGTCATGCCATCTTCTTGGAAAACCAGTTTATCCTTGATAGAGGCAGTGGGAGGAAAATTGAGCTTGAAGAGAAAGTCTCTGAAAAGCAACGAGTCATGGATCCCATTGAACCCATTCATACAGAGCCAGTACACGATGTCCCTCGACCACCTCGTAGATCTAGTAGGGTCTCCCATCCTTCCGATAGATACTTAGGTATACTTGAAGAGGATACCGAGGAAATGTTCCTAGTGGGAGATAGGGATCATACACAAGATCCCAAAACCTACGATGAGGCGATATCTGATATCGATTTCGAGAAATGGCTGGAAGCCATGAAGTCAGAGCTAGACTCCATGCATTCCCTACTGGGAGATAGGGATCATACACAAGATCCCAAAACCTACGATGAGGCGATATCTGATATCGATTCCGAGAAATGGCTGGAAGCCATGAAGTCAGAGTTAGACTCCATGCATTCCAACCAAGTCTGGACCTTAGTAGATCCACCAGAAGGTATTGTACCTATTGGATGTAAATGGATCTACAAAAAGAAAATAGGTTCGGATGGAATGGTGGAGACCTTTAAGGCAAGGCTGGTGGCGAAAGGGTATAGTCAACGCGAAGGTATTGACTATTAGGAGACCTTTTCACCTGTAGCCATGCTGAAATCCATCCGAACATTGCTTGCCATTGCAGCATTTCATGATTATGAAATCTGGCAGATGGATGTGAAAACTGCTTTCCTGAATGGATATCTTGATGAAGATATCTATATAGAACAGCCTCTGGGTTTCACTTCCAGTGATGGAGATCACAAGGTCTGCAAGCTGCAAAGGTCCATTTATGGACTAAAACAAGCATCTCGGAGTTGGAACACTCGTTTCGATGATGCAATCAAAACATTTGATTTCATCAAAAATGAAGAGGAACCATGTGTTTACAAAAAGGTTAGTGGGAGTGCTGTCGTTTTTCTCGTACTGTACGTGGACGACATCCTCCTGATAGGGAATGATATTCCCATGCTAACCTCGGTCAAGGTCTGGTTGTCAAAAGAATTCTCCATGAAAGACCTTGGGGAAGCATCCTATATTTTGGAAATAAAGGTCTATAGAGATAGATCTAAAAGGATGCTTGGCCTATCACAGAAAATGTATATAGAGGAAGTGCTGAAAAGGTTCAGCATGGAAAACTCCAAAAGGGGTCTTTTACCCCTTAGGCATGGAATTCATCTCTCCAAGAAGATGTGCCCCAACACATCTGAAGAGATTCAACGCATGAGCAAGATTCCCTATGCATCGGCAATGGGGAGTCTCATGTATGCCATGCTATGTACACGACCTGATATAGCTCTTGCTGTGAGTGTCACAAGTAGATATCAGTGAAATTCAGGTGAAGAACACTGGACAGCTGTGAAGAATATTCTTAAGTACTTGAGAAGAACTAAAGATTTATTCTTGGTTTTTGGAGGATCATCAGAGTTGAAGGTAGAAGGATACACAGATTCAGACTTCATGACTAATGTCGATGATAGGAAGTCAACATCTGGATATGTGTTCTTGTGCAATGGTGGTATGGTAAATTGGAAGAGTTCCAAACAACCGATCATTGCTGATTCTACTATGGAAGCTGAATACATCGCCGCCTCTGAAGCTGCTAAGGAAGGCTTCTGGTTCAAAAAATTTATTGCGGAATTAGATGTAATGTCATCAGATGCCATAATACTCTACTGTGATAATAATGGCGCCATAGCTCTTGCTAAGGAGCCAAGGTCTCATCAGAAGTCCAAGCATATAGAGCGGCGCTTCCATCTCATATGCGACTATGTTGAGAAGAAGTATGTCGAAGTGCAGAGAGTAGACTCCGCGGATAACGTGGCAGACCCGTTCACTAAACAGCTAAGTCAGCAAAAGACTGAAGCCCACCTTGAGAAGATGGGACTAAGATATATGGCTGATTGGCTTTAGTGCAAGCGGGAGATTGTTAGATGTATGCCCTAGAAGCCAATTTTGGCTGACACATTATTAATTCTAGGACATAATTTGTACTTGACTTTATTATTATTGAATAAATGAAAGGCATCTTTTTCATTCATATTATTATTGTGTCTATGAATCGTCCAAGGAATTAATAAGATGATGATGCATATTCTCAAGAGTTGAGAATTTGAGAATTTGAGCCATGTATCATTAGTGATTAATTTCTGAACGCTCCTCATCGGTGGATCATCACGAGGACGGTGATCGATCCGATGAGATCAGTGCACAGATTACTTTCCTTATGGATGGACGAGACTCGAGTCCACGGTGTAGCGACACTGAAGTAATAGTGCAGGTGCTTGTTAAGAACAAGGGTACTGAGCGTGACCAATACAAGAAGTCACTTGGATGTCTATCCACTCGTCAGTGACTTGCTTGATGTTGCAGTAGTGTGACTGGTCCTTTGACCTGCGGTGCTTCGGCTACTCACAGTGAGGTTATTGTAGTTTGACTGCACACATACATGGTCTCTAGCCATATGGGTCCATGCAGTGTAGATTGGCTGCAGTAAGTTCACTGTAGGAGTAGGGTATGCACCTATAAGGAATCTATCGACCTTGATAGATAAGGAGAGATCCTATGTGATTTATAAGACTGAGTTCGTAAGACCTCGGCCGGGGCAGTATGCACGGTGGAGAAAGAGTTTTCCACTCTCGAACTTAAGTCGAATAAATCTTCACATATGACAGACGATGGGGTTTGACGAGTTGTCCATGACCTCCGTCTTGTAGGGATCCACGATAGTAGGACTGTATCACATGATAACTGCACCTAGAGGTTCATCATTCTATTCTACTGGGTAGCCACTACATGCTGCTAGGTGTCACTGGTGGATGGTGGGACTCACAGGGATTATCTCGATGATCGATAAACCCTAATGAGTAGAGTTGGAATCGTTCCAATCCATTGAAAGGAGTTTTCAATGATATTATGATAGAGGTCATAATATATCTCACTACTAGTCAGAGTAGAACCTATGGGGTCACACACACTAGAAGTATTGACCGATCCGATGGTTGAATTGTGATTAGAAATCACAAGTAATCAATTCGATTGATATTCAGTTGAAGAAGGAACAAAGGGAATTAATTAATTGGACTTGAAACAAGAGTCCTACTTCGAGTAGGATTCCTAGAGTCCTAATTGGATTAGGACTGGGAATCCTAGTTGGAGTAGGACTGGGATTCCTACTTGGAATAGGATTCCTACAATCCTAATGAGATTAGGAGTTTTGAATTAAAATCGGATTCCTACTTGGAGTAGGATTCCTAGAGTCCTAATCAGATTAGGACTTCGGATTCAAATAGAGTCCTAATTGGATTAGGACTAAAATTAAATATGTCCTAATTTGGATTAGGGTTTCTTAAGTCACAATTAATTATTAATCTAATGAATCAATAAGACTCCTAATTGGATTAGGATTGAAGAGTTCAATTGAGTCAAAATTGATTTAAGTTCTAATTGGATTAGGACTTACCTAGATTGGATCCAAATTGGTTCACCCTTGGGCTAAGCCTAATTGGATTAGGGCTTGACCACATTAGGGCATTCCAATCCTTACTTAATGAGGATTAGGGCAACCATGAAGGAGGGGCACACGCCCCTCCTCCTTTTCTTGGCTTGTGGCGGCAACACAAGAGGGGCCGGCGCCCCTCTTGGAAGGTGATCAAGGGCTCCTAATTTGTAGGAGCCCTTCATACCTTTAAAAGGAGAGCAAAGGGGGCCGGCGCACTATTCATGTGAATCCTCTCCCTCTTGTGCCGTGGCCACCCTCTCCCTCTCCTTGGTTCAGCCGCAAGCAAAGGGAAGAAAAGGAAAAGCCATTGGCGGCCTCCTCCTCTTCTCTTCCTCCTTCCAACGCAAGGAAAAGGGAGTAGGCTGCAGAGGCTTTGGTTCTTCATCCAGTTGCCTTCTTCTTCTTTCTCCTCTCAAGCACAATCAAAGGTTGATTGATAGAGAGGAAATCAGCCATCAAAAGAAGTCTTTGCAAGGGAGCTAGCACCCCGGAAAGACAAGAAAGCTTTGATCGGTCCTCTGCTTCGTGTGGATACCCGTAGAGGCCGGACGTTAGAACGGCTTCAAACGAACCTTCATCCTAAAACCACGAACTTTAGTTTGCGGTGATCATCTACCCGCACAAGGTGAAGATCTGATCTTCCTAAAGTTATTAAAAGTTTTTAATCCTTACCTAACTACGAACGGTCATGAAACAACGTTCATGCGATGAACGTCGATCCCGCACATGCCTCTTCCGCTGCCATCTGATTTTATTTTTGAAATATCAGCGGCATGGGCGGGTTCCCAACATATGAAGATTGCTAGGGACATACTGGCACACCTGCAAGAGTTGTATGGTGAGCAGAGTCGCACAGCTCGTTTTGAAGTATCCAAGAGGCTCTTCAAAGCAAAGATGCGCGAGGGACAGTCCGTCCATGATCACGGTCTGATTATGATCAAGGACCTAGAGGAGCTTGAGAAGCTCGGTATGAACATGCACAAGGAATTGCAAGTAGATCTGATCCTTCAATCCCTTCCTGATTCATTTGGGTAGTTTATAGTAAACTACCACATGAATAAGATTGAATGCACAAAGACTGAATTGTTAAACATGTTGGTAACTGCTGAGGGAGCCTTGAAAGGTTCAAGGGACAATGTCCTTGCTGCTGAGCTGACTTCTGGTTCCAAAAGAAAGTCTACTTGGAAGAAAAAGAAGCCTGCGAAGAAGCAGAAGAAAGACAAGAAGCCAAAGAAGGAAGTTCAAAAGAAAAGGGCTAATAACAAAGGAAAATGTTTCCACTGCAATATCGACGGCCACTGGAAGAGGAACTGTCCTTCATACCTCGAGAGCCTAAATAACAAGAAGGCTGACACACCTTCAGAAGGTATAGACTTGCTCATAATTGAAACTAATCTAACGGTTTCTTCTACTTCTAGTTGGGTTATAGATTCTGGTTCTAGTGCTCACTTGTGCACTACTATGCAGGGTCTAAAGAAAAGTAGAAGGCTGGCGGAAGGTGCGATAACCCTTCGGATTAGCAACGGAAAAAAGTTGCTGCTGTGGCTGTGGGCACCTACCATCTACGACTACCGTCTGGTTTTAGTTTATTACTTAGAGAATGCTATTATGTACCTGCTGCTAGCAGAAATTTGATTTCTGTTTCATGTCTAGCACAGGAAGGTCATGTTTTTACATTTGACAAAAACTGCTGTTCTATTTATTTCAGAAATAAAATAGTCGCACGTGGTTTTATGATTGACAGTCTCAATCATTTGCATATGGATGTATCTGTAAATGTGTCTGAGCAAGAAGTCAGTGCCAAAGAATCCAAGAGATCCAGGGATGAGATAAACCAAAAATATTTGTGGCACCTCAGACTTGGCCATATTGGAGAATATAGAATGAACAAAATGGATAAAGATAGGCTTCTCGGCTCATTGACTTCCGAGTCATATCCAGTTTGCGAGTCCTGTCTTCAAGAAAAAATGGCTAGATTGCCCTTTGTAGGACATGGGGAGAGGACCACTGAAATACTTACCCTGGTACACACAGATGTGTGTGGCCCATTCGATGTGCAAACTAGGGGACGTTATTCATACTTCATTACCTTTACCGATGATTATTCACGATATGGGTATGTGTATCTTATGAGACACAAATCTGAATCTTTTGAAAAGTTCAACGAGTTCAGAAATGAAGTAGAAAAACAAACTGGAAAACCCCTTAAGGCTCTTCGATCAGATTGAGGAGGAGAATACCTTAGTGGGGAATTCCGGAACTATCTCAAAGAGAATGGCATCGTCTCACAATGGACTCCTTCGGGTACACCTCAACTCAACGGGGTGTCAGAGAGGAGAAATCGGACTCTATTGGATATGGTCCGGTCCATGATGAGCTTCACTGATTTACCTATGTTTCTTTGGGGAGATGCCTTACTTACCGCAATTTATCTACTAAATAGAGTTTCCTCTAAATCCGTTCCTACCACACCGTATGAGATATGGCATGGTAAGAAACCAAGTCTTGGTCATCTCAAGATTTGGAGATGTCCGGCCCACGTCAAAAGACTACAGGCGGACAAACTAGAGGCTAGGACCATAAGTGCTCGTTTTATAGGATATCCTAAGAGTCATTAGGATACAATTTTTACGTCTCAGAGGATCACAATGTGTTTGTGAGCCGTCATGCCATCTTCTTGGAAAACCAGTTTATCCTTGATAGAGGCAGTGGGAGGAAAATTGAGCTTGAAGAGAAAGTCTCTGAAAAGCAACGAGTCATGGATCCTATCGAACCCATTAATACAGAGCCAGTACACGATGTTCCTCAACCACCTCGCAGATCTAGTAGGGTCTTCCATCCTCCCGATAGATACTTAGGTATGCTACAAGAGGATACTAAGGAAATGTTCCTCATGGGAGATAGGGATCACATACAGGATTCCAAAACCTACGACGAAGCGATATCTGATATCGATTTTGAGAAATGGCTGGAAGCTATGAAGTCAGAGTTAGACTCCATGCATTCCAACCAAGTCTGGACTTTAGTGGATCCACCAGAAGGTATTGTACCTATTGGATGCAAATGGATCTACAAAAGAAAGATAGGTTTGGATGGAAAGGTAGAGACCTATAAGGCAAGGCTTGTGGCAAAAGGGTATAGTCAGTGCGAAGGCATTGACTATCAGGAAACCTTTTCACCTGTAGCCATGCTAAAATCCATCCGAACATTGCTTGCCATTGCAGCATTTCATGATTATGAAATCTGGCAGATGGATGTGAAAACTGCTTTCCTGAATGGATATCTTGATGAAGATATCTATATGGAATAGCCTTTGGATTTCACTTTCAGTGATGGAGATCACAAGGTCTGCAAACTGCAAAGGTCCATCTATGGACTAAAGCAAGCATCTCGGAGTTGGAACACTTGTTTCGATGACGCAATCAAAATGTTTGATTTCATTAAAAACGAAGATGAACCATGTGTTTACAAAAAGGTTAGTGGGAGTGCTGTCGTGTTTCTCGTACTGTACATGGACGACATCCTCCTGATAGGGAATGATATTTTCATGCTAACCTCAGTCAAGGTCTGGTTGTCAAAAGAGTTCTCCATGAAAGACCTTAGGGAAACATCTTATATTTTGGGAATAAAGGTCTATAGAGATAGATCCAAAAGGATGCTTGGCCTATCACAGAAAATGTATATAGAGGAAGTGCTGAAAAGATTCAGCATGGAAAACTCCAAAAGGGGTCTCTTACCCCTTAGGCATGGAATTCATCTCTCCAAGAAGATGTGCCCCAACACATCTGAAGAGATTCAACGCATGAGCAAGATCCCCTATGCATCGGCAATAGGGAGCCTCATGTATGCCATGCTATGTACACGACTTGATATAGCCCTTGCTGTGAGTGTCACAAGCAGATATCAGTCGAATCCAGGTGAAGAATACTGGACAGCTGTGAAGAATATTCTTAAGTACTTGAGAAGAACTAAAGATTTATTCTTGGTCTTTGGAGGATCATCAGAGTTAAAGGTAGAAGGGTACATAGATTCAGACTTCATGACTGATGTCGATGATAGGAAGTCAACATCTGGATATGTGTTCTTATGCAATGGTGGTACGGTGAATTGGAAAAGTTCTAAACAACCGATCATTGCTGATTCTACTATGGAAGCTGAATACATCGCCGCCTCTGAAGCTGCTAAAGAAGGCTTCTGGTTCAAGAAATTCATTGCGGAATTGGATGTAATGTCATCAGATGCCATAACACTACTGCAATAATAATGGCGCCATAGCTCTTGCTAAGGAGCCAAGGTCTCATCAGAAGTCCAAGCATATAGAGCGGCGCTTCCACCTCATACGCGACTATGTCGAGAAGAAGTATGTCGAGGTGCAGAGAGTAGACTCTGCGGACAACATGGCAGATCCGTTCACTAAGCAGCTAAGTCAGCAAAAGACTGAAGCCCACCTTGAGAAGATGGGACTAAGATATATGACTAATTGGCTTTAGTGCAAGTGGGAGATTGCTAGATGTATGCCCTAGAAGCCAATTTTGGCTGACACATTATTAATTCTGGAACATAATTTGTACTTGACTTTATTATTATTGAATAAATGAAAGGCATCTTTTTCATTCATATTGTTATTGTGTCTATGAATCGTCCAAGAAATTAATAAGATGATGATGCATATTCTCAAGAGTTGAGAATTTGAGCCATGTATCATTGGTAATTAATTTCAAAATGCTCCTGATCGATGGATCATCACGAGGACGGTGATTGATCCGATGAGATCCGTGCACACATTACTTTTCCTATAGATGGACGAGACTCGAGTTCACGGCGTGGAGACACTGAAGTAATAGTGCAGGTGCTTGCTAGAGAACAAGGGTACTGAGCGTGACCAAGATAAGAAATTACTTGGATGTTTATCCACTCATCAGTGACTTGCTTGATGTTGCAGTAGTGTGACTGGTCCTTTGACCTGCGGTGCTTCGGCCACTCACGGTAAGGTTATTGTAGTTTGACTACACACATGCATGGTCTCTAGCCATATGGGTCCATGCAGTGTAGATTGGCTGCAGTAGGTTCACTGTAGGAGTAGGATATGCACCTATAAGGAATCTATCGACCTTGATAGATAAGGAGAGATCCTATGTGATTTATAAGACTGAGTTCGTAAGACCTCGGTCGGGGCAGTATGCACAGTGGAAAAAGAGTTTTCCACTCTCGAACTTAAGTCGAATAAATCTTCACATACGACAGATGATGGGGTTTGACGAGTTGTCCAGGACCTCTGATGAGAGCACAAAAGTGCGACCTACATGTCACCTAAATTAGTATTATTGCTAACCGATAATAATAAATTCACTGGATTAATATTATATTTGGGTTTGGCACAGATTTTCATAAATTAGAGATAAAATGCACATTGAATACAAATTTAACTAAAGAAGAATCCCTTTCCAGATCCGACCCGATTGAAGATCGGATCGGGTCCGAGTCGGGTTCGGATCCGAATCAGGTCGATTTCTTTTGTGCTTTTAGGAAATAATTTTGGGGCAAATCTAATTTGGCCATATCATAACTATGAGGTGCTGGGTGACCCATGACTTAAAAGATTTGCAATTGACCTCCAGTGAGAACAGATGGCCCGTGACGAATCCGTCTACAACCCAAATTTCATATCACATTATTTATTTTATCTATATGAATGATTGGACGAAACTTGGTGTCTCCCAGCTCCCATCTCAGGAGGGCAAAACACATCCCAGCTCTTCCCGGATCGTAGCCGCATCAAATCATCCATGTCCTCCTCCTTCCCAGCAACCAAACAAGGAAGTTCACAACCCGTCCAGCTCCTCCAAGTGATCCTGCATCCGTCCGAAATCCCCACCTTCCGCTTCCGTGCCAGCACCGCGTTTCAGCCGTCCGTGCCAGTTCTTCCGAATCCCATCTCATCCCGTGATCCTAGCAACGCCTTCCGCATCAGGCGTCCGACCAATTCATCCCCGCCTCGCAGCCGTCCATCTCACAGCATCCCGCACCGCATCCAACTCCATCCGCGCGTGGCAAAGATCTCCCCCAGCGAGGCAGATCTCCAACACGTCTTCAACGCGTTTCCAAGACTCCTATAAGAAGGGGGTTGAGGCCAAGAACCAGGGGGGTGGAAGGAGAAGGAGAGCTCGGCTGGGGAGTGGTGGGAGCCGGCTGGTCCAAAGGAAGAAGAAGGGAGCTCGGCTTGTTCAAGGCAGAACAGGGGAGAGAAGAGAGAATGTTGTGCTCTGTTTTCAACTTCATTGAAAACAGGGCATTGTGTTTTCTTTTTCTTTCTTTTAGTTTTAGTTTTTTTGTTTTATTTGTTTTAGTTTTATTTAATTAAGAGCAATGTGCTGTTTGTAGTTGGAATTTTAATTGAGAGCATGTTGTTTTGGTTCTTTTTTTAGTTTTATTTTAATAAAGAGTTTTATTTATACTAAAGTTTTTAATTTCTGTTGTTTTTTTTTAATTTCCGTTCTTCAAATTCTGTAATTTTTCTTCTTTGTTATGCAATACAATTAAATCTTCCTTCATGCAATCGATGTTCTAGTCTTCAATATTCCTAGCCCTGTTTTCATCCATTTTAGTTCAGAGCTTTCTTTTTTATTAAATATATATATGCTTTTTTTAAATCTAAGTATATGTCCTCTAGTTGATTTCAATAAAAAATAATTCTCTGGTGGACCAGGAAATCAGTCAATATTCCCGACATAATGTTTTTTTTTCCATCATTCAAAAGTCGATTTTGAATCCGAGTGAATGTTCTAATTTTTATGCAACTCCAATCGCCTCCCTGTGGATCGACCTCTTACAACCGCTATTCTTCGAGTAGAACAGGTCAGAGTAAAAAATTAAATTTAACTTTTGTTCGTCGGTTCTAACAATGATCTGTCTAGCGTATTTTTAGTTAGACAGAAAGAGGACGAACAAAATTTTGGCGCCGTTGCCGGGGAGGCAAATCGAGAAGCAAGAACTATCACGAAGATCAAATTGGATTTTGGATGCCCGGAGTGAACGCACTCCGGTAGTAAGTTTTTATTTTTATTAATTTTCCTTATTTTGATTATTTTAGTTAGTAATTTCGTAGTTATTAAATTCTGAAATTTGAAATTCGTAATTAAAGTTTTCTAAAAAAGAAAGTAAAAAAATAAAAAAAAATTTAAAAAAAAATTCAAGAATTCAAAAATTTAAATTCAAAATTTGAATTCTGTGATTCGAAATTTGAAATTTAAATTTAAAAAAAAAGTAAAAAAAATTTATTAAATTTAAAAAAAATATTATTTTTGCTAGTAATTGATAGGGTGCAATCCCCCGAGGTGATCATACCTCTATTGGGGCTCCTCACGGAGTAATCTCCAGAGCTTATTCAACGGGCATTCGGAGATTGACTGACGCATAAGGATTAGTTTTAGTTTACATTTAAGTTATTCCTATATTAAAAATAAAAAAAAAACAACATAAAATTAAAAAAAAATAAGAAAAAAATAAAAATAAATAAATAAATAAAAAATTGCTTGCTCATTTAATCAGTACAACCTAATGACATTGCATAAACCTTAAAAAAATATTGATTATTTGCTGCATTTAGTATTAAGCATTTGCATAAAGTAATTAAGGGCAAAACCCATTAAAAAGATAAGGTCGGGAAGTCATTACCTGTCCTTAGCCCAAAAATCACCACCTTGCATACTTATCCTAAGCCAAATTAAATTAAAATCAAATTAGACGTTGGCCTTAGGGTTTTCGAGCTCAATTAGGCTCTTGGAAAGAAGCGGCTGAAAGCCACTCCAGTGAGGATTTAGTAATTGGTGATGTCTAGGAAAGTTTTACAACAGTGAAAACTGTTACGGGTATTGTGGTATCGGTGTATCCCTTCTGGCACCACTGCACACCCCGGGACTTTCCTGGTCACTGGTTACTGGATCACTTAACTGGTAAGCTCAAGCTTTAATCTGAAAGGGAGATTAGGAGCTGTCTAATCTAGAGAGAATTTCAGAAACTTTTTAACCTGATAAATCTCTGTGCAACTAGATTTAAGAAGTTGCTAAACCTCACTTAGTTCTAAAACTAATAGGGTCAAATTGTTGTGTGGTGTTGGTTGTGGTCATCTGTGTCTAGCCCTTCTCTTCTCTTAGATTTTCGTTCATTTTAGGAGTCGAGTCTAATTAAGTCGTGATAATGTATGCATGGTAGAAGGTCATTAAGGGATAAGTTAACCCCATTTGATCCTGAGATTGATAGAACTTTTCATCACAACCTGCGAACCGTAAACCAACCGTCGATCTCTACAATGGGTGAACATATTAGAACCTTGAATGAATTGTTTGCACCCGCATCCGCTAGTCCCCCTACTTGCATAGTATTACCAATTAATAATGCAGCCCAATTCGAGATTCGGGCTGCAACAATAAACATGTTACCCAAGTTTCATGGGTTCGAGAGTGAACAACCCTACATTCATCTAAACAAATTTTTGACAATCTGTCAAACATTTAGAAATCAAAACTTAGATGAAGAGGGTATTAAATTAAGGTTGTTTCCTATGACTTTAGAGGATCGTGCCGCTGCATGGCTATATTCTCTTGCTTCAAATTCCATCACATCATGGGAACAACTGTCTAGGAAGTTCATGGCTAAGTTCTATCCCATGGTAAAGACTGAAAAAATTAAGGATGCCATCAGAACTTTTAGAGGAAAACCTGAGGGGGAATTTTCCCAACTTTGGAAAAGGTTCCATGATCTTTTGGTCAAGTGCCCGCACCACGGGCTTGATAAGGCTGATCTGGTCCACTTCTTTTATAAAGGACTAACTCCGGCACATAGAAACATGATTGAGTCCATGCACAAGGGTAGGTTCATGAACCAAACCCCAGATCAAGCCTATGAATTTCTTGTTGACTTAGCCGAGAACGCCCAAAATTGGAGTAGCTATGGTGAGGAAGTAAATAGAGATGAGTTCGGGTCTAGAAAACCAGGTAATTATGAAATGAAAACAGACCCAGAACTCAAAAATGTTATGTCCAACCTAGTGAATGGGATGAATAATTTAAGTAAAAAGTTTGATGCTTTCACTGTTTCCACTAGTTCGAGTTTATACAAAGAGTCAAATCCCATCATGAAAGTGGAACACGAGTCATATAGTTTGTGTGTCTTGTGTAACAGTCCGGAGCATCTAGTGGAGTGCTGCCCTAATCTGCCCACCATAAAGGCCGAGCAAGCAAATGCTCTAGATTCATATAGTGCCTTTAAGAAGCCCACTCCCAACTCGTTCAGCCCAGTTTACCACCCTGATAATAGGTTCCACCCAAATTTCTCATACAAGCAGAATGAACCTATTCAGCATCAAAATAGTCCACCAGGTTTTCAGAACAACTTTCCCAGGATAGGTCCATCACAAATGAACCAACCATTGGTTCCATCTGTACCTCCTTATAATGCCCCTATCCCACAGCAACCTTCACAATTAGAAACCATGATGGCTAATATGATGAAACAACAACAAGATTTTATTAAGCAACAACAACAGACCAATACAGCCCAAGCCCAGACTAACCAATTCCATGCTCAAGCAATTGCAAAACTTGAGGTTAGTCTAAGCCAAATAGCAAACTCTTTAGGGGATAGGAAGAGAGGAGAACTACCTAGTCAACCAGTGCCTAACCCTAGTAAACAACAAAATCAAGGTCAGATAGGTCAGTATCAAATCAATTCTAATGGAAATCCGACCTATGAAGTCCAGGCAATTACCACTTTAAGGTCTGGCAAGCAAGTGGACAATAAAGTCCAACTTTCTGAAATGAAAAAGAAAATAAAACTGAATCCGATAAGAATCCTATTCAGAAGAAGGGTCAAGAACAGGATAAATCAGACAAAAAGGAAGAACCCATAGAAACATACAAACCTAAGGTTCCCTTTCCTAGTAGACTTTGGGACTCCAAGAAACAATCAAACTTTGATGAAATAATGGAAGTCTTTAAAACTGTTCAAATAAATATACCTTTCCTCGATGCCATACGACAAATTCCCTCCTATACAAAATTCTTAAAAGACCTCACCACGGTAAAAAGAAAAACAAGTATTCCTAAGCAAGCTGTTATGGCTGCACAAGCCTCATCTCTCATTCAACAACAGATTACCCCGAAATTCAAAGACCCTAGTTGCCCAACTATTGAAATAAAAATAGGAGAGAGGATCATCCAGAGAGCTCTATTAGATTTAGGAGCCAGTGTAAACGTACTTTCCTACTATGTGTACCAAAAATTAGGTTTGGGAGAATTAAAGCCTATAAATATTACCCTTTCCTTAGCAGATAGGACAGTGAAGTACCCCAAGGGGATTATAGAGGATGTAATAGTGAAAGTAAATGAGTTTTACTATCCTGTGGACTTCGTTATCCTTGAGACTGAACATGCAATACATCCAGATAGTCACACACCTATAATTTTAGGTTGACCTTTCTTAGCCACAGCAAATGCTGTGATCAACTGTCGAAATGGGATGCTGAAGTTATCTTTTGGCAACATGAAAGTCGAGCTTAATGTCTTCAACATAAGTAAACAACCACCAGACGACAAAGAAATCAATGAAGTTGACATGATGGAAAGTCTGGTTCAGGAAACTTTCTTACAAACTTATAATAAGGACCCTTTAGAAGCTTACCTTGCCCATTCTGAGGAAGGGGTCAAGCATGCGCCTCTTAGTTCTATTCCCCTTATGAGCATAGATCGTCATCAGCCGACTGTTCTTCATCGGACTTGTCCAAAACCATTCTTAGATAATGGTTGAAAAAAAAAAGGAGATTTACATTTTGTTTGGCTGAAGACATAAAACTTAGCGCTCTTTGGGAGGCAACCCAACATGTAAGTTTCTTTTATTAAAAAAAAAAATCATCAATAAATTACTAACATGTAGGTTTGGGGGATTTTGCCCCAACTTTCAATTAACCCACCCATATCAGGTACTTCTCCTCTGTCTTCTTACTGCTTTAAATTTTCTTTAACATTGAGGACAATGTTAGATTCAGGTTTGGGGTATTTTTACGCATTTTATATTTAAAAAAAAAAGTTTTTAGTTAAAATTTTTGAAAAAAAAATATACAACACACAAGGTATATAAAATCTAAGAGCCCAATGACTAGTTGGAAGTAGTGCAAAGTGAGTTCTTTTTATTAAGTTCCTTTTAGTGAGTTGTAAGCTAATTAGTGCTTTGAATTTCACAACACATCTGGCCTGCATTTTCTAAGGTATAGGTTCGACATTGTGTTGAGAATATGGTAGCAACCTCGAATCCTGATGAACCATCTTTTTCTGATCCAAAAAAAAAAAAATGGTGGATTTAGTCAAGTACATCGAAAAGGGCTACCTATTGTCAAAGGTCAGCGGGCTTGTAATGAGGAACCCGAGCATAGGTCCGTAGGAGAGTCTTGATGCCCGACACCTCATGCCAACTGGTGTGAGAATTGTCGACTAATTGCTCGCTACATGGAAAAATCATCACAGGAGTAAAAGTGCACAATATATACATTATCATTTCTTTTTAATGCAAAAAAAAAAAACATTAAAAAAAAATGAAAAAAAAATGTATACTGACCTTAAGAAAGACAATAGTGTGAAAGCCGTCGTTGTAAAAATTCGAGTAAACTGGAATATTACAGATAAAACCCATGAGGTATTAAAGTAAACATCCACAGCTCTCGAAATCCTGCAGAAAAGATGATTTTGAATCAGCAAATAGGTCTTGTCCGACCAATTCTTGAAAACTACTAATATTAGCGATATTTTGGAGATCCAAAATCTTAGCTTGTGCATGGTCCAAACTTCACTGAGCACTTAAGTATAAATAAGTCTTACAACTTCCTAACGGAAAACCTAATAACTTCAACTTAAATTGCATACTAACCTAGAAATTGGGCTACTTAGTAATTAAAACCTTGTGTGCTTTTGAAATTCTTATCAGTTATTTACTTGAAATTAGACTTTCATTTCATAAACCAAATTTTATTTTGGGATTGAAGTTTGTGGGTAACTTCACTGCAAACCTTCACGAGACAACACTCGTCCACTAGGGTAACCTAGGGGTTTAAAGGCTTGTTGCACGTGCTAAGTGCAATCGTAATGCTCTACGAAAGTGAGTATTTATCTTAGTATATTTATATAATAAATTACACTTTTGCACTCTTATGTTATCATTTTCGCACTAAATTGCTAGAGACTAGCAATAAGCTAGTTGGGGGGTATGATGAGAGCACAAAAGTGCGGCCTACATGTCACCTAAATTAGTATTATTGCTAACCGATAATAATAAATTCACTGGATTAATATTATATTTGGGTTTGGCACAGATTTTCATAAATTAGAGATAAAATGCACATTGAATACAAATTTAACTAAAGAAGAATTCCTTTCCAGATCCGACCCGATTGAAGATCGGATCGGGTCCGAGTCGGGTTCGGATCCGAATCAGGTCGATTTCTTTTGTGCTTTTAGGAAATAATTTTGGGGCAAATCTAATTTGGCCATATCATAACTATGAGGTGCTGGGTGACCCATGACTTAAAAGATTTGCAATTGACCTCCAGTGAGAACAGATGGCCCGTGACGAATCCGTCTACAACCCAAATTTCATATCACATTATTTATTTTATCTATATGAATGATTGGACGAAACTTGGTGTCTCCCAGCTCCCATCTCAGGAGGGCAAAACACATCCCAGCTCTTCTCGGATCGTAGCCGCATCAAATCATCCATGTCCTCCTCCTTCCCAGCAACCAAACAAGGAAGTTCACAACCCGTCCGGCTCCTCCAAGTGATCCTGCATCCGTCCGAAATCCCCACCTTCCGCTTCCGTGCCAGCACCGCGTTTCAGCCGTCCGTGCCAGTTCTTCCGAATCCCATCTCATCCCGTGATCCTAGCAACGCCTTCCGCATCAGGCGTCCGACCAATTCATCCCCGCCTCGCAGCCGTCCATCTCACAGCATCCCGCACCGCATCCAACTCCATCCGCGCGTGGCAAAGATCTCCCCCAGCGAGGCAGATCTCCAACACGTCTTCAACGCGTTTCCAAGACTCCTATAAGAAGGGGGTTGAGGCCAAGAACCAGGGGGGTGGAAGGAGAAGGAGAGCTCGGCTGGGGAGTGGTGGGAGCCGGCTGGTCCAAAGGAAGAAGAAGGGAGCTCGGCTTGTTCAAGGCAGAACTGGGGAGAGAAGAGAGAATGTTGTGCTCTGTTTTCAACTTCATTGAAAACAGGGCATTGTGTTTTCTTTTTCTTTCTTTTAGTTTTAGTTTTTTTGTTTTATTTGTTTTAGTTTTATTTAATTAAGAGCAATGTACTGTTTGTAGTTGGAATTTTAATTGAGAGCATGTTGTTTTGGTTCTTTTTTTAGTTTTATTTTAATAAAGAGTTTTATTTATACTAAAGTTTTTAATTTCTGTTGTTTTTTTTTAATTTCCGTTCTTCAAATTCTGTAATTTTTCTTCTTTGTTATGCTATACAATTAAATCTTCCTTCATGCAATCGATGTTCTAGTCTTCAATATTCCTAGCCCTGTTTTCATCCATTTTAGTTCAGAGCTTTCTTTTTTATTAAATATATATATGCTTTTTTTAAATCTAAGTATATGTCCTCTAGTTGATTTCAATAAAAAATAATTCTCTGGTGGACCAGGAAATCAGTCAATATTCCCGACATAATGTTTTTTTTTCCATCATTCAAAAGTCGATTTTGAATCCGAGTAAATGTTCTAATTTTTATGCAACTCCAATCGCCTCCCAGTGGATCGACCTCTTACAACCGCTATTCTTCGAGTAGAACAGGTGAGAGTAAAAAATTAAATTTAACTTTTGTTCGTCGGTTCTAACAACGATCTGTCTAGCGTATTTTTAGTTAGACAGAAAAAGGACGAACAAAATTTTGGCGCCGTTGCCGGAGAGGCAAATCGAGAAGCAAGAACTATCACGAAGGTCAAATTGAATTTTGGATGCCCGGAGTGAACGCACTCCGGTAGTAAGTTTTTATTTTTATTAATTTTCCTTATTTTGATTATTTTAGTTAGTAATTTCGTAGTTATTAAATTCTGAAATTTGAAATTCGTAATTAAAGTTTTCTAAAAAAGAAAGTAAAAAAAATAAAAAAAAAATTAAAAAAAAAATTTCAAGAATTCAAAAATTTAAATTCTGTGATTCAAAATTTAAAATTTAAATTTAAAAAAAAAGTAAAAAAAATAAATTAAATTCAAAAAAAATATTATTTTTGCGAGTAATTGATAGGGTGCAATCCCCCGAGGTGATCATACCTCTATTGGGGCTCCTCATGGAGTAATCTCCAGAGCTTATTCAACGGGCATTCGGAGATTGACTGACGCATAAGGATTAGTTTTAGTTTACATTTAAGTTATTCCTATATTAAAAATTAAAAAAAATAAAATAAAATTAAAAAAAATAAGAAAAAAATAAAAAAAATAAAAAAAAATTGCTTGCTCATTTAATCAGTACAACCTAATGACATTGCATAAACTTTAAAAAAATATTGATTATTTGCTGCATTTAGTATTAAGCATTTGCATAAAGTAATTAAGGGCAAAACCCATTAAAAAGATAAGGTCGGAAAGTCATTACCTGTCCTTAGCCCAAAAATCACCACCTTGCATACTTATCCTAAGCCAAATTAAATTAAAATCAAATTAGACGTTGGCCTTAGGGTTTTCGAGCTCAATTAGGCTCTTGGAAAGAAGCGGCTGAAAGCCACTCCAGTGAGCATTTAGTAATTGGTGATGTCTAGGAAAGTTTTACAACAGTGAAAACTGTTACGGGTATTGTGGTATCGGTGTATCCCTTCTGGCACCACTGCACACCCCGGGACTTTCCTGGTCACTGGTTACTGGATCACTTAACTGGTAAGCTCAAGCTTTAATCTGAAAGGGAGATTAGGAGCTGTCTAATCTAGAGAGAATTTCAGGAACTTTTTAACCTGATAAATCTCTGTGCAACTAGATTTAAGAAGCTTCTAAACCTCACTTAGTTCTAAAACTAATAGGGTCAAATTGTTGTGTGGTGTTGGTTGTGGTCATCTGTGTCTAGCCCTTCTCTTCTCTTAGGTTTTCGTTCATTTTAGGAGTCGAGTCTAATTAAGTCGTGATAATGTATACATGGTAGAAGGTCATTAAGGGATAAGTTAACCCCATTTGATCCTGAGATTGATAGAACTTTTCATCACAACCTGCGAACCGTAAACCAACCGTCGATCTCTACAATGGGTGAACATATTAGAACCTTGAATGAATTGTTTGCACCCGCATCCGCTAGTCCCCCTACTTGCATAGTATTACCAATTAATAATGCAGCCCAATTCGAGATTCGGGCTGCAACAATAAACATGTTACCCAAGTTTCATGGGTTCGAGAGTGAACAACCCTACATTCATCTAAACAAATTTTTGACAATCTGTCAAACATTTAGAAATCAAAACCTAGATGAAGAGGGTATTAAATTAAGGTTGTTTCCTATGACTTTAGAGGATCGTGCCGCTGCATGGCTATATTCCCTTGCTTCAAATTCCATCACATCATGGGAACAACTATCTAGGAAGTTCATGGCTAAGTTCTATCCCATGGTAAAGACTGAAAAAATTAAGGATGCCATCAGAACTTTTAGAGGAAAACCTGAGGGGGAATTTTCCCAACTTTGGAAAAGGTTCCATGATCTTTTGGTCAAGTGCCCGCACCACAGGCTTGATAAGGCTGATCTGGTCCACTTCTTTTATAAAGGACTAACTCCGGCACATAGAAACATGATTGAGTCCATGCACAAGGGTAGGTTCATGAACCAAACCCCAGATCAAGCCTATGAATTTCTTGTTGACTTAGCCGAGAACGCCCAAAATTGGAGTAGCTATGGTGAGGAAGTAAATAGAGATGAGTTCGGGTCTAGAAAACCAGGTAATTATGAAATGAAAACAGACCCAGAACTCAAAAATGTTATGTCCAACCTAGTGAATGGGATGAATAATTTAAGTAAAAAGTTTGATGCTTTCACTGTTTCCACTAGTTCGAGTTCATACAAAGAGTCAAATCCCATCATGAAAGTGGAACACGAGTCATATAGTTTGTGTGTCTTGTGTAACAGTCCGGAGCATCTAGTGGAGTGCTGCCCTAATCTGCCCACCATAAAGGCCGAGCAAGCAAATGCTCTAGATTCATATAGTGCCTTTAAGAAGCCCACTCCCAACTCGTTCAGCCCAGTTTACCACCCTGATAATAGGTTCCACCCAAATTTCTCATACAAGCAGAATGAACCTATTCAGCATCAAAATAGTCCACCAGGTTTTCAGAACAACTTCCCCAGGATAGGTCCATCACAAATGAACCAACCATTGGTTCCATCTGTACCTCCTTATAATGCCCCTATCCCACAGCAACCTTCACAATTAGAAACCATGATGGCTAATATGATGAAACAACAACAAGATTTTATTAAGCAACAACAACAGACCAATACAGCCCAAGCCCAGACTAACCAATTCCATGCTCAAGCAATTGCAAAACTTGAGGTTAGTCTAAGCCAAATAGCAAACTCTTTAGGGGATAGGAAGAGAGGAGAACTACCTAGTCAACCAGTGCCTAACCCTAGTAAACAACAAAATCAAGGTCAGATAGGTCAGTATCAAATCAATTCTAATGGAAATCCGACCTATGAAGTCCAGGCAATTACCACTTTAAGGTCTGGCAAGCAAGTGGACAATAAAGTCCAACTTTCTGAACATGAAAAAGAAAATAAAACTGAATCCGATAAGAATCCTATTCAGAAGAAGGGTCAAGAACAGGATAAATCAGACAAAAAGGAAGAACCCATAGAAACATACAAACCTAAGGTTCCCTTTCCTAGTAGACTTCGGGACTCCAAGAAACAATCAAACTTTGATGAAATAATGGAAGTCTTTAAAACTGTTCAAATAAATATACCTTTCCTCGATGCCATACGACAAATTCCCTCCTATACAAAATTCTTAAAAGACCTCACCACGGTAAAAAGAAAAACAAGTATTCCTAAGCAAGCTGTTATGGCTGCACAAGCCTCATCTCTCATTCAACAACAGATTACCCCGAAATTCAAAGACCCTAGTTGCCCAACTATTGAAATAAAAATAGGAGAGACGATCATCCAGAGAGCTCTATTAGATTTAGGAGCCAGTGTAAACCTACTTTCCTACTATGTGTACCAAAAATTAGGTTTGGGAGAATTAAAGCCTACAAATATTACCCTTTCCTTAGCAGATAGGACAGTGAAGTACCCCAAGGGGATTGTAGAGGATGTAATAGTGAAAGTAAATGAGTTTTACTATCCTGTGGACTTCGTTATCCTTGAGACTGAACCTGCAATACATCCAGATAGTCACACACCTATAATTTTAGGTAGACCTTTCTTAGCCACAGCAAATGCTGTGATCAACTGTCGAAATGGGATGCTGAAGTTATCTTTCGGCAACATGAAAGTCGAGCTTAATGTCTTCAACATAAGTAAACAACCACCAGACGACAAAGAAATCAATGAAGTTGACATGATTGAAAGTCTGGTTCAGGAGACTTTCTTACAAACTTATAATAAGGACCCTTTAGAAGCTTACCTTGCCCATTCCGAGGAAGGGGTCAAGCATGCGCCTCTTAGTTCTGTTCCCCTTATGAGCATAGATCGTCATCAGCCGACTGTTCTTCATCGGACTTGTCCAAAACCATTCTTAGATAATGGTTGAAAAAAAAAAGGAGATTTACATTTTGTCTGGCTGAAGACATAAAACTTAGCGCTCTTTGGGAGGCAACCCAACATGTAAGTTTCTTTTATTAAAAAAAAAATCATCAATAAATTACTAACATGCGGGTTTGGGGGATTTTGCCCCAACTTTCAATTAACCCACCCATATCAGGTACTTCTCCTCTGTCCTTTTACTGCTTTAAATTTTCTTTAACATTGAGGACAATGTTAGATTTAGGTTTGGGGGTATTTTTACGCATTTTATATAAAAAAAAAGTTTTTAGTTAAAATTTTTGAAAAAAAAAAATATACAACACACAAGGTATATAAAATCTAAGAGCCCAATGACTAGTTGGAAGTAGTGCAAAGTGAGTTCTTTTTATTAAGTTCCTTTTAGTGAGTTGTAAGCTAATTAGTGCTTTGAATTTCACAACACATCTGGCCTGCATTTTCTAAGGTATAGGTTCGACATTGTGTTGAGAATATGGTAGCAACCTCGAATCCTGATGAACCATCTTTTTCTGATCCACAAAAAAAAAAAAATGGTGGATTTAGTCAGCTACATCGAAAAGGGCTACCTATTGTCAAAGGTCAGCGGGCTTGTGATGAGGAACCCGAGCATAGGTCCGTAGGGGAGTCTTGATGCCCGACACCTCATGCCAACTGGTGTGAGAATTGTCGACTAATTGCTCGCTACATGGAGAAATCATCACAGGAGTAAAAGTGCACAATATATACATTATCATTTCTCTTTAATGCAAAAAAAAACATAAAAAAAAATGAAAAAAAAAATGTATACTGACCTTAAGAAAGACAATAGTGTGAAAGCCGTCGTTGTAAAAATTCGAGTAAACTGGAATATTACAGATAAAACCCATGAGGTATTAAAGTAAACATCCACAGCTCTCGAAATCCTGCAGAAAAGATGATTTTGAATCAGCAAATAGGTCTTGTCCGACCAATTCTTGGAAACTACTAATATTAGCGATATTTTGGAGATCCAAAACCTTAGCTTGTGCATGGTCCAAACTTCACTGAGCACTCAAGTATAAATAAGTCTTACAACTTCCTAACGGAAAACCTAATAACTTCAACTTAAATTGCATACTAACCTAGAAATTGGGCTACTTAGTAATTAAAACCTTGTGTGCTTTTGAAATTCTTATCAGTTATTTACTTGAAATTAGACTTTCATTTCATAAACCAAATTTTATTTTGGGATTGAAGTTTGTGGGTAACTTCACTGCAAACCCTCACGAGACAACACTCGTCCACTAGGGTAACCTAGGGGTTTAAAGGCTTGTTGCACGTGCTAAGTGCAATCGTAATGCTCTACGAAAGTGAGTATTTATCTTAGTATATCTATATAATAAATTACACTTTTGCACTCTTATGTTATCATTTTCGCACTAAATTGCTAGAGACTAGCAATAAGCTAGTTGGGGGGTGTGATGAGAGCACAAAAGTGCGACCTACATGTCACCTAAATTAGTATTATTGCTAACCGATAATAATAAATTCACTGGATTAATATTATATTTGGGTTTGGCACAGATTTTCATAAATTAGAGATAAAATGCACATTGAATACAAATTTAACTAAAGAAGAATCCCTTTCCAGATCCGACCCGATTGAAGATCGGATCGGGTCCGAGTCGGGTTCGGATCCGAATCAGGTCGATTTCTTTTGTGCTTTTAGGAAATAATTTTGGGGCAAATCTAATTTGGCCATATCATAACTATGAGGTGCTGGGTGACCCATGACTTAAAAGATTTGCAATTGACCTCCAGTGAGAACAGATGGCCCGTGACGAATCCGTCTACAACCCAAATTTCATATCACATTATTTATTTTATCTATATGAATGATTGGACGAAACTTGGTGTCTCCCAGCTCCCATCTCAGGAGGGCAAAACACATCCCAGCTCTTCCCGGATCGTAGCCGCATCAAATCATCCATGTCCTCCTCCTTCCCAGCAACCAAACAAGGAAGTTCACAACCCGTCCGGCTCCTCCAAGTGATCCTGCATCCGTCCGAAATCCCCACCTTCCGCTTCCGTGCCAGCACCGCGTTTCAGCCGTCTGTGTCAGTTCTTCCGAATCCCATCTCATCCCGTGATCCTAGCAACGCCTTCCGCATCAGGTCCGACCAATTCATCCCCGCCTCGCAGCCGTCCATCTCACAGCATCCCGCACCGCATCCAACTCCATCCGCGCGTGGCAACGATCTCCCCCAGCGAGGCAGATCTCCAACACGTCTTCAACGCATTTCCAAGACTCCTATAAGAAGGGGGTTGAGGCCAAGAACCAGGGGGGTGGAAGGAGAAGGAGAGCTCGGCTGGGGAGTGGTGGGAGCCGACTGGTCCAAAGGAAGAAGAAGGGAGCTCGGCTTGTTCAAGGCAGAACAGGGGAGAGAAGAGAGAATGTTGTGCTCTGTTTTCAACTTCATTGAAAACAGGGCATTGTGTTTTCTTTTTCTTTCTTTTAGTTTTAGTTTTTTTGTTTTATTTGTTTTAGTTTTATTTAATTAAGAGCAATGTGCTGTTTGTAGTTGGAATTTTAATTGAGAGTATGTTGTTTTGGTTCTTTTTTTAGTTTTATTTTAATAAAGAGTTTTATTTATACTAAAGTTTTTAATTTCTGTTGTTTTTTTTAATTTCCGTTCTTCAAATTCTGTATTTTTTCTTCTTTGTTATGCAATACAATTAAATCTTCCTTCATGCAATCGATGTTCTAGTCTTCAATATTCCTAGCCCTGTTTTCATTCATTTTAGTTCAGAGCTATCTTTTTTTTATTAAATATATATATGCTTTTTTTAAATCTAAGTATATGTCCTCTAGTTGATTTCAATAAAAAATAATTCTCTGGTGGACCAGGAAATCAGTCAATATTTCCGACATAATATTTTTTTTTCCATCATTCAAAAGTCGATTTTGAATCCGAGTGAATGTTCTAATTTTTATGCAACTCCAATCGCCTCCCTGTGGATCGACCTCTTACAACCGCTATTCTTCGAGTAGAACAGGTCAGAGTAAAAAATTAAATTTAACTTTTGTTCGTCGGTTCTAACAACGATCTGTCTAGCGTATTTTTAGTTAGACAGGAAAAGGACGAACAACCTCCGTCCTGTAGGGATCCACGATAGTAGGACTGTATCACACGTTAACTGCACCTAGAGGTTCATCATTCTATTCTGCTGGGTAGCTACTATATGCTGCTAGGTGTCACTGGTGGATGGTGAGACTCACAGAAAATATCTCGATGATCGATAAACCCTAATGAGTTGAGTTGGAATCGTTCCAACCCATTGAAAGCAGTTTTCAATGATATTGAGATAAAGATCGCAATATATCTTACTACCAGTCAGAATAGAACCTATGGGGTCACACACACTAGAAGTATTGACCGATCTGATGGTTGAATGTGATTATGAATCACGAGTAATCAATTTGATTGATGATCAGTTGAAGAAGGAATAATGAGAATTAATTAATTGGACTTAAATACGAATCCTACTTGGAGTAGGATTTCTAGAGTCCTAATTGGATTAGGACTGGAAGTCCTACTTGGAGTAGGACTGGGATTCCTACTTGAAGTAGGATTCCCACAATCCTAATTAGATTAGAATTTTGAATTTATTTTGGATTCCTACTTAGAATAGGATTCCTAGAAATTCTAATTACATAAACAAAGAACGAAAGAAGGAAAGCACTTTTAGATCGGTCGTGAACCAGAAAGATAGATTAGGATTTCGAATTCAAATTAGAGTCCTAATTGGATTAGGACTAAAATTAAATAAGTCCTAATTCGATTAGGATTTCTTAAGTCTTAATTAATTATTAATCTAATGAATTAACAAGACTCCTAATTGAATTAGGATTGAAGAGTTCAATTGAGTCATAATTTATTTGAGTTCTAATTGGATTAGGACTTACCTAGATTAGATCCAATTTGGTTAAACCTTGGACTAAGCCTAATTATATTAGGACTTAGCCATAAGAAGACCACCTAATCCTCCTTGGAGGAGGACTAGGGTTAGCCAAGAGGGAGGGGCGCACGCCCCTCCTCTTTTTCTTTGCTTTGTGCGGCACAACAAGAGGGGCTGGCGCCCCTCTTGGAAGGTTCTCATGGAGCTCCTAAAAGTTAGGAGCTCCACTCCCTTTAAAAAGGGGTAAGGGGCGGCACACTAGGGCATTCAAGCCCTCTTCTCCCTTGTGCTGTGGCCTCCTTCCTCCCCTTGGTCTTCAGCCGCAAGCAAGGAAGAAATGAGAAGGTGATTGGTGGCCCTCCTCCCTCCTTGCTTTCTTCTTCCAATGCAAGAAAAACAAAAGGGCTGCAGTCAGGCTTTGGTTCTTCTTCAAGATCCCTCCTTCTTCTTCCTCCTCCCAAACATAATCAAGGGTTGATTTAAAGGAAGGAGATCAGCCATTAAAGTTATCTCTACAAGGGAGCTAGCATCCCGGGGAGACAAAGAAATCAGGATCGGTTTTTGCTTTGTGTGGATACCTGTAGAGGCTGGACACTTGAACGGCTTCAAGCGAACCTTCATCCTAAAACCACGAACTCCAGTTGCGGAGATCATCTACCCGCACAAGGTGAAGATCTGATCTTCCAATTATTTTAAAAGTTTTTAATTCTAATCTATCTACGAACAGTCTTGAAACAACGTTCATGCGATGAACAGTTGATCCCGCGCATGTCTCTTCCGCTGCATCTGAATTTTCTAAAATTTTTTGCGGCATGGGCGGGTTCCCAACACTTTCCTCCTAAACTGTTGGTCCTAGTTGGTCCGAAAAGATCCATATGAAGCAATTCTAAGGGCCTAGGGGTTGACACATCATTCTTGGACTTGAAGGAACTTCTTATCTGCTTTCCTAGTTGACAAGCTCTACATACTCTATCTTTCTCAAAGTTTATCTTAGGTATCCCCTTAACTAGTTCCTTACTAATCAATTTAGAGATTAAGTCTATGCTTGCATGCCCTAGCTTACGATGCCATGACCAACTAATTTCATTATCTTTTGCTTTTGTGACTACTAGGCATTGACTACTTCTTACAAGATCATCTAAGTTTATCATATAGACATTACCATGCCTGTGTCCTACGACGATTGTGTTATTATTTGTTGAGTTAGCTACGGTGCACAGTGAGGCTTCAAAGGTGACCTTGAAACCTTTATCACACAATTGACTAATGCAAATAAGATTATACTTTAATCCATTCATATACAACATATTATCTATGAAAATAGAAGGAGAGATCTGAATTTGACCAATACCGATGATTTGACCTTGACTATTATCCCCAAAGGTTACAACTCCTCCTTCTTTTGACTTGAGGGTGACGAATTTATCCTTTTCCCCGGTCATGTGTCTTGAGCAGCCACTATCAAGATACCAATTTTTTTTAGCTTGGTTGGCTGCAAGACATACTTGTATGAGAATAAAAAAACTTTAGGTACCCAAGTGTTCTTGGATCCTTCATGGTTAGTGTGAGTGGATCCTTTTGGAACCCAAATTTTCTTTATGTTGCTTTTCTTTGATATTTGTCTATAGTTGCACACATAAGATTTATGTCCGAGTTTACCACAATAGAAGCATGTAGGTTCATTAGATTTAGCCTTGGTTCCTTTGACAAAAAAATTATTCAAAAGCTTTTGTTCCTTTTTAGCCCTAAATCCTAGCCCGGCTTTGTTAAAAATAGCTCTTTGACTAGAATCATATCTAGTTTTTCGGAGCTGCAAGTAAACTTTTCTACAATTGACTTATACTTATCTACTTCCTTTTTAAGATTTTGGTTCTCTTTTAGCAGTTCTTCATTTTGTTTGATCTTCTTCTATTTTTCAAATTTCAAAATTTTTCATTTCATTGGTTAAGGATTGTTTTTCTTCATTGTATTTTTCAAATAATTCATTTAGAGTTTTGTTTTCAGCTCTTAACTCCTTATTTTTCATGCCAAGTTTCTTGTAATCACTAACTAATTCAATGAAGGCTTCATATAATTCATCGAATGTGAAATTTGGTGATGCATTAGAGCTTACCTCATTGCCTTGAGCCACAAAGAAAATGTTGGCTACTTCTTGGGGTTCTTCTTCTTTAGATGAGGATTCGTCGCTATCTTCCCACATTGCAACAAATGCCTTCTTCTTTTTCTTTTGCGATTTCTTTAAGAGCGGACAATCTAGCCTAAAATGTCCGAGTCTTTTACACTCATAGCACACTAAGGGATCTTTCCCTTTATCCTTATCCTTTTCTATCTCACCTCTTGCTATCGGATTCCTTTTGAAGTTCATCTTCCTTCTCCTCATAAACTTACTGAATTTTTTTGCAAGGAGGGCAATATCATCATTCTCATTATCATCTTCTCCTTCATCACTACTCTCGTCATATTCCTTCTGGGTAGAAGCTTTAAATGCTATCCCTTTTCTCTTCTGATCCTCTTCCTCAAGATGTTGGTTCATGTGTCATCAGTGACCCAAGAAGTTCTTCCAGAGGAAGGATGCCGAGGTCCTTGGCTTCATTACACAAAAAAAAAAAATTTCCGACTCTTATTTGCCGATGCTTATTCCAAGCATCGGCAAAAAATTTTCCCCGCCAACATAAAAGCGTCGGCTAACGACGGTGCTTAAAAGCGTCATTTTTAACGACACATTTTAGCATCATTAATTATGGAATTAACGACGCTTTTTAGCGTTGTTAAATAACGACGCTTTTAAGCATCGTTGAAAGCATCGTCGGAAACCAAAAAACCACCTCATTTTAGTTCCACATCGGCGGATCTGAAAAAGAAATAACTGTTTATATAGCCAAACCCAACCACTCCGCACGGATGGAATGAAGGTACCGATCGGGGAGGTTGTTTGTATTTCTCTTTGTGCTCCATTGTGGAGTGATTGATTATACCCCTATTTGATTTTGATGAGCTCAAAACATTTGAATATATTTCATGTTATACTAATGAATTCAATCTAGTGTTTCAGACGAATATATGTGAATTTATGTTTAAGTGCATCGAGCCTTGGTTCAAAGTAATTTGGCTAGGTGATTGAACTCAATTGAACCAAAATCTGAAGTTCAAGTCGACTCCGGAAGATTGCGAGTCGACTCTAAGTGTTTCAGAGGTTCTGGCACAAGCTCGAGTCGACTCCGGTACACTATGAGTCGACTCCGACTGAGAACAGACAGAAGGACAGAAAGATGAATTTCAGATCCTGTCACCGAGTCGACTCCGAAGATTACGAGTCGACTCCGATGCTTGCCGAGTCGACTTTCGACGGTTCCGAGTCGACTCCAAAGGGTAACAGACAGAAAGACAGAACGATGGATTTTAGACTCTGTTACCGAGTCGACTCCAGAAAGTTACGAGTCGACTCCGATGTTTGGTGAGTCGACTCTCGTTATGTCTGAGTCGACTCCCAGAGGAAAGCAAGTCCAAAAGGCAGAGAACTATTTTCGGAGACCCTGAGAACGAGTCGACTCCAAGTATTCTAGGGTCGACTCCCAAGTCAGCCGAGTCGACTCCAACAAGGTGCGAGTCGACTCCGAGGCAGTTCAGATCAACAGATAGAGGATCGGCTTTTTGGACTCTGAGAGCCGAGTCGACTCCAAGAGAACCTGAGTTGACTCGAGAGAGAAAAATAGAGAAATGGATTTCTGGAACCCTGAGAACGAGCCGTCTCCAAAAGTACCGAATCATCTCCAGATATTGGCGAGTCAACTCCAGGTTTGGTCCGAGTCGACTCCAGGACGAGACAGCACTTTAATTCAAATTCTGAACAGTGGGCGAGTCGTCTCCAGTGAAGCATGAGTCGACTCTAACAACAGCCGAGTCGACTCCAGATCGAGCGAGTCGACTCCGACCTCAACGGATACATTGTCAGGATGTGCAGACTATACAGAACGGCTATAAATCAGTGTCTAACGGCTATTTTCCGTAGGGAACAGTTTAAATAGCCAGAGTAAACAATAGTAGATAAGGATTGAGCCATTCCATTGTGTGCATTAAAGCTTTTCAACTACCAAGATCCTCTTGAGAGAAAATACAAGCAAAAGAAGGGAGAAGTACATTCAACTTAACCCAACAAGTACTTCCTTCGCGATCAAGGCTCTACTACTATCATTCAATCTTTTGAGCATTCAAGAGGAGACTCAGAAATCGAGAAGCCTCTACTTCCCCTTCCAAAATCTATTTGAGGGCTTCTAACCTTTCTCTATTAATATTGTTCACATTTGCTTTTTAGAAGCTTTCCTTGTGATTTTCCCAAACTATTTTTCTTACTTGATTCAATCAAGGGATTGAATCCAGGGTTGTAAGGTTTGTTTGTGAGCTAAATTTAAAACCAATGGTGTAAGGGTTTGATTGTGATCTCGGAAAAACAATCGGATGGTTCTAGTCGGTGAGCCTGTGAAAACCGACCGAGTTTGTTGTGATCTCCCAATAACAACAAGTTGGGTTGTGAACTTGTAAAACAACCGGCTGTAATCCTAGAGATTATAGTGAACTCCCAAGTGCGGCTTGGGGAGTGGACGTAGGAGCAAGAATTGGCTCCAAACCACTATAAAGTTCCTTGAGTTTGTATTGATTAATTATCTCTTCCCCTCTCTCCATTCACTACATCTAGTAATCTATTTAACCTGCTTGCAATAGATTTAATTAATTACTCATTAAGTTTTAATTTGTCAATAATTAATTAAAATCCAATTCACCCCTCCTCTTGGGTTGTCTCCTTGGGCAACAAGTGGTATCAGAGCAGGTGCTCTTATATCGATTGGTGTTCCAATTCCCAAAAGAGTAAAAGATTAAAATGACAACCCCTTTTGGATCTTTTCTTAGTGAGGGGCAATCCACCGATAGGCCTCCATTGTTCAATGGAACTAACTGCCCCTATTGGAAGGCTAGGATGAGGATATTTATCCAAGCCCAAGACTATGATGTTTGGAGCATCATAGTTAATGGACCATATACTCCTTCTGTCTATGTAGATAACATCGCCATACCCAAGCTAAAAAAAGATTGGGATGATAACGATTGAAGAAAGGCACAACTAAATGCCAAAGCAATGAATGTACTTTATTGTGCCTTGCATCCTAATAAATTCAATAGAATCTCTACTTGTAATTCTGTAAAAGAGATATGGGATAGACTTGAAGTGACCCACGAGGGCACAAATCAAGTCAAGAAATCTAAAATAAACATGCTAGTTCATAAATATGAACTATTTAAAATGGAGTCTAATGAAACCATCTCTTGCATGTTTACACAATTTACTGATATTGTCAACGGATTAAAAAGCCTTGGCAAAAGTTATACTAACAGTGATCTTGTCAGGAAAATTCTTCACTCTTTACCAAGGTCATGGAAAGCCAAAGTCACGGCAATCCAAGAAGGAAGGGACTTGAACAAGCTGCCACTCGAGGAGCTTCTTGGATCCCTAATGATGCATGAGCTCACAATGAAACAACACAGCGAAAAAGAATCCTCTCATAAGAAAAAGGTAATGGCCCTCAAATCTACTTCTTCTAACAAGGATCTATCTTGTAGCAGCAGCAGCGAAGAAGAAGACAATGAGGGAGATGAAGATGAGGCTCTTTTCATGCGAAAGTTCAGAATATTCATCAACCGGAAGAAGTCCTTTCATCAGAAGAGAGGTTCCTCAAGTTCCTACAACAAGGATTAAGGTAAGAAAAGGAAAAGTGAGGGAATCGGATGCTATGAATGCAAGAAGCCGGAACATTTCAGAGTCGACTGTCCCATGCTGAAGAAGGGCAGCAAATACAAGAAGAAGAAAGCTCTTGTCTCCACTTTGACAAACTCCGATCAATCATCATCATCATCGGTTGAGGAATAAGAGAAAAAGACCAATCTTTGCTTTATGGCAAATGAAAATGAGGTAACATTTGAAACTTATTTAGATTTTACTTTTGAAGAATTGTATGATACTTTTAATGAGCTAATGGATGAGTATAAATCAATAAATCCTAAAAACAAAGATTTGAGGCTAACTAATCAATCCTACAGTCATAAAAGTGACAATCTGATTATGAAAAAGGATTCCATTGTTAAGAAGAACTTAGAACTTAAAACAAGCAACCAATTGCTAACTCAAAAGAACTGTACCCTAATTAAAGATAAAGAAAGACTAACTAAAGAAATTTTAGAACTTAAAAACAATAATCAAACTCTAAAAGATAACCTTACAAAAGACTTAAGCTTACTAAAAACAGAAAAACTGAACTTAACAAAAGAACTTGAAAAATATAAACCTATTGTTGAGAAGTTCACTTATAGCTCTGAAAAATTAGAAATGATTCTTAATAATCAAAGAGCTGTGTTTAATAGAGCTGGTTTAGGGTATAAGCCAAAGAATAAGCAAAAATTTCTTAAAAACGTTTTTGTAAAAGTCGGAGAAAGTAAAACTAAAAATGTAACTTATTTCTCTTGTGGAAAAGTAGGACATAAAGCTAATGTGTGTGACCATAGAAAAATAAAAGCTAAAAAAAAAATTAAAAAGGTTTGGGTTCCAAAAGGAACCAACAAAGCGAACCTTGAAGGACCCAAGAAAACTTGGATACCTAAGACTATATGATTTTCTTGTGTAGGAGTGTCTTGCAACCAAGCTCAATAAAAACTATTGGTACTTGGATAATGGCTGCTCAAGACATATGACGGGTGACAAGGAGCAATTCTTCACCCTAGAACCTAAGAAAGGAGGTGTGGTGACTTTTGGAGATGATAACCAAGGTCACATCATGGGTATTGGTAAGATACAAATCACACCTTCAACCTTTATTGATAATATTCGGTTTGTAGATGATATTAAGCACAATTTACTTAGCATTAGTCAACTATGTGATAAAGGTTTTGATGTATTATTTAAGCCATCTATGTGCATCATAACCAACTCAACTAACAATAGTTTAGTTTTCAAAGGGCTAAGACGTGGTAATGTTTATGTATCTCTACAACTAGACCCCTTGAGCTACTTTACATGAACCTTTTTGGACCAACTAGGACCACAAGCCTTGGTGGAAACAAGTATGGACTTGTCATAGTTGATGATTTTTCTAGATACACATGGGTTATATTTTTAGCTCATAAGGATGAAGCATTTTCAGTTTTTAAGAAATTCCACAAGGAGGTAACAAATATAAAAAATAGTTCAGTTATAGCAATTAGGAGTGATCATGGAACAAAATTTGAAAATCATCTATTTGATGAATTTTGTAGTAAAAAGGGGATAACTCATAATTTCTCTGCACCTAGGACACCACAATAAAATGGAGTTGTGGAAAGAAAGAATAGAACCCAAGAGAAAATGGCTAGGACCATGTTGTGTGAAAGTGACCTCCCAAAGTATTTTTGGGGAGAAGCCATTAACACATCATGTCATATAATAAATAGAGTTCTATTAAGACCAATTATAAAGAAAACACCTTACGAACTTTGGAGAGATAGAAAGCCCAAAGTAAACTACTTTCATGTATTTGGCTGTAGGTGTTTCATTCATAATAATGGCAAAGATAACTTAGGTAAATTTGATTCCAAATCTGATGAAGGTATCTTTTTGAGATATTCTACACGAGTAAGGCTTATAGAGTCTTTAACAAAAGAACCCTTATTATTGAAGAATCCATTCATGTTGTTTTTGATGAGTCTAATGATGCTTCCTCCAGCAAGAGAGTAGTATTTGATGATGATGCAGGAATAATTGAAGAAAAGATGGATCACATGACTCTACAAGAGAATGAACCCAAGCAAGTTGAAGAAACTTCAACAAGTCAAGAGGTAATTGCCGAACATGGGCTTACAAAAGCTTGGAGGTATGCTCACGGTCACCCTAAAGAGTTAATCTTAGATGATCCATCTCAACCTATTAGAACTAGAGCCTCTCTCAGGAACTTAAATAATCATCTTGCATTTGTTTCATATTTAGAACCTAAAAACATTGAAGAAGCTGAAAGTGATGTAAATTGGATAAATGCTATGCAAGAGGAACTTAACCAATTTACAAGAAATAAAGTATGAAACTTAGTTGAAAGACCCACTGAATATTCAATAATAGGAACTAAATGGATATACAAAAATAAACTTGATGAAAATGGAGTTGTGGTTAGGAACAATTCTAGACTAGTAGCAAAGGGCTATAATCAAGAAGAAGGTATAGACTTTGATGAGACTTTTGCTCCTGTGGCTAGACTTGAGGCAATTAGATTGTTACTAGCATTTGCATGTTATAAAGATTTTAAATTATTTCAAATGGATGTAAAAAATGCCTTCTTGAATGGGTATATTAATGAGGAGGTTTATGTAGAATAACCTCCTGGTTTTGAGAATCATCAATACCCCAATCATGTTTATAAACTAAATAAAGCTCTTTATGGTGTAAAACAAGCCACTAGAGCATGGTATGAAAGACTTAGCAAATTTCTATTAGACCATGAATTTTCTAGAGAAAATGTTGATACAACCCTATTTTTGAAAAAGAAAAATAAAAATATGTTAGTAGTGCAGATTTATGTAGATGATATTATTTTCGGTGCTACTAACAATCGTCTTTGCGAAGAGTTTGCTGAATTAATACAGAGTGAATTTGAGATGAGCATGATGGAAGAATTGAACTACTTCCTCAGACTTCAAATCAAACAATGCAAGGAAGGAATTTTCATCAATCAAGCTAAATACATCAAGGAAATGCTAAAGAAGTTTGATATGGATGAAAACAAGTCAATTGGCACTCCCATGAGCTCATCATGCAAACTAGACAAAGATGAATCAGATAAATCAGTAGATCAAAAGCTGTATAGAGGTATAATAGGATCATTATTATTGTTAGAAGTATACCCTAGAAGCCAATTTGGCTGATGCATTATTTTATTCTGGAACATAAATTTGTACTTGACCTAATTAAGTTGGGCATTCTTTTCATTCATGTTCTTATGCGTCCATGAATCGTCCAAGGAACTAATAAGATGATGACGCATATTCTCAAGAGTTGAGAATTTGAGGCATGTGTCATTGATGATTAATTCCTGAATTGCTCCTAATCGGATCATCATGAGGACGGTGATTGATCCGCTGAGATTAGTGCACATATTGCTTTCTTTGATGAACGAGTCTTGAGTCCACAGTGTAGGGACACTGGAGCAATTGTGCAAGTTGAGGATGATAATGTTATTTTGATGATTAACACAACTATTGAGGCTATATCGAATTAGAAATGCAAATTAACTTGATACATCATTTATAAGTCTGTTACTCTCAGTACAATTCGTATAATAAGATAAAGATGCATTTTATTGTTTATATAGATGGATCTAACCTTGAGTTGCAGCAAAGTGTGGATTGAGTCGACCCAAAGGATGATTGGGTCGACCCCGGCACATCAAGAAAGCATTTGGCACACTTCTGCAAAAATGGCACAGATGAACAGTGAGTTGGGTCGACCCAAGGAAAGCATGAGTCGACCCAAACATCAAGATCCTCAAAACAACTCAAGAAAATGGTTCTCTGGATTTACTGAGTGAAAGAGTAGACACAAAGAACAACTTAGCAGACCCGTTCACTAAAGCTCTACCACAACAGCAGTTCGATCGCCACCTCGATTGTATGGGGATGAAATATAAGGGCGATTGGCTTTAGTGCAAGTGGGAGATTGAAAGAGTAGATGCCCTACAAGCCAATCGCAATATGTATTGTGAAGGATTTTCTTTTGATTTTTCAAATCATGTACATGACATTTAATATAAATAAAGGCACTGTGTTTCATCATATGCTGTTGATTATATTTGTGATGAACCTCTTAGATTAAGACAATGATTTTGAGGCTATGATGAGATCATACTAGTGAGACCTAAAATCTTAAAATCCTAATCTTAAATATTCCCAGTCATTGGTACATTGAGTCGAAGATCAATGTTTACCGGAAAGACAGGCACATCTTATGTATGCTCGATGCAGAGGGTGATTGATCTCACAATCACTTGTGTGGAGACACTAATACAAAGATGTGGGTGCTCATTAGAGAAATGAGTTCACTGAATTGACCTACAAAGAGAAATCTTATGAAGTCTTACTTACATGTCAAAAGATGATTCTCTTAGTGGGAGTTGTGCAACTGATCCTTTGACCTGAGATCACCATAGTATCTTGTGCACATAAATCCATATTTTGGTTTCCACTCATTCATGACAATAAGTTATGTACGAGGTCTTCTGGATATGGTGGAATGTGTACGAAGGTTATGAGTAGGTCAACAAGGAATTAATCACTTCTAGTAAGAGAAGATCGCATCCTATTTATTCTAATCATATGATAATTCAGAAAGTCTTTGATCAAAGCACAATGAAAATTAGAAAGAGTTTCTAATATTTCATTATTCGAATTATCATTAGAAGATTGAGAAATATATGAATATAAAATTGAGTTTGACATATATTCATACTCATATACATATTCGGGATGCAGTTTGATTAAAGGATTGAATTGCACGGTAACTTGCCACTGAAGGATATTTTTGGTATTTTCACCAAATTCCATATTTTTCGGATAGACATGACACGTTGCTAGACGTCAATCTTGTCTTATAGGTTTGATCGAATTAAAGAGTTTAATTCGATCACCAATTAGAAAGGATTCTAATTGTTAAGTTTGGGTTCGCGCAGTTTGGACTTAAATCGATTAGAAGAGTTCTAATCAAGTTGGGTCAACTTGCACTCACACCTATTGCTGGCTAAGTATGGAACCCAATGGGTCACACACAAGAAAACTTATTAAGGGTCTAATTGGATTAGATCATGTTTGCAAGATAGACATCCTAGCAGGTGTTGCAAACCCTTAGCTCTTGATTCGAATTGGATTCAAATCTGATTCTTAATTGATCTAATTTGATTAGATCATCTTCTAATATGGGTTAGCCAAGAGTTGGCACCTAATTTGCTTGGTTTGAGTCTAATTGGATTAGATTTAATAAATCATTCAATCTAGACCGTTAGATCTTGATCTACCGTTGGATGAAGACATAATGGAGAGTTGGTTTAACCCAATTGGATTGGGTTAGAGGATGGCTATCATAATTGACCATTGGATCTTAATCCCACCATTGGATGAAGACATAATGGGTCAAGTAAATGGCGCCTTGCATTGGAGCCCTTGGATCATCATCATGAAAGATCAAGAGATGAGGCGTGATGGACATGTGATTAGCATGTGATGTTGACTTGGTCAAAATATGGCACCACATAAAAGGACATATCATTTGATACACCTCTTCACTTGATCTGCACCTCCTCTTATTTGATATGGCCCTTAGATGATGTCCTTTCATGAAAGGATGTGTGGATGGGATGCATCCCTTGGAGATGCATCCCTACACCTATTATAAATAGGCTAGCACTCCATGGGTTTCATCATTCCAACTCCACCCCACTCCTCTCTTCTTTCTTTCTTACATTAGTTTCTTTCTTTCTAGCATTGCTTCTAGTGTGTCCTAAGCCAAGACAAGGTGGTCTTCTTTAGGACAAAAGGATTAGAAGTGATTTTAGAAGGTTAAAGAAAAATAGAAAGAAAGGAAAGCAAGCCATTAGAGTTCTTTAAGAATTCTGCATTAAGGATCAAAGTCTTTGGAGCTTAAGACTTAAATCAAGTTTTCGTGTGGATCAACGTTGGAGGGTGAACACTTGGGCACCTAGTGGAAATTCTGCATATTGGATTAGCGTTAGAGGTATTCTTCTATTTCTGCATTTATATTATATTATTTGATTGCTTCCATTAAGGTGATCTTGGCTTATAAGGGTTTTATGTTAAGGAACTTTATCAAGAAATTTTTAAAATTCCTAACTTTCGCTGCGCATTATAACATGCTAAAATTCCTTCAGTGGTATCAGAGCAAAGGTCCAAGAGTTGTGACCGATCTCCGGAAACTCTCACGCGTGATCGTGTGACGAAGCGTGGCTCTCCGTCCGGAGGCGTATAGAGATGCGTGCTCTGATAGGTATACATGGGTGTCACCCTATTTTTAATAGGACCGAACCCATGTAGGAGTGGAGACTCCCCTTCAGTGGTATCAGAGCCATCCTTAATTGGTTCAATCAAATAATTATGTATGATGTATGATTATTAATTTACTATGAGATAGTAATGTCATATGCTTAGAGAAATGCTGAAATATATGATTAATATATGATATGTTATGTAATAAAATATCATGATATGAAATTTTCCATATGAAAATATGTTGAAGCATGTTAATTAATTGCTTATGATTTATATATGCTATGAGATAGCCATGATGCATAATAGTTTATTTTAGACATGTTAAATGTATGTTACAATTAAAGAATGTGCTAGAGACTAGTAAGCCCTCAATAAAAATTATATTAAGTCATAGTGTTGAAAAACTTTGAGCTAACCCATTCTAGAACAATTAATCTAATTGGTGTCTAAGGAAAGCACTAAAGGTGGTTACTTAATTAGGACCTTACTCTCTGAGTAAGGGGAGCCTCCCACCTGCTTACCTGGCTAATTGTTTGATTGCCTATTATGGATAAGCTTAATATTGATATAACACTATTGATAGCCTTCCTTCATGCCTCGATATTATTATGTCAAGATCCATGCTAGTTTGTTGTGCTAACACAAGACTTGCAATGGGGACTGATGTTATACTGTCTTGGTGCATTAAGATGCTTATGGCATATTTTAATATATATTGCCTTGTTGTGCAACCACAAGGGCAATATTATTCGAATATGACTATATGGAAATGAAGGGTTTGACTTAACTAAAATATTATTGTTTGTTGTGCTAACACAAGGCAATAAGTATTTTAAGAGGACAAGATAAAGTTGAGAATTGCATGAGATGCAATTGGAAAGAGTTTCCTACCTTTGAACTCATAAGAGTTTGTTGTGTAAACACAAGGCTTTTTATGATGAATTAGGATCTCAACCCTACTAAGAAAAATTATATTTTTACGTTTATCATAGGAGAGGGCTATGATATTCGATAAAAATAGTAGGAGACAAATTAGATTAAAGTCCTTATCTAGTTGCAAACATGTCATCATGATTGGTCTGCTTATATTAGTTTTGTTCTTGCATATGTTGAATTATTAAATGGCTTCTTCACTTTCACTAAGAGGCATCTTAGATGCCAACAAGTTGACCGGACCAAACTATGTGGACTGGTTGAGGAATTTAAAGATAGTACTCACTCAGGAGAAAATTTCCTATATACTTGAAACCCCTGATCTTGGAGATCTAGGGGATAATGCTACAGAAGAGGAGGTTGCCACACATAAGATGTGGAAAAATGACAGTGTGACTGTCAAATGTATCATACTTGCCTCTATGAACAATGAATTATAGAGGCAACATGAAGGCATGGATACTCAATCCATACTTCTCAATTTAAAAGAGTAGTATGGAGAACAAAGCAGGACTGCTAGGTATGAGATATCTAAGCAGTTGTTCCGTGCTAGAATGAATGAAGGAACTCCAGTGCAAAACCATGTTCTTATGGTTATAGACTTGATCACCAGATTAAGTCAATTAGGTTTTGCTATGGATAGTGAGCTCAGTCAGGATTTGATCCTGCAATCACTGCCTGATTCATTCTCTTAGTTTGTTGTGAACTTTCACATGAACAAGCTGAACACCTCTCTGCCTGAGCTGTTAAATATGCTCAAAACAGCTGAAGGGCATATTAAGAAGGATAAAGGTCCACTCCTTCTTATAAATAGCACCTCTATGAGGAAATCGGAAAATAAGGGTTCTAAGAAACAATTGAACCCCAAGAGTAGCATCAAAAAGAAAAAAGAAAAGAAAAACTTCGGATCAAGTACCTTTTCATTGCGGCAAAGCTGGCCACTGGAAAAGGAATTGCAAGAGTTTTCTTGCAAGTATGAAGACCGATGCAAGAGTTGCATCAAAAGGTATGTTTATGTTACATGCCAACTTGTCATTAAGTTCTTCAAATTCAAATTCATGGGTATTGGATACCGGCTGTGGTTTTCACATTTGCAAATCTTTGCATGGACTACAGAAAATTAAAATTTTGAAGAAAGGTGACTTCGAGCTGTATGGCGCTGGAGGAGAGTCCATCCAGGCTGAAGCTGTTGGAACCTACAACTTGGAATTGCCTTCGAAAAAGCTCCTACAATTAGAAGATTGTTATTATATGCCCAAAATTATTAGAAATGTAATTTCCATTCCTTTGTTGTTAAAGAAAGGTTTTGAAATTAATGGAAAGGGCAATGGTTGCTCTATTTATTTTTCTAATAAGCATCTTTGCAATGGCATTATGAAAAATGGTCTTCTAGTTTTATTACTTAATGACAATGTCTTTCATATTAATAAAAGCAATAAAAGAAAGAGAGAGGAAGTGAATAATACCCTCCTTTGGCATTGCCGACTTGGTCACATAAGTGAATCAAGAATCAACAAGTTATACAAAGAAGAGTTCTTTGATCCTTATGATTATGAATCATTAGGAACTTGTGAATCTTGTCTTATGGGAAAAATGACCAAGTCTCCATTCACTGGACATGGAGAAAGGGCAAGTGAGTTATTAGGACTTATACATACAGATGTATGTGGTCCTATGACAATTCCAGCTAGAGGTGGATACTCTTACTTCATCACATTCACTGATGATTTATCAAGGTTCGGATTTGTGTATCTTATGAAACATAAATACGAAGCCTTTGATAAGTTTAAAGAGTATCAAAGTATGGTTGAAAAACAAACCGGAAAGTGTATTAAAATCCTTCGATCTGATCGAGGAGGTGAATACCTTTCTAGTGAATTTTTAAATCATCTTAAAGAAAAGGGTATTCTCTCTGAATGGACACCTCCGTATACGCCACAACTAAATGGTGTAGCTGAACGGAGGAATCGTACTCTATTAGATATGGTAAGGTCCATGATGTGCTTTACAGATCTTCCTATTTCCTTCTGGGGTTATGCCTTAGAAACTGCTACATATGTGCTAAACAGGATACCTTCAAAATCTGTATCTAGTACTCCATATGAGATATGGAGAGGTAGAAAGCCCAATCTTAAATATTTTAAAATATGGGGCTGCCAAGCATATGTCAAAAGAAATTTCGGACATAAGCTAAGTGCTAGATCAGATAAATATACATTTATAGGTTATTCCAAAGAAAGTATTGGATATCTCTTCTATCATCCTACTGAACAAAAGGTATTTGTTAGTAGGCATGCCACTTTTTTAGAAAAAGAGTTTATCTTAGAAAAGGGCAGTGAAAGAAGAATTGAACTTAATGAAGTTCAAGACCTACAAATAGAAACACAAGAAATTCTTCAACCAGATGTACCCATTGATGAAGTACAATCACAACACACATCTCCTCTCCAAAGGTCAGATAGAGTGCGAAATGCACCTAAGAGATATGGGTTTGTCATTGAGAATGATGAAGCCCACATCGTCGAAAATAATGATCCTCTGACCTATTCGGAAGCTATCATGAGTAATGACTCTAACAAATGGTTAGAAGCTATGAAATCCGAAATAGACTCTATGTATACCAACCAAGTATGGACTTTGGTTGATGCACCAGAAGGTGTAAACCCTATAGGTTGTAAATGGGTCTATAAGAAGAAGATTGGAGCAGATGGCCAAGTAGAAACCTACAAGGCTAGATTGGTGGCAAAAGGTTTCAGGCAAAAGCAAGGAATTGACTATGATGAAACTTTTTCACCAGTTGCCATGCTTAAATCTATTCGGATTTTGCTTGCAATAGCTGCATACTATGATTATGAAATTTGGCAGATGGATGTCAAAACCGCCTTCCTTAATGGTTATCTTGAGGAAGAGGTTTACATGACACAGCCAGAAGGATTTGTCTCAAGTGGGAGAGCAAATCAAGTATGCAAGCTTAAGAGATCCATTTATGGATTAAAGCAAGCATCGAGGAGTTGGAACATCCGTTTTGATACAACAGTCAAAGAGTTTGGTTTTATCAAAAATGTGGATGAACCATGTATGTACAAGAAGACTAGTGGGAGTGCCGTTGTCTTCTTAATATTGTATGTAGATGACATACTAATCATTGGAAATGATATTCCAATGTTACAATCGGTCAAGACTTGGCTATCAAAAAGCTTTTCCATGAAAGACTTGGGAGAAGCATCCTATATACTTGGTATAAAGATCTATAGGGATAGATCTAAAAGGATGCTAGGCTTGTCCCAATCTAAGTACATAGATCGTGTGCTGAAAAGATTCAGCATGGAAGGAAGTAAAAGAGGTTACTTACCTATGAGTCATGGCATACGTCTCTCTAAGAAGATGTCTCCTAAGACATCTGAAGAGAGGAATAGAATGAATTCTATTCCCTATGCTTCGGCAGTAGGATCAATTATGTATGCTATGCTATGTACTAGGCCTGATGTTGCTTATGCCTTAGGCATAACAAGCAGATTCCAGGCTGATCCAGGAGAAAATCATTGGATAGCTGTGAAAAATATTCTTAAGTACTTAAGAAGGACTAAAGATATTTTTCTAGTTTATGGAGGATCTGAGTTGAAACTAGAAGGATTTTCTGATTCTAGTTTTCAATCAGACCCAGATGATAGCAAGTCCACTTCAGGGTATATCTTTACCCTAAATGGTGGTGCAGTGAGCTGGAAGAGTTCCAAGCAGCAAACTGTAGCTGACTCAACTACTGGGGCAGAATACATCGCTGTAAGTGAAGCCGCTAAGGAAGCTGTCTGGATGAAGAAGTTCATCGCTGAGTTGGGAGTAGTTCCTGAGATTGCTGGACCAGTTCCAGTTTATTGTGACAACACTGGAGCGGTTGCTCAAGCAAAGGAACCAAGATCTCATCACAAATCTAAGCACATTCTAAGACACTTCCACCTCGTTCGAGAGATCGTCGAGAGACAAGACATAGTCATTGAACGAGTAGACACAAAGAACAACTTAGCAGACCCGTTCACTAAAGCTCTACCACAACAGCAGTTCGATCGCCACCTCGATTGTATGGGGATGAAATATAAGGGCGATTGGCTTTAGTGCAAGTGGGAGATTGAAAGAGTAGATGCCCTACAAGCCAATCGCAATATGTATTGTGAAGGATTTTCTTTTGATTTTCCAAATCATGTACATGACATTTAATATAAATAAAGGCACTGTGTTTCATCATATGCTGTTGATTATATTTGTGATGAACCTCTTAGATTAAGACAATGATTTTGAGGCTATGATGAGATCATACTAGTGAGACCTAAAATCTTAAAATCCTAATCTTAAATATTCCCAGTCATTGGTACATTGAGTCGAAGATCAATGTTTACCGGAAAGACAGGCACATCTTATGTATGCTCGATGCAGAGGGTGATTGATCTCACAATCACTTGTGTGGAGACACTAATACAAAGATGTGGGTGCTCATTAGAGAAATGAGTTCACTGAATTGACCTACAAAGAGAAATCTTATGAAGTCTTACTTACATGTCAAAAGATGATTCTCTTAGTGGGAGTTGTGCAACTGATCCTTTGACCTGAGATCACCATAGTATCTTGTGCACATAAATCCATATTTTGGTTTCCACTCATTCATGACAATAAGTTATGTACGAGGTCTTCTGGATATGGTGGAATGTGTACGAAGGTTATGAGTAGGTCAACAAGGAATTAATCACTTCTAGTAAGAGAAGATCGCATCCTATTTATTCTAATCATATGATAATTCAGAAAGTCTTTGATCAAAGCACAATGAAAATTAGAAAGAGTTTCTAATATTTCATTATTCGAATTATCATTAGAAGATTGAGAAATATATGAATATAAAATTGAGTTTGACATATATTCATACTCATATACATATTCGGGATGCAGTTTGATTAAAGGATTGAATTGCACGGTAACTTGCCACTAAAGGGTATTTTTGGTATTTTTACCAAATTCCATATTTTCCGGATAGACATGACACGTTGCTAGACGTCAATCTTGTCTTATAGGTTTGATCGAATTAAAGAGTTTAATTCGATCACCAATTAGAAAGGATTCTAATTGTTAAGTTTGGGTTCGCGCAGTTTGGACTTAAATCGATTAGAAGAGTTCTAATCAAGTTGGGTCAACTTGCACTCACACCTATTGCTGGCTAAGTATGGAACCCAATGGGTCACACACAAGAAAACTTATTAAGGGTCTAATTGGATTAGATCATGTTTGCAAGATAGACATCCTAGCAGGTGTTGCAAACCCTTAGCTCTTGATTCGAATTGGATTCGAATCTGATTCTTAATTGATCTAATTTGATTAGATCATCTTCTAATATGGGTTAGCCAAGAGTTGGCACCTAATTGGCTTGGTTTGAGTCTAATTGGATTAGATTTAATAAATCATTCAATCTAGACCGTTAGATCTTGATCTACCGTTGGATGAAGACATAATGGAGAGTTGGTTTAACCCAATTGGATTGGGTTAGAGGATGGCTATCATAATTGACCATTGGATCTTAATCCCACCATTGGATGAAGACATAATGGGTCAAGTAAATGGCGCCTTGCATTGGAGCCCTTGGATCATCATCATGAAAAATCAAGAGGTGAGGCGTGATGGACATGTGATTAGCATGTGATGTTGACTTGGTCAAAATATGGCACCACATGAAAGGACATATCATTTGATACACCTCTTCACTTGATCTGCACCTCCTCTTATTTGATATGGCCCTTAGATAATGTCCTTTCATGAAAGGATGTGTGGATGGGATGCATCCCTTGGAGATGCATCCCTACACCTATTATAAATAGGCTAGCACTCCATGGGTTTCATCATTCCAACTCCACCCCACTCCTCTCTTCTTTCTTTCTTACATTAGTTTCTTTCTTTCTAGCATTGCTTCTAGTGTGTCCTAAGCCAAGACAAGGTGGTCTTCTTTAGGACAAAAGGATTAGAAGTGATTTTAGAAGGTTAAAGAAAAATAGAAAGAAAGGAAAGCAAGCCATTAGAGTTCTTTAAGAATTCTGCATTAAGGATCAAAGTCTTTGGAGCTTAAGACTTAAATCAAGTTTTCGTGTGGATCAACGTTGGAGGGTGAACACTTGGGCACCTAGTGGAAATTCTGCATATTGGATTAGCGTTAGAGATATTCTTCTATTTCTGCATTTATATTATATTATTTGATTGCTTCCATTAAGATGATCTTGGCTTATAAGGGTTTTATGTTAAGGAACTTTATCAAGAAATTTTTAAAATTCCTAACTTTCGCTGCGCATTATAACATGCTAAAATTCCTTCAGTGGTATCAGAGCAAAGGTCCAAGAGTTGTGACCGATCTCCGGAAACTCTCACGCGTGATCGTGTGACGAAGCGTGGCTCTCCGTCCGGAGGCGTATAGAGATGCGTGCTCTGATAGGTATACATGGGTGTCACCCTATTTTTAATAGGACCGAACCCATGTAGGAGTGGAGACTCCCCCTTCACTGAGAGGGTCGACCCAAGATGAAGTTGAGTCGACCCAAGCTTGAGTCGACCCAAACCCTGAGTGGGTCGACCCAAAGGCAAGACAGAACAGAAGACAGAAAAGGTTCTCTGGAAACCCTGTTAGGGTCGACCCAAGAAGAAGTTGAGTCGACCCAACTGAACCTTGAGTCGACCCAAAGAAAGGTTGGGTCGACCCAAGTGAAGGAAGGCTGAATTGCAAGTTTCTGTGTTTCTGAGAGGGTCGACCCAAGGAATGTTTGAGTCGACCCAAGTGAAAGTTGGGTCGACCCAAGGACAGGTTGAGCCGACCCAAACACGGGCAGAAGCATAACGGCTAGTTGTGCAGAAGTGCTTTTTGGACTCCCAACGGCTATAAACGGCTAGTTTCTTCAATCCAACGGTAAGAAAGGACTATTTGGAGGTTGGAGAAGTATTTAAGAGGGAGTATTCATCAGAGGAAGTGAGCTTTGGAAAATACATCAAGTGCATTCAAGAGAGAACCCTAGCAAGGCAAGCTTCATCCAAGTGCTTCATTCAAGAGTCAAAAGAAAATGGTTGAGCAAATTCCAAGAGGCATTAAAAGCTCCACCAACCCTTGAAGAGTGAAGCAATCGTGACAACGAAGAGAAGAGCCTTATTAAAGGGATAACTATATTCTAAACTCTTCTTTGTAGCTCATAATTGTTTTATTTGCTCATTTAGGAGCTTTAGTTCCTTGTTATTTATTCTTGTTGTAAGGTTTGTTGGTAAGCCCGTAAAACCAACATTGTAGGTTGTTGGTAAGCCCGTAAAACCAACGTAGGTTGTTGGTAAGCCTGTAAAACCAACGTAGGTTGTTGGTAAGCCCGTAAAACCAACGTAGGTTGTTGGTAAGCCTGTAAAACCAACGTAGGATGTTGGTGAACCCGTAAAACCAATTGTGAAGGTTCGTTGGTGAGCCCGTAAAACCAACATAGATTTTTGGTGATCTCGGAAAACCAAAGTGTAAAGGTTTTGGATTGTCAGCCCGGAAAACAATCCTACTGTAATCCGAGGGGTTATAGTAAAATTCCCAAGGGGACACTTGGGGAGTGGACGTAGGTGCCTTGGGGTGCACCGAACCACTATACATCATGGTGTTTGTGTTATGGACTTACTTCGTGATTGTTCTTGCATTATCTTTCATCTTTGCTATAGTTTAATTCATTGAAGTAATTTAAGAAAGCATTCACCGCACTCAACTAAGGATGTTTTTAGAGTACTAAAATTTTTTTAGAAAAACCCAATTCACCCCCCCCCTCTTGGGTTGTCACCTTGGGCTACAAGTGGTATCAGAGCAGGTGCTCTATAATTCCTTGCCTTTTTGATCTTGACCTAACCATCAAAGAGCCAAAGATCATGACAACTCAAATAGACAGTTTCCTAGGAGAGAGACAGTTAATTGATCGACCTCCACTATTTAATGGCATAAACTACACACATTGAAAAGCACGCATGCGCATTTTCATTCAAGCACATGACTATGATTTATGGAGTATCATAGTCAACGGGCTACACACAAACACTAATCATGATAAGAAAATGGCTCAGCAAAATGCAAAAGCCATGAATATTTTATATTGTGCATTAGATGATAGTGAACTTAATAGCATATCTTTTTGCATAACTGCTAAGGAAATCTAAAATATGCTTGAAGGTAAATATGAATGCACTAATATTTTTAGTGAATCTGCAACCAGCTCTGAAGAAGAAGAGCAGCAAACTGAAATTAAAAATCCTTGCTTTATGGCACGTGAAGATAAGGTATGTATTGGAACACAAAGTGATTTCTCATTCCAAGATAAAGTACATGCTGAAACTCAATCTGATTTTACATTTGATGAACTTCATGATGCTTTTTCTGATCTATACTTAGAATATAAGAAGCTTAGTTTAAAGAATAAAAAGCTAAATCAGAAAAATCTATCTCTTGCTGAAAGCTATGATATAATTCAGAAAAATAATAAATTGCTTTCAAAAGATAATGAAAGGTTAACTAAAAAAGTTAACAAATTTAAGCCTATAGTTGAAAAATTTACTATCAGCTCTGAAAAGCTGAACTTAATGATAAATAATCAAAGAGCTGAATTTGAAAAGGCTGGATTAGGATATCAATCTTGGTACACACAAAAATTCCTTAATAACATATGTGTTAAATCCTCCACTATCTATCCTAAAACAGATTCTAATTTTTCTGATGAACCTAATAGGCAAAAACAGAAAATTGTAAGTTTATCTACTACTGATGTTAAATTTAACAAGAGGATGCAGAAATACACTCCTTGTAATCCTAAAATCTGCAAGCCTATGGACAAAATAGCTATTAAGAAAATATGGGTTCCAAAAGGAACAATAATAGCTAACCTACAAGGACCCAAAAGAGTTTGGGTTCCTAAGTTGAAAATCTAAATATTTTCTGTAGGTGTGTCTAGCACTCAAGGCTCCAACAAAAGATGTTAATTTAGATAATGGGTTCTCTAGACACATGTTAAAGAATGAAACTTAAAATGTAATTAAGAAGAGTGACTAAAATGGAAGAAATAATGAAATTAGTAATCCTTGCATCCTCTCATATTGAAATTGTAGCTAGTATTAATCATTTCTGTGATATAAGTGATACTTTTGGCATGAAAAGAAAATATATCCAAATCACTCCGTCTTTCTATATTATGCTTCAGTTATTGATGGATAATTTGCTTAATCAATACTCTTAGAATAACTCTTTAAATTCTCTATATGCTTGATTGAGAGTTCTTATCCATGGCATTATCTTCTATTGATCTGATCATAAACATAAGAATGTCTACTTGGAATATTTTTTAAATATATGCATTAAGAATACCAAGATTAAAGAGTCTAGTTTTGGCATATAAAATCAACTCATACTAGTATGGACTTAATCTCAAAAGACCTTGTCATTGGTTCACTTAGATTAATTTTTGCAAGGTCAAAGTTTGCTATGTATGTCATCTAGAAAAATAAACTAGAATCATTTCTAAATCTGAAAACATTGTTTCCACCTTTTAGCCTTTGAAAATTCTCCATAAGAACTTATTTAGATCTCTAGAATTGTGAACCTAGGAGATAAACTCTCTAATTTTGTAATTATGGATGATTTCTCAAAGCTAATGTTGGTTTTTGGCACTTAAATTGAAATATTTTCTGCTTTGGCACAAACTTACAAAAGGTTTAAAATGAAAAAGGTTTGCAAACTGTGAAAATTCATGACACAGCTTTGAAAATCAATTTGTTGATAAGTTTTGTACAGAAAATGGTATTGAATACAATTGTGCTTGCACCAAGAACACCATTGCATATAGGGTTATAAAAACATAAAAATAGAACCCTTGGAAAATTTGTGTAATAACAATGCTTTGTGATAGTAACTTTTAATTAATGCTATCATCACAGCTTGTCATATTATAAGGTTTCTATTAGATCTATGTTTGAAGAAAACCCCTTGTGAACTCAAAAAAAAAAAGGAAAATCAAATGTTGCACACTTTCATGTTTTTCAATTGTACATGTTATGCTCTCAACAATGAAAGATATGCCAAATCTGATAAAACAGTGTTTCTTTGGATATTACTCTCCAAGCAATGCATATAGAATATTCAATGAAAAGATACTAGTTGTAGAAATATCAATTCAAACTATTCTTATTAAAACTAGATCCTTTATTGAGAATATAGTTTATCATTTTGATTCTATGTAACAATCTGAATTTTGAAAGAAACAACTGTTTAAGATAATTTGATTAAAACTTAGCTAGCACGTCTTATTGATAATTATCTTAAGCAAATAGAATCTAAGCTAAATTGATTCTGAAAACAAAAAAAAATTGATTTGACCTTGATAAATCTTCCTATTGCCTCACATGCTTGTTCTTGAACCATCTTGGTTAATGAAACTATCTCTTTAGTTCAAGTGACATGTGCTTTCTTATATTTAGACAATCTCTTGAGTAAAGTGACTCAAATTCAATTATTGTCATGTCTCATGTTGAGTCATCTAGTTAAGAAATATGTTGTATGAATGTTTTTGTATCCTAGAGAACCTAATGAATTGCCTTCAAGAAAAGAAAAAAATTTTGCTAATGATACAGGATTTATGAGCAAGAAATTTCAACCTGAAGGACACCTCGATGAAAGATACAATAAACATTCCCTTGGAAACAAAAAAAAAAAGGAGATTTTCTTCAGCCAAGGGTGTAAAGAATCTAAAAGGTATTTGGCTTGAAGAATGCTAAATGCACTGGTAATCTAAACTCTTCTCTTGTGAGTTAGTCGAGCAAAATCAATAGTCTGAAATTATATGGTAGCATGATTAAACCTTTAATTGCTGATCATCTTGATATCATGCTTCATTCTCATGCTAGTGATAATTGTTTCATGGTGTGATTAAATTAAAGTTTACTTTTTCCTATATAATGCATAACCATGAAATACACAAGTTTATGCCTCAAATCTCTAATTCAAAATAACTTGTGATAAGCTATGAATCATTGGGCATAATGAAAATGCTGTTTGCATGATATACATTTATATGCAGCATATTAGATTAATTCTTTATTCTGCTCTTTCATGTAAATTACTTGAGAATAACAAAAAGAGGGAGAGATAAAGAAAAGAAAATGAACAATTATTCAAGAAAAGTAAAATCTAAGTAAAGGCAAATACTCCAATCTTTAGGAAAAGCAAAACAAGCATAATATATTTGGCACATTTGTGAGACTAATATGAACATTCCTTTGGAAGAGATAAAATCCGTAATTAATTACAAGAAAAGTTTGAAGTGAACATTTTAACCCTTCTATATTGCTCATCATAGGGATGGTGTCAATGGGGAGGCTAGTGGTAGTACCCGACACTATTTGACCCAACTATTCGGTGTAGGGCATATTAGGGACGGCACAAGAGGGAGGCTAGTGGTAGTACCTCGTGCCCCTTCCAACTCCACCGGATAGGGAGCAAATAGAGTATAGAGCATAGAAAAGTAAAACCAAAAGAAATGAAGATTAGAATGTTCACTAAGTGGTTAAAGGAAGAAATTCAAAAATGAGGAAATGAATGACAAGATAAATGAAAGTATATAAAAAGCTTGTGAAAAGCCAAATGAAGTTTCGATCACTTGAAAACACACCTTTAGGATAAAATCAGTGTAGAATTATATATAATTAGGGAGAGTTTATTTGAAAAGAATAAATTTTGATCCTTGACATGCTTGCTCTTAATGTTTTAATACATAATGTTATGACTTAATGCATATTATGTTTTGCATGTAACATGATGTTATGAATTATGTGTTTTCAATATTCAAATAACAAAGATCTTTTCTAAATATAACTTGTAATGCTTCATGCCTATAAAATTTGATTGAAACATGTTATTACCAACAACAACATCATTTTGTTTTAATGAATATATTTTGAAAAATAAAAGAAAAGAATAATTTGAATTTGCAAATTAGGCAAAATGAATTGATTCTGATTTATCTTTTATCTTGCCTAACATTAGTACATAATGTCCTCCAATTTGTACCAAAATTTAATATGAATTACAAAGATTCTGGATGTGCTCTAATGTTCTTGAAATATGTGTTTTCAATCTTAATAATTTAAGATGAGCTACAATGTAGAAGATGCATATCTCAAATTATAATCCTGAAAGCCTCCTTGAAAATTTTTATGAAATTCAGAATCTGATTTTGTATAAAAGCTTAAACTTAATCTAAAAATGCTTCTATCGTTGCATTTTTGTAACTTTCATTATATGCTTCAATGATTGCATCATGCTGGAGAATAATTTACTATGATTCTTAGATAAAAAAAACTATAGCTTAAGAAAAATAGAATTAATTTTGATACCTTGGTTGTCTGCTTCGATACGCATCTGAAACATATCATTTTTTATCTTATAAGTGTACTGAAATTGGTCTAAATGATGTGTTTTTCAATGATCTTGATTGCGAACAAATGGTTCTAAACATATGATGTTATTTTGATATTAAAAAGATTTATGGTGCTTCATATATACATTGTTGAAAAACTATGACTAAGAAATTAATACTTTGAATATACACTCCTGCATAATTAAATGCTTCTATCATTAAAAAAAAGAAAAGCTATTTTTAAGAAGAGAGTTAATGATCCTAAAGCTTAAAATATTTCAACTCACTTCAATAATTCTTATAGGAAAGAAAATGTAATTACTTTTGAAAGAAATTTGAGCTTCAAAAGAATTATTTTCTGATTAATATTTCCATACATATCCAAAAAAAAATAAGAGAAAATATAATTTATTCTTGAAAGATTAAAAAGAGTGATTGCTATAAATTTTGAAAAATTCTGGATCACTCTACATTCTTGATATTATGGAAGAACAAAAAAAAAAAAGAAGTTTGAAAGAAAATACATCTTTTGAGGGGGAGCTTTAAATACTCAATCTCTTTATTGAAAATTATCTTCAAACTCTAAACTCTCAAATGGAATGATTAATTAAGAGGGAGAAAAAAAATTTCAGAGGAAGAGATCATATAGAACTTAATCGTATAAATTCGCATCTAAAGATGAGACAAAGAATACTAAATGTAAAGTGGTATTAAACTTTGTGCTTCATTGAATATCTTTTGAAAGTTGGATTTCCATCTATATTCATCGGTAAATCATTTATTTCTGAAAATTAATGGAAAAGGATTCCATCTGTCTTAGTATCGAAAATTCATCTTGGAATCTACTTATGAGTTCTTATTGGCTTGCACTTTAGTGTTTCAATCCTGAGCCCATTCATTTTAATTGATTTTGATGCTATGATCTTTAAAGGAGTAAAAGAAAGTCTTTAAGAGAGCTTTAAAAGAACTTTCAAAGCCCTGAATTTTATGTATCCTACATTGCATAAATTCATGTTTTGGTATCTATGCCCCAATACTTTTATATCATGAAAGAACCTTGAAGTCATTAAGAATTAACGATTCAACACAATTTTATATTTTTCGAGTATATAAGTTTTGATCTTTATCTGCTCTTATACTATACTCTGAAAATTAATTAAATTGCTCTCATTTTGCTATATACTTAATATATTTAAAAAAAAATGTTGGATTTTCATTCGTGCCTTCCTTGAATATTATTCTTGATACTCTTTGAAATAACTTGAAAAAGATTTCATCTACACTTGAGTTGAAAACTATCTTTGGAATCTACATTTAGAGATCTCTTGTGGCTCACATCTTAAATGTCTCATTTTTAAAGCCAAACTTTTCATCCTTGATTTTGATGTGATCCAATCATAATTTTAAAACTGTCTTAATTGGCTCTGATCTATACTCATTATCTTACCCTGACATTATTGCCTTGAGTTACGTGATTCATATGCTTGCAATAATTTGACATCCATTGAATGAAATATTGCCTTGTGCTTTATGTTCATAATGCTTTATGTTTTGAATTGAATATAAATCAGCTTTGATTGAAATATGTTGAATATGTTAAAACTGATTAACTCTAAAGCATTATCATGAAGTATGTTCTTAAAGTATCTCCCAAACTTTGTATTTGTTTTGACTTATATTTGCTCTTTGTGGTAGTTTGTATTTCTTCTCTAAAACATAGTGCTTTTGGCATAGACAATGTTTCTCTTGAGTCATGATCTTTGTGATTGTCATAACAATACTATCCATTGCCATTCATTCTTTTTGATGATGACAAAAAGGGGGAGAAACTATAAGAGAGAAACTAGAAGCAAATTCTATAGGAAAGATAATTCTATAAACAAAGACCGTATAAGGAAGAAAATATAAAAGGTATATATTGTATACTTACGGGGGAGACATGTATTATACACTAAAGGGGGAGACATTTAACAAAGAGAAAATCTGAATCTGGCACATAATCATAGAGATTTTTTTTGCCTCGATACATGACTTGAAACCCTTGATTTGACACAAACTTTTGAAAATTTTGTCTTAACGAAATACAAGAGTAAGGGGGAGCAAAGCTAAAACTCATTTGGCATCCATTTGGATAGGATAGGGGGAGCTCTTGGTTCATTTATACAAACTCTAAATAAGACTATTTTGAAACTCTTGAACCAAAAGTACTTTTTCATATGAATACCAATTTGCTTACTCTCAATGTTTTGTAATCATCAAAAAGGGGGAGATTGAGGATGATAATGTTATTTTGATGATTAATACAACTATTGAGGCTATATCGAATTAGAAATGCAAATTAACTTGATACATCATTTATAAGTCTGTTACTCTTAGTACAATTCGTATAATAAGATAAAGATGCATTTTATTGTTTATATAGATGGATCTAACCTTGAGTTGCAGCAAAGTGTGGATTGAGTCGACCCAAAGGATGATTGGGTCGACCCCGGCACATCAAGAAAGCATTTGGCACACTTCTACAAAAATGGCACAGATGAACAGTGAGTTGGGTCGACCCAAGGAAAGCATGAGTCGACCCAAACATCAAGATCCTCAAAACAACTCAAGAAAATGGTTCTCTGGATTTACTGAGAGGGTCGACCCAAGATGAAGTTGAGTCGACTCAAGCTTGAGTCGACCCAAACCCTGAGTGGGTCGACCCAAAGGCAAGACAGAACAGAAGACAGAAAAGGTTCTCTGGAAACCCTGTTAGGGTCGACCCAAGAAGAAGTTGAGTCGACCCAACTGAACCTTGAGTCGACCCAAAGAAAGGTTGGGTCGACCCAAGTGAAGGAAGGCTGAATTGCAAGTTTCTGTATTTCTGAGAGGGTCGACCCAAGGAATGTTTGAGTCGACCCAAGTGAAAGTTGGGTCGACCCAAGGACAGGTTGAGCCGACCCAAACACGGACAGAAGCATAACGGCTAGTTGTACAGAAGTGCTTTTTGGACTCCCAACGGCTATAAACGGCTAGTTTCTTCAATCCAACGGTAAGAAAGGACTATTTGGAGGTTGGAGAAGTATTTAAGAGGGAGTATTCATCAGAGGAAGTGAGCTTTGGAAAATACATCAAGTGCATTCAAGAGAGAACCCTAGCAAGGCAAGCTTCATCCAAGTGCTTCATTCAAGAGTCAAAAGAAAATGGTTGAGCAAATTCCAAGAGGCATTAAAAGCTCCACCAACCCTTGAAGAGTGAAGCAATCGTGACAACGAAGAGAAGAGCCTTATTAAAGGGATAACTATATTCTAAACTCTTCTTTGTAGCTCATAATTGTTTTATTTGCTCATTTAGGAGCTTTAGTTCCTTGTTATTTATTCTTGTTGTAAGGTTTGTTGGTAAGCCCGTAAAACCAACATTGTAGGTTGTTGGTAAGCCCGTAAAACCAACGTAGGTTGTTGGTAAGCCCGTAAAACCAACGTAGGTTGTTGGTAAGCCCGTAAAACCAACGTAGGTTGTTGGTAAGCCCGTAAAACCAACGTAGGATGTTGGTGAACCCGTAAAACCAATTGTGAAGGTTCGTTGGTGAGCCCGTAAAACCAACATAGATTTTTGGTGATCTCGGAAAACCAAAGTGTAAAGGTTTTGGATTGTCAGCCCGGAAAACAATCCTACTGTAATCCGAGGGGTTATAGTAAAATTTCCAAGGGGACGCTTGGGGAGTGGACGTAGGTGCCTTGGGGTGCACCGAACCACTATACATCGTGGTGTTTGTGTTATGGACTTACTTCGTGATTGTTCTTGCATTATCTTTCATCTTTGCTATAGTTTAATTCATTGAAGTAATTTAAGAAAGCATTCACCGCACTCAACTAAGGATGTTTTTAAAGTACTAAAAAAAATTTAGAAAAACTCAATTCACCCCCCCCCCCTCTTGGGTTGTCACCTTGGGCAACACAAGTGCTTGTTAAAGAACAAGGGTACTAAGCGTGACCAAGACAAGAAGTCACTTGGATGTCTATCCACTCGTCAGTGACTTGCTTGATGTTGCAGTAGTGTGACTGGTCCTTTGACCTGCGGTGCTTCGGCTACTCATAGTGAGGTTATTGTAGTTTGACAGCACGTATACATGGTCTTGAGATATACGGGTCCATGCAGTGTAGATTGGCTGCAATAGGTTCACTGTAGGAGTAGGGTATGCACCTATATGGAATCTATCGATCTTGGTAGATAAGGAGAGATCCTATTTGATTTATAAGACTGAGTTCGTAAGACCTCGGCCGGGGCAGTATGCATAGTGGAGAAAGAGTTTTCCACTCTCGAACTTAAGTCGAATAAATCTTGACATATGACAGACGATGGGGTTTGACGAGTTGTCCATGACCTCCGTTCTGTAAGGATCCACGATAGTAGGACTGTATCATACGATAACTGCACCTAGAGGTTCATCATTCTATTCTGCTGGGTGGCCACTACATGCTGCTAGGTGTCACTGGTGGATGGTGAGACTCACAGAAAATATCTCGATGATCGATAAACCCTAATGAGTTAAGTTGGAATCGTTCCAACCCATTGAAAGGAGTTTTCAATGACATTGTGATAGAGATTGCAATATATATCTTACTACCAGTCTGGATAGAACCTATGGGGTCACATACTAGAAGTATTGACCGATCCGATGGTTGAAAAGTGATTATGAATCACGAGTAATCAATTTGATTGATAATAAGCAGAAGAAGGAACAAAGAAAATTAATTAATTAGACTTAAATACAAATCCTACTTGGAGTAGGATTCCTGCAGTCCTAATTGGATTAGGACTGGGAGTCCTACTTGGAGTAGGACTGGAATTTCTACTTGTAGTAGGATTCCTTCAATCCTAATTGAATTAGGATTTTTGAATTCAATATGGATTCCTACTTAGAATAGGATTCCTAGAAGTCCTAATTAGATTAGGACTTTGGATTCAAATAAGAGTCCTAATTGGATTAGGACTAAAATTAAATAAGTCCTAATTGGATTAGGATCTCCTTAGTCCTAATTAATTATTAATCTAATGAATCAACAAGAAGCCTAATTGGATTAGGATTGAAGAGTTCAATTGAGTCATAATTGATTTGAGTTCTAATTGGATTAGGACTTACCTAGATTAAACCCAACTGGTTCATGATTTGGTTAAAGCCTAATGTGATTATGACTAAATCAAATAGGGGCCTCCCAATCCTCCTTAGAGGAGGACTAGGGCAACATATGAAGAGGGGCTCATGCCCCTCCTCCTCTTCCTTGCTTGGTGCGGCAACACAAGAGGGGCCGGCGCCCCTCTTGGAAATTGATCAAGGGCTCCTAACTTGTAGGAGCCCTACATGCTTTAAAAGGAGAAGGCTTGGCGGCACCTAGGGCATTGGAAGTCCTCTTCTCCCTTGTGCCGTGGCCCCCTTCTTCTCCTTGGTATTTAGCCGCAAGCAAAGGAAGCAAAAGAAGAAGCCTTGGCAGCCTCCTCCCTCCTCCTTTGCTTCATCCAACGCAAGGGAAAGAAAAGGGTTTAAAGGTGCTTTGATTCTTCTTCAATCTTCATCCTTCTTCTTCCTCCTCCCAAGCACAATCAAGGGTTGATCAAAAGGGAGGAGATCAGCCATCAAAGTCATCTCTGCAAGGGAGCTAGTGTTGGGAACCCGCCCATGCCGCTGATATTTCAAAAATTTTCAGATGGCAGCGGAATCGGCATGCACGGGTTCGACGTTCATCGCATGAACGCTTGTTTCGAGACCTTTCGTAATTAGGTAAGAATTAAAACTTTTAGAACTAATAGGAAGATCAAATCTTCACCTTGCGCGGGTAGATGATCACCGCGAATCTGAATTCGTGGTTTTGGAAGAGGGTTCGTTTGAAGCCGTTCAAACGTCCGGCCTCTACGGGTATCCACACGAAGTAGAGAACCGATCAAAGCTTTCTTGTCTTCCCGGGGTGCTAGCTCCCTTGCAAAGACTCCTTTGATGGCTGATCTCTTCTCTTTCTTTCAACTCTTGAAAGTGCTTGAGAGGAGGAAGAAGAAGAAGGAACTCAAGGAAGAAGAACACAGCTTCTGCAGCCTTCTTTCTTTTCCCTGCGTTGGAAGAAGGATTGGAGGAAGAGGAAGACGCCAACGCTTGGACCTTGCTCTTCCTTTGCTTGCGGCTGAACCAAGAGAGGAGAGGGGAGGGTGGCGGCAGCAAGAGGAGGATGGCTCCAATACCTAGGGCGCCGGCCTCATGGTGCTTCTTATAGCCATCAAGGGCTCCTCCAAAGTAGGAGCCCTAGATGGTTTTCCAAAGAAAGAAAGGGGGGGTGCGCCGGCCCCTCTCTCTCCTTCAATCCGCACCATCCAAGATGAGAGGGGCTGATGCCCCTCTTACTTGGTTAACCTAATCCTCTTCCAAAGAGGATTAGGTGCCTCTCTCATGGTTTAATCCTAATCTAATTAGGATTGGCCAAATTGGGTTCAATCTATACTAGTCCTAATCCAATTAGGACTTGAATGAACCATGACTCAATTGAACTCTTCAATCCTAATCCAATTAGGAGTCATGTTGATTCATTAGATTAATAATTAATTTGGACTTAAGGAATCCTAATCCAATTAGGATTTGTTTAATTTTAGTCCTAATCCAATTAGGACTCTACTTGAATCCGAAGTCCTAATCCAATTAGGATTTCTAGGAATCCTACTCCAAGTAGGAATCCAATTTTTAATTCAAAACTCCTAATCTCATTAGGATTGAGGAATCCTATTCCAAGTTGGAATCCCAGTCCTAATCCAATTAGAACTCTAGGTATCCTACCCGAAGTAGGATTCTTGTTTCAAGTCCAATTAATTAATTCCTTTTTCCTTCTTCAACTTCTTATCAATCAAATTGATTTCTTGTGATTCCTAATCACGATTTCAACCATCGGATCGGTCAATACTTCTAGTGTGTGTGACCCTATAGGTTCTATTCTGACTGGTAGTGAGATATATTGTGATCTCTATCACTATATCATTGAAAACTCCTTTCAATAGGTTGGAACGATTCCAACTTAACTCATTAGGGTTTATCGATCATCAAGATAATCCCTATGAGTCCCACCATCCACCAGTGACACCTAGCAGCATGTAGTGGCTACCCAGCAGAATAGAATGATGAACCTCTAGGTGCAGTTAACATGTGATACAGTCCTACTATCGTGGATCCCTACAGGACGGAGGTCATGGACAACTCGTCAAACCCCATCGTCTGTCATATGTCAAGATTTATTCGACTCGAGTTCGATAGTGAAAAAACTCTTTCTCCACTGTGCATACTGCCCCGGCCGAGGTCTTACGAACTCAGTCTTATAAATCACATAGGATCTCTCCTTATCTATCAAGGTCGATAGATTCCATATAGGTGCATACCCTACTCCTACAGTGAACTTACTGCAGCCAATCTACACTGCATGGACCCATATGGCTAGAGACCATGTATGTGTGCAGTCAAACTACAATAACCTCACTGTGAGTAGCCGAAGCGCCGCAGGTCAAAGGACCAGTCACACTACTGCAACATCAAGCAAGTCACTGACGAGTGGATAGACATCCAAGTGACTTCTTGTATTGGTCACGCTCAGTACCCTTGTTCTCTAACAAGCACCTGCACTATCACTTCAGTGTCCCTATACTGTGGACTCAAGTCTCGTCCATCCAGAAAGAGAGTGATCTGTGCACTGATCGGATCGATCACCGTCCTCGTGATGATCCTTTGATCAGGAGCATTTAGAAATTAATCACCAATGATACATGGCTCAAATTCTCAACTCTTGAGAATATGTATCATCATCTTATTAATTTCTTGGACGATTCATAGACACATAAACAATATGAATGAAAAAGATGCCTTTTATTTATTCAATAATAAATAGTCAAGTACAAAATTATGTCCCTAGAATCAACAATGTGTCAGCCAAATTGGCTTCTAGGGCATACATCTAACAATCTCCCACTTGCACTAAAGCCAATTGGTCATATATCTTAGGCCCATCTTCTCAAGGTGGGCTTCAGTCTTTTGCTGACTCAGCTGCTTAGTGAAAGGGTCTGCCACGTTATCCGCGGAGTCTACTCTCTGCACCTCTACATCATAGTCGCGTATGAAATGGAAGCGCCGCTCTATGTGCTTGGACTTCTGATGAGACCATGGCTCCATAGCTAGTGCTATGGTGCCAATGTTATCGCAGTAAAGTGTTATGGCATCTAATGACATTACACCTAACTCTGCAATTAACTTTTAATCAGAAGGTTTCCACTGCACCCTTAGATACGGCTTAACATTCAGCTTCTAAGGTAGAATCTATAATGATCGGTTGTTTGGAACTCTTCCAATTTACTGAACCACAATTGCACATATTCTGATGTAGACTTTCTATCATCAATATGTGTGCATCCCTCTACCTTCAACTCTGATCTTCTCCCAAAGACCAAGAACATGTCCTTAGTTCTTCTCAAGTACTTAAGACTGTTCTTCACAGCTATCCAGTGCTTCTTGCCTGGATCCGACTGATATCTGCTTGTGACACTCACAGCAAGAGCTATATCAGGTTGTGCACACAGCATGGCATACATGAGGCTTCCTATTGCCGATGCATAGGAAATCTTGCTCATGTGTTGAATCTCTTCAGATGTGTTGGGGCACATCTTCTTGGAGAGATGAATTCCATGTCTTAGGGGTAAGAGACCCCTCTTGGAGTTTTCCATGCTGAACCTCTTCAGCACCTCCTCTACGTACATTTTCTGTGACAGGCCAAGCATCCTTTTAGATCTATCTCTATAGACCTTTATTCCCAAAATATAGGATGCTTCCCCAAGGTCTTTCATGGAGAATTCTTTTGACAACCAGACCTTGACCGAGGTTAGCATGGGAATATCATTCCCAATCAGGAGAATGTCATCTACGTACAGTACGAAAAAACGACAGCACTCCCACTAACCCTTTTATAAACGCATGGTTCCTCCTCGTTTTTGATGAAAATCAAACGTTTTGATTGCATCATCGAAACGAGTGTTCCAACTCCGAGAGGCTTGCTTTAGTCCATAGATGGACCTTTGCAGCTTGCAGACCTTGTGATCTCCATCACTGGAAGTGAAACCCAAAGGCTGTTTCATATAGATATCTTCATCAAGATATCCATTCAGGAAAGCAGTTTTCACATCCATCTGCCAGATTTCATAATCATGAAATGCTGCAATGGCAAGCAATGTTCGGATGGATTTTAGCATGGCTACAGGTGAAAAGGTCTCCTGATAGTCAATGCCTTCGCGCTGACTATACCCTTTCGCCACAAGCCTTGCCTTATAGGTCTCTACCTTTCCATCCGAACCTATCTTCCTTTTGTAGATCCATTTGCATCCAATAGGTACAATACCTTCTGGTGGATCTACTAAGGTCCAGACTTGGTTGGAATGCATGGAGTCTATCTCTGACTTCATAGCTTCCAGCCATTTCTCGGAATCGATATCAGATATCGCCTCGTTGTAGGTTTTGGGATCCTGTATGTGATCCCTATCTCCCACTAGGAACATTTCCTCAGTATCCTCTTCAAGTATACCTAAGTATCTATCGGGAGGATGGGAGACTCTACTAGATCTACGAGGTGGTTGAGGGACATCGTGTACTGGCTCCTTATGAATAGGTTCTATAGGATCCATGACTCGTTGCTTTTCAGAGACTTTCTCTTCAAGCTCAATTTTCCTCCCACTGCCTCTATCAAGGATAAACTGATTTTCCAAGAAGATGGCATGACGGCTCACAAACACATTGTGATCCTCTGAGACGTAAAAATTGTATCCTAATGACTCTTTAGGATATCCTATAAAACGAGCACTTATGGTCCTAGCCTCTAACTTGTCCGCCTGTAGTCGCTTGACGTGGGCCGGACACCCCCAAATCTTGAGATGACCCAGACTTGGTTTCTTACCATGCCATATCTCATACGGTGTGGTAGGAACGGATTTAGAGGGAACTCTATTCAATAAATAAATCGCTGTGAGTAAGGCATCTCCCCAAAGGAACATAGGTAAATCAGTGAAGCTCATCATGGACCTGACCATATCCAATAGGGTCCGATTTCTCCTCTCTGACACCCCGTTGAGTTGAGGTGTACCCGGAGGTGTCCATTGTGAGACTATACCGTTTTCTTTGAGATAGTCCCGGAATTCCCCACTAAGGTATTCTCCTCCTCGATCTGATCGAAGAGCCTTAAGAGGTTTTCCAGTTTGTTTTTCTACTTCATTTTTGAACTCTTTGAACTTTTCAAAGGATTCAGACTTGTATCTCATAAGATACATATACCCATACCGTGAATAATCATCGGTAAAGGTAATGAAGTAAGAATAACGTCCCCTGGCTAGCACATCGAATGGGCCACATACATCTGTATGTACTAGGGTAAGTATTTCAGTGGTCCTCTCCCCATGTCCTACAAAGGGTAGTCTGGCCATCTTTCCTTGAAGACAGGACTTGCAAACTGGATATGACTCGGAAGTCAATGAGCCTAAGAGCCCATCTTTATCCATTTTGTTCATTCTATCTTCTCCAATATGGCCAAGTCTGAGGTGCCACAAATATCTTTGGTTTATCTCATCTCTGGATCTTTTGGATCCTTTGGCATTCACATCTTGCTCGGTAACATTCACAGATACATCCATATGTAAATGGTAGAGACTGTCAATCATAAAACCACGTGCGACTATTTTATTTCTCAAATAAATAGAACAGCAGTCTTTGTCAAATGTAAAAACATGACCTTCCTGTGCTAGACATGAAATAGAAATCAAATTTCTGCTAGCAACAGGTACATAATAGCAGTCTCTAAGTATTAAACTAAATCCAGACGGTAGTCGCAGATGGTAGGTGCCCACAGCCACAGCAGCAACTTTTGCCCCGTTGCCAACCCGAAGGGTTACCGCACCTTCCGCCAGCCTTCTACTTTCCTTTAGACCCTGCATGGTAGTGCACAAATGAGCACTAGAACCAGAATCTATAACCCAACTAGAAGTAGAAGAAACCGTTAGATTAGTTTCAATAATGAGCAAGTCTATACCTTCTGAAGGTGTGTCACCTTTCTTGTTCTTCAGGCTCTCGAGGTATGAAGGACAGTTTCTCTTCCAGTGGCCTTCGACATTGCAGTGGAAACATTTTCCTTTGTCGTTAGCCCTTTTCTTTTGAACTTCCTTCTTTGGCTTCTTGTCTTTCTTCTGCTTCTTTGCAGGCTTCTTTTTCTTCCAAGTAGACTTTCTCTTGGAACCAGAAGTCAACTCAGCAGCGAGGACATTGCCCCTTGAACCTTTCAAGGCTCCCTCAGCAGTTACCAACATGTTGATTAGTTCAGTCTTAGTGCATTCAATCTTATTCATGTGGTAGTTTACTATAAACTGACCAAATGAATCAGGAAGTGACTGTAGGATCAAATCCACTTGCAATTCCTTGTGCATATCCATACCGAGCTTCTCAAGCTCCTCTAGGTCCTTGATCATGGCCAGACCGTGATCATGGACAGACTGCCCTTCGCGCATTTTTGCTTTGAAAAGCCTCTTGGACACTTCAAAACGAGCTGTGCGACTCTGCTCACCATACAACTCTTGTAGGTGTGCCAGTATGTCCCTAGCAGTCTTTATATTTTCATGCTGGCATTGGAGTTCATTAGACATAGATGCCATCATATAGCATTTTACTCTAATGTCATCATCCAACCACTTTTTATGCATCTCACGCTGAATATCAGTGGGACGTGCTGGTAATGTGGGGATATCTGAATCGAGTATATAGCCTATCTTCTCACAGTCCAAAACTATTTTGAGATTTCTAAGCCAGTCCTTGTAATTGGTTCCGGTCAGTCGGTTGGTCTCAAGAATACGGGTCAAAGGGTTTGAAGCCGACATTGTATCTGCAGAGAGTAAAGATTCTAGTTAGACTCTTGTACTTGATCCTAATCTGTCCTAAGGTCTTTTAGAACAAATATGACTCCCACTATTTTCTCGAATTCCTCACACTCCCCTGGTAGAAAAACGGAAATCCCACACGACTAGGGTTTCTAGTGGGTACTGCAGTCCCACCAATTTACATGCCACCTCACCTAACAGTTATTGGTGACACATAGATGGATGAGTGTACAACTCTTGTACAATGCTTCTCAAGCATGTTGCAGTGCAACTTGGTCTCTAAGCCATGAAGACCTCACCTAACAGTTATTGGTCCCATTTCTTAGTTAAGTCAGACCCACTGTATAACCGTAGGAATAAAGTCGTCATTGGGTCCTCACCTAACAGTTATTGGTGCCCAACCCCACCTTTACCCTACAACATCTCATGTCTATAGAGAGGTCCAGCCCCCCAATGCAACTTGACCACTGTATCCAGCCGAGACAAGTCAACATCAGAAAGGCCTTAGCAGCTCTACTACAGTGGAAGATCTATTGACTTAATATTGGTTAATCAGGTCTTAGTGTTTGCAACTTGAGCCTTTCATAAGAGGTAATCGAACAATTGGCCAGGTAAGCAGGTGGGAGGCTCCCCTTACTCAGAGAGTAAGGTCCTAATTAAGTAACCACCTTTCATGCTTTCCTAGACACCAATTAGATCAATTAATCTAATATGACTTGCTCATGTCGGTTCACTCTCGACTTGATTGAGGAGGTTTTGATTTAGGTCTCAATTGGGTTTGCTACATCACATGTAGACCTATCTACCCGACTCTCATTCACATCACATGCAAACGGCGCATTGCAGGCAGTTATAATCGCGGCAATAATTAAAGCTAAACTTTAACTAGGTGATGATCATGGATTCTAATTAGGTCGTATTACAAGCACATGCACATCAATCGATCAAGTGGTCTTCAACTCTTGAATTGGATCCAAGCTTCCTTGATTCGATCCTTGATCAACTCTTGATCCCATCGCCATCAACCGCTTAGATCACCGTCATCTCATGCCTTTGCTTCAACTTGATCGTTGATGTACATCACATCACAGAAATACAACCAGATGTAAAATAAAAATAAAAATAATTTACATCTCCTTTTAGGAGGCACGCAGGCCTCTCAAAACATCAAATAAGATGCATGCAAGCATCTGAAAAATTACATGACATCGCAGATCACATCGCAGGTCATTACATTTGATACCAAAAGGGGTTGAATCCTATGACCATCACCGTATGCTACAATTATAATTTTCAGATCTGAAACTTAACTGATTATATCATGACATAGGTCGCTGATCATGCTAATCATGATTCTAAAATTTGTAATCCCATTAACAATGCAATTAGAATCATCTTTTTATCACATAAAAATCAGCATGTAAAAATCAGCACCCCTGAAAAAATCTGCATGCAGAATTTTTCAGCATGCATGATCATTTAATTTTCAGATCTAATATGCCTTTAGATATTTAATTCTTACCTTAATCTACGAAACCTAGGCTCTGATACCACTGTTGGGAACCCGCCCATGCCGCTGATATTTCAAAAATTTTCAGATGGCAGCGGAATCGGCATGCACGGGTTCGACGTTCATCGCATGAACGCTTGTTTCGAGACCTTTCGTAATTAGGTAAGAATTAAAACTTTTAGAACTAATAGGAAGATCAAATCTTCACCTTGCGCGGGTAGATGATCACCGCGAATCTGAATTCGTGGTTTTGAAAGAGGGTTCGTTTGAAGCCGTTCAAACGTCCGGCCTCTACGGGTATCCACACGAAGTAGAGAACCGATCAAAGCTTTCTTGTCTTCCCGGGGTGCTAGCTCCCTTGCAAAGACTCCTTTGATGGCTGATCTCTTCTCTTTCTTTCAACTCTTGAAAGTGCTTGAGAGGAGGAAGAAGAAGAAGGAACTCAAGGAAGAAGAACACAGCTTCTGCAGCCTTCTTTCTTTTCCCTGCGTTGGAAGAAGGATTGGAGGAAGAGGAAGACGCCAACGCTTGGACCTTGCTCTTCCTTTGCTTGCGGCTGAACCAAGAGAGGAGAGGGGAGGGTGGCGGCAGCAAGAGGAGGATGGCTCCAATACCTAGGGCGCCGGCCTCATGGTGCTTCTTATAGCCATCAAGGGCTCCTCCAAAGTAGGAGCCCTAGATGGTTTTCCAAAGAAAGAAAGGGGGGGTGCGCCGGCCCCTCTCTCTCCTTCAATCCGCACCATCCAAGATGAGAGGGGCTGATGCCCCTCTTACTTGGTTAACCTAATCCTCTTCCAAAGAGGATTAGGTGCCTCTCTCATGGTTTAATCCTAATCTAATTAGGATTGGCCAAATTGGGTTCAATCTATACTAGTCCTAATCCAATTAGGACTTGAATGAACCATGACTCAATTGAACTCTTCAATCCTAATCCAATTAGGAGTCATGTTGATTCATTAGATTAATAATTAATTTGGACTTAAGGAATCCTAATCCAATTAGGATTTGTTTAATTTTAGTCCTAATCCAATTAGGACTCTACTTGAATCCGAAGTCCTAATCCAATTAGGATTTCTAGGAATCCTACTCCAAGTAGGAATCCAATTTTTAATTCAAAACTCCTAATCTCATTAGGATTGAGGAATCCTATTCCAAGTAGGAATCCCAGTCCTAATCCAATTAGAACTCTAGGTATCCTACCCGAAGTAGGATTCTTGTTTCAAGTCCAATTAATTAATTCCTTTTTCCTTCTTCAACTTCTTATCAATCAAATTGATTTCTTGTGATTCCTAATCACGATTTCAACCATCGGATCGGTCAATACTTCTAGTGTGTGTGACCCCATAGGTTCTATTCTGACTGGTAGTGAGATATATTGTGATCTCTATCACTATATCATTGAAAACTCTTTTCAATGGGTTGGAACGATTCCAACTCAACTCATTAGGGTTTATCGATCATCAAGATAATCCCTATGAGTCCCACCATCCACCAGTGACACCTAGCAGCATGTAGTGGCTACCCAGCAGAATAGAATGATGAACCTCTAGGTGCAGTTAACATGTGATACAGTCCTACTATCGTGGATCCCTACAGGACGGAGGTCATGGACAACTCGTCAAACCCCATCGTCTGTCATATGTCAAGATTTATTCGACTCGAGTTCGATAGTGAAAAAACTCTTTCTCCACTGTGCATACTGCCCCGGCCGAGGTCTTACGAACTCAGTCTTATAAATCACATAGGATCTCTCCTTATCTATCAAGGTCGATAGATTCCATATAGGTGCATATCCTACTCCTACAGTGAACTTACTGCAGCCAATCTACACTGCATGGACCCATATGGCTAGAGACCATGTATGTGTGCAGTCAAACTAGAATAACCTCACTGTGAGTAGCCGAAGCGCCGCAGGTCAAAGGACCAGTCACACTACTGCAACATCAAGCAAGTCACTGACGAGTGGATAGACATCCAAGTGACTTCTTGTATTGGTCACGCTCAGTACCCTTGTTCTCTAACAAGCACCTGCACTATCACTTCAGTGTCCCTACACTGTGGACTCAAGTCTCGTCCATCCAGAAGGAGAGTGATCTGTGCACTGATCGGATCGATCACCGTCCTCGTGATGATCCTTTGATCAGGAGCATTTAGAAATTAATCACCAATGATACATGGCTCAAATTCTCAACTCTTGAGAATATGTATCATCATCTTATTAATTTCTTGGACGATTCATAGACACATAAACAATATGAATGAAAAAGATGCCTTATATTTATTCAATAATAAATAGTCAAGTACAAAATTATGTCCCTAGAATCAACAATGTGTCAGCCAAATTGGCTTCTAGGGCATACATCTAACAGCTAGCACCCTGGGGAGATAAGGAAGCTATGATCGGATCTCTACTTCGTGTGGATACCCGTAGAGGCCGGACGCTTGTGCGGCTTCAAGCGAGCCTTCTTCCAAAACCACGATCATCAGTTTGCGGTGATCATCTACCCGCACAAGGTGAAGATCTAATCTTCATAATGTAGTTAAAAGTTTTTAATTCTAATCTATCTACGAATGGTTTTTGAACAACGTTCATGTGATGAATGATTGATCCTGCGCATGCCTCTTCCGCTGCGATCTGATTTTTTTTTTGAATTTTCTGCGGCATGGGCGGATTCCCAACAGTGGTATCAGAGCTTAGGCTTCGTAGATTAAGGTTAGAATTAATTATAAATAGGCTTGATAGATCTGAAATTTAAAAGGATATGTATGCTGAAATTTTCTGCATGCAAAATTTTTCAGGGTTGCTGATTTTTGTATGCTGATTTTTATGTGATAAATTGATGATTCTAATTGCATTGTTAATGGGATTACAAAGTTTAGAATCATGTTTAGCATGATCAGCAACCCATGTCATAACATAATTAATTAGGTTTCAGATCTGAAAATTATAATTGTTGCATGTGGTGATGATCATTGGATTCAAACTCTTTTGGTATCAATTGTAAAGACCTGCGATGTGATCTGCAATGTCATGTAATTTTTCAGATGCTTGCATGCATCTTATTTGATGTTTTGAGAGGCCTGCGTGCCTCCTAAAAGGGGATGTAATTTATTATTATTTTTATTTTATATTTGATTGTATTTCTGTGATGTGATGTACGTCAACGATCAAGTCAAAGAAAGTACATGAGATGAACGGCGAAAGTGAGCGGTTGATGGCGATTGGATCAAGAGTTGATCTGGGATCGAATCAAGAGTTGAAGACCATCTGATCGATTGACGTGCATATGCTTGTAATATGACCTAATTAGAATCCATGATCATTACCTATTTAAAGTTTAACTTTACTTAATGCTGCAATTATAACTGCCTGCAATGTGCCGTTTGCATGTGATGTGAATGTGAGTCGGGTAGATAGGTTTACATGTGATGCAAACTAATAGACCAATCCAAATGAGATCTAAACTAAAACCTCGTCAATCAAGTCGAGAGTGAACCAACATGGGCGAGTCATATTAGATTAATTGATCTAATTGGTGTCTAGAAAAGCATGAAAGGTGGTTACTTAATTAAGACCTTACTCTCTGAGTAAGGGGAGCCTCCCACCTGCTTACCTAGCCAATTGTTCGATTACCTCTTATGAAAATCTTAAGGTTGCAAACACTAAGATATGATTAACCAATATTAAGTTAATAGGTCTTCCACCGTAGTAGAGCTGCTAAGGTCTTTCTGATATTGATTTGTCTCGGCTGGATACAGTGGGCAAGATGCATCGGAGGGTTGGACCTCTCTATAGACATGAGATGTTGTAGGGATAAAGATGAGGACCAATGACGACTTTATTTCTACGGTTATACGGTGGATCTGACTTAACTAAGAAATGTGACCAATAACTGTTAGGTGAGGTCTTCATGGCTTAGAGACCAAGTAGCACTGCAACATGCTTGAGAAGCATTGTACAAGAGTTGTACACTCATCCATTTATGTGTCACCAATAACTATTAGGTGAGGTGGCCTATAAATCGGTGGAACCGCAGTACCCACTAGAAATCCTAGTCGTGTAGGTTTTTCGTTTTCCTACCAGAGGAGTGTAAGGAATTCGAGAAAATAGTGGAAGGCACATTTATTCTAAAAGACCCTAGAACAAATTAAGATCATGTACAAAATTCTAACTAGAATCTTTACTCTCTAAGGATTATAATGTCAGCTTTTAGACTTTTAACTCATATCCTATAGAACAACCGTTTGACCAAACCCAATTATAAAGACTGGCTCAGCAAATTTTAAAATAGTTTTGAATTGTGAGAAATTAGGGTATGTGCTAGACCATGGAATCCCCATATTACCAATCTGTCAAAGAAATATCGGAAGAATATATTTATCACCTAACTCCTAGATGTTATATTCCTAACCTAAGGATTCCCCTCTTAAAGCACCTTCGTGTGATTACTGATCGGCGTAAGACGCATGCCAAGTGGACGAACGATGACAATAAAGTTAGGTGCTACATAATGGCATTCATGTCCAATAAATTATAATGCCAGCATGAGAACATGAAGATTGCCAAGGACACATTAAATCACCTGCAAGAGTTGTATGGTGATCAGAGTCACGCAGCTTGGTTTGAAGTGTCCAAGAGGCTCTTCAAGGCCAAGATGCGCGATGGGCAGTCTGTCCATGATCATGGTTTGACCATGATAAAGAATTTAGAGAAGCTTGAGAAGCTCGGCATGACCATGCACAAGGAATTGCAAACGGATTTGATCCCACAATCCCTTCTAGCTTCATATGAATAGTTTATAGTAAATTACCATATGAACAAGATTGTATGCATTAAAACAAAATTGTTAAATAAATTGGTAACTACCTTAGGGACCTTGAAGAGTTCAAGGGGCATCGTTCTCGCTGTTGAGTTGGTTTCTACTTCCAAGAGAGAGTCTATTTTGAAGAAGAAGAAGCCTGCGAAGAAGCAGAAGACTGAGAAAACGCCAAGTAAGGAAGTTCCAAGAAAAAGGCCAATTGCAAGGAAAAGTGTTTCCATTGCATCATGGATGGCCATTGGAAGAGGAACTATCCTACATACATGGGAAGCATAAAAAAAACATGAAGGGTGATAGACCTTCAGAAGATATGTCAGCTATGCTCAGGATACTTAGGGATTGTTACCTGTTGCTAGCAAAAAATTTGATTTCTGTATCTTGTTTAGTACAGAAAGATTTTTATAAAACTACCGTTCCATTTATTTGAGAAATAAATTGGTTCAATGTGGTTTTATGATTGACAGTCTCTATCACATACATATGGATGTATCTGTGAATGTATCTAAGCAAACAGTAAATATCATAGGATCTAATAGATCCAGAAATGAGATAAATCTAAAGTATTTGTAGCACCTCAAGCTTGGCCATAAAGGAGAAGACAGAATAAACAAATTGGAGAAACATGAGCTTTTTGGCTCATTGACTTTCGAGTCATATTCGATTTGTAAATTCTGCCTTCAAGAAAAAATGGCTAGACTACCCTTTGTAGGACATGGGGAGAGGACCACTGAAATACTTACCTTAGTACATGTGGCCCATTCGATGTGCTAGCTAGGGGTCGTTATTCATACTTCATTACCTTTACCGATGATTATTCACGATATGGGTATGTGTATCTTATGAGACACAAGTCTGAATCTTTTGAAAAGTTCAAAGAGTTCAAAAATGAAGTGGAAAAACAAACTGGAAAATCCCTTAAGGCTCTTCGATCAGATCGAGGAAGAGAATACCTTAGTGGAGAATTCCGGAACTATCTCAAGGAGAATGGCATAGTCTCACAATGGACTCCTCCAGGTACCCCTCAACTCAACGGGGTGTCAGAAAGGAGAAATCGGAATCTATCGGATATGGTCCGGTCCATGATGAGCTTCACTGATTTACCCTTGTTTCTTTAGATAGATGCCCTATTTTCAACTATTTACTTATTGAATAGAGTTCCCTCTAAAGTTCGTTCCTACCACACCATATGAGATATGATATGGTAAGAAGCTGAGTCTTGGTTATCTCAAGATTTGGAGATGTCCAGCTCAACTCAAGCGACAACAGGCGGATAAGTTAGAGGATAGGACAATTAATGCTTATTTTATAGGATATCCTAAAGAGTCATTAGGATACGACTTTTCGTCCCAAAGGATCACAAAGTGTTTGTGAGCCTAGATGCTATCTTCATGGAAAATAGTTTATCCTTGATAGATATAGTGGGAGGAAAATTGAGCTTGAAGAGAAAGTCTCTAAAACAGCAACGAGCCATTGTGCCTATAGAACCTTTTTATATTAAGCCAGTACACGTAGTACCTCCTCCACCTCGTAAATCTAGTAGGATCTCCCGTCCGTCTGAAAGGTACTTAGGTATGCTTACAGAGGATGTAGAGGAAGTGTTCCTCATGGGAGATAGGGATCAAGGTAAGGATCTTAATACCTAGAACGAGGCGATGTTAGACATCAATTTCGAGAGATGGCTGGAAGCAATGAAGTCAGAAATGGACTCCATCCATTCCAACCAAGTCTGGACCTTAGTAGATCCACCAGAAGGTATAGTACCTATTGGGTATAAATGGATCTACAAGAGAAAATTAAGTTCGGATGGTTAGGTAGAGACCTATAAGGCAAGGCTAGTGGCGAAAGGTTATAGTCAGTTCGAAAGTATTGATTATAAGGATACTTTTCACCCTGTAGCATTGCTGAAGTCCATTCGAATATTGCTTGCTGTTGCAGCATATCATGATACTGTGATGGTGGTCACAAGGTCTGTAAGCTGCAAAGGTCCATCTATGGACAAAAGCAAATATCTCGGAGTTGGAACACTCGTTTCAACGATATAATTAAATCGTTTGATTTCATCAATAACGAAAGGGAACCATGTGTTTATAAGAAAGTTAGTGGGAGGGCTATTGCATTCTTCGTATTGTACATAGATGATATCCTTCAAAATTGGGAATGATATTCCCATACTAACTTAGGTCAAGGTTTGGTTGTGTAAGGAATTCTCCATGATAGACCTTGGGAAAGCATCCTATATTTTGAATTAAGGTCTATAGAGATAGAGCTAAAAGGATGCTTTTCCTGTCACAGAATATGTATATAGAGGGAGTGCTGAAGAGGTTCGGCATGGAAACCACTAAAAGGGGATTATTATCCCTTAAGCATGGGATAAATCTCTCCAAGAAGATGTGCCCCAATACATCTGAAGAGATTCAGCGGATGAGCAAGATCCCTTATGCTTCAGCTATAGGGAGTCTCATGTATACCATGCAATGTACGTGACCTGATATAGTACATGCTGTGAGTGTCATGAGCATATATCAGTCAAATCCAGGCAAGAAGCGCAGGATAGCTGTGAAGAACAGTCTTGAGTACTTAAGAAGAACTAAGGACATGTTCTTGGTCTTTGGGAGAAGATAAGAGTTAAAGGTAGAAGGATGCACACATATTGATGATAGAAAGTCTACATTAGAATATGTGCAACGGTGGTTCAGTAAATTGGAAGAGTTCCAAACAACCGATCATTGTAGATTCTACCTTAGAAGCTGAATGTCAAACCGTCTCTACGGGTGCAGTGGAAATCTTTTGGTTTAAGAAGTTCATTGCAGAGTTAGGTGTAATGTCATCAGATGCCATAACACACTACTGCAATAACAAAGGCACCATAGCACTAGCTAAGGAGCCAAAGGTCTCACCAGAAATCGAAGCACATAGAGCGGCGGTTTAACCTAATAAGTAGTCCCTTGAAAAAAAATAAGTAGAGGATCAAAGAGTAGACTCCACAGGAAATGTTGTAGACCCATTCACGAAGCAGATAAGTCAGCAGAAAACTGAAATGCATCTTGAGAAGATGGGGCTTAGGTTTATGACTGATTGGCTTTAGTGCAAGTGGAAGATTGTTAGAAGTATGCCCTAGAAGCCAATTTGGCTGACGCATTATTTTATTCTGGAACATAAATTTGTACTTGACCTAATTAAGTTGGGCATTCTTTTCATTCATGTTCTTATGTGTCCATGAATCGTCCAAGGAATTAATAAGATGATGACGCATATTCTCAAGAGTTGAGAATTTGAGACATGTGTCATTGGTGATTAATTCCTGAATTGCTCCTAATCGATGGATCATCACGAGGACGGTGATTGATCCGTTGAGATTAGTGCACAGATTGCTTTCTTTGATGGACGAGTCTTGAGTCCACGGTGTAGGGACACTGGAGCAATTATGCAAGTGCTTGTTAAAGAACAAGGGTACTGAGCGTGACCAAGTCAAGAAGTCACTTGGATGTCTATCCACTCGTCAGTGACTTGCTTGATGTTGCAGTAGTGTGACTGGTCCTTTGACCTGCGGTGCTTCGGCTACTCACAGTGAGGTTATTGTAGTTTGACTGCACGTATACATGGTCTCTAGACATACGGGTCCATGGAGTGTAGATTGGCTGCAATTGGTTCACTGTAGGAGTAGGGTATGCACCTATATGGAATCTATCGACCTTGGTAGATAAGAAGAGATCCTATGTGATTTATAAGACCGAGTTCGTAAGACCTCGGCTGGGGCAGTATGCATAGTGGAGAAAGAGTTTTCCACTCTCGAATAAATCTTGACATATGACAGACGATGGGGTTTGACGAGTTGTCCATGACCTCCGTCCTGTAGGGATCCACGATAGTAGGACTGTATCATACGATAACTGCACCTAGAGGTTCATCATTTCATTCTGCTGGGTGGCCACTACATGCTGCTAGGTGTCACTAGTGGATGGTGAGACTCACAGAAAATATCTCGATGATCGATAAATCCTAATGAGTTGAGTTGGAATCGTTCCAACCCATTGAAAGGAGTTTTCAATGATACTGTGATAGAGATTGCAATATATATCTCACTACTAGTCAGAATAGAACCTATGGGGTTACACACACTAGAAGTATTGACCGATCCGATGGTTGAAAAGTGATTATGAATCACGAGTAATTAATTCAATTGATAATAAGTAGAAGAAGGAACAAAGAAAATTAATTAATTGGACTTAAATACAAATTCTACTTGGAGTAGAATTCCTGCAGTCCTAATTGGATTAGGACTGAGAGTCCTACTTGGAGTAGGACTGGGATTCCTACTTGGAGTAGGATTCCTACAATCCTAATTGAATTAGGATTTTTGAATTCAATATGGATTTCTACTTAGAATAGGATTCCTAGAAGTCCTAATTAGATTAGGACTTCGGATTCAAATAAGAGTCCTAATTGGATTAGGACTAAAATTAAATAAGTCCTAATTAGATTAGGATCTCCTAAGTCCTAATTAATTATTAATCTAATGAATCAACAAGACTCCTAATTGGATTAGGATTGAAGAGTTCAATTGAGTCATAATTGATTTGAGTTCTAATTGGATTAGGACTTACGTAGATTAAACCCAAATGGTTCATGATTTGGTTAAAGCCTAATGTGATTATGACTAAATCAAATAGGGCCCTCCCAATCCTCCTTAGAGGATGACTAGGGCAACATATGAAGAGGGGCTCACGCCCCTCCTCCTCTTCCTTGCTTGGTGCGGCAACACAAGAGGGGCCGGCGCCCCTCTTGGAAATTGATCAAGGGCTCCTAACTTGTAGGAGCCCTACATGCTTTAAAAGGAGAAGGCTTGGCGGCACCTAGGGCATTGGAAGTCCTCTTCTCCCTTGCGCCGTGGCCCCCTTCTTCTCCTTGGTATTCAGCCGCAAGCAAAGGAAGCAAAAGAAGAAGCCTTGGCAGCCTCCTCCCTCCTCCTTTGCTTCATCCAACGCAAGGGAAAGAAAAGGGTTTAAAGGTGCTTTGATTCTTCTTCAATCTTCATCCTTCTTCTTTCTCCTCGCAAGCACAATCGAGGGTTGATCAAAAGGGAGGAGATCAGCCATCAAAGTCATCTCTGCAAGGGAGCTAGCACCCCGGGGAGACAAGGAAGCTATGATCGGATCTCTACTTCGTGTGGATACCCGTAAGGGCCGGACGCTTGTGCGGCTTCAAGAGAGCCTTCTTCCAAAACCACGATCATCAGTTTGCGGTGATCATCTACCCGCACAAGGTGAAGATCTAATCTTCATAATGTAGTTAAAAGTTTTTAATTCTAATCTATCTACGAATGGTTTTTGAACAACGTTCATGTGATGAATGATTGATCCCGCGCATGCCTCTTCCGCTGCGATCTGATTTTTTTTTGAATTTTCTGCGGCATGGGCGGGTTCCCAACAATTATATCTTACAACAAGTAGACCTGATATCATGTTTAGTGTATGAATGTTTGCTAGATATCAATCTAATCCTAAGGAATCACACCTAATTGCAGTCAAGAGAATTTTTAAATATCTAATAGGAACAAAAAATATAGATCTATGGTACTCTAAAGAATCAAGTATAAACTTAATAGGGTATACTGATTCTGACTTCGCTGGGTGTAAACTTGATAGAAAAAGCACCAGCGGATCATGTCAATTCTTAGGAGAGAACTTAATCTCATGGTTTAGCAAGAAACAAAACTCGGTTGCACTATCCACGGTGGAAGCCGAATATGTTGCTGCCGGGAGTTGTTGTGCTCAAATTTTATGGATCAAGCAACAACTTGAAGATTATAGCATTAAACAAGATAAGATTTCCATAAATTGTGATAATACAAGTGCCATAAATCTAACTAAAAATCCAATTTAACACTCAAGAACTAAACATATTGAGATAAGACATCACTTCATAAGAGATCATGTGTTAAATGGTGATGTAATGCTTGAATTTGTTTGTACTGATGATCAACTTGCTGATATCTTTACAAAACTCTTAAGTGAAGGTCGATTTTGTATCCTTAAAAGAGGGTTAGGAGTGATTGATCCATTTTTGTAATACTCTCCTATAATTCATTGATTTTGATGATTAGCTTATGTTGGATATAGGATTTCTCGTCTATGGTCACCAAACCATTCCTTAAGTTCAAAAATTTCCATATCTCTCTCCTTTGGCACGGAATTAACTGAGTTTTTGGTTATGTGCCAGAGTTCGAGTCGACTCGAATAGATTTTAGAGTCGGCTCGTGGATGAGTCGACTCGCACATGTTTAGGAGTCGACTCGAGGTCGAGTCGACTCGCGCATGTTTAGGAGTCGACTCGAGGTCGCAAATTCGACTTTTAACTCTAAGCGAAATATTTTTTCTCCACTTCTATTTTCAGCCGCCACTATTCAAAAAGTCCTAGAGTCGTCTCCTACATCGTCCCCGACCTATTTTTGGCCCTTTCTCTCATGTTTTCTCCCATTTTTCTTGTCCTTCCCTCGATTTTTTGGTCAAAATGCCTAGGAAAGCTGTTGTTCCGAGCCGGAAGAGACCTCTCACCGCGAGCGGTGCCGAGAGACAGTCCAAGGCATGGAACGAACCCGTGAGGCCACCACCTCCGGTTCCTTCTCCGCCTAGGCCGGTTCAATTGCGTCCGTGCGCCGGGAGGGTTGTCTGTACCGGGAGGAAAGTCAATTTTGACTTCCTCTCCCGGGAAGGGTTCACCCTAGGGCATCGTCTTTGGGCCCAGTACTTAGAGTATTTTTGCTCACTTGACCTTCTTACATACCCAGGGTTGTTAGGAAATTTTATGGGACCGTCACACGGGGTGGCGGTGGTATCCAAGGGACTGTAGCAGGTGTCCCTATTTTCATTTCGGAGGACTTCATTGCTCGAGTCCTCCATCTCTCCTGAGAGGGGATTGCTCCTACACATCCATCTGATAGGACTGAGGCCCTTACGGCCATCTTAGGGAGCCCACCTCAATCCCCCATAGAGGAAGTGTTTGCAAATCAGCTTTCAGCTGAAATGCGACTCCTCCTAAGTATCATCTCTAGGACTCTCTTTCCTAAGATCGAGAGGTTTGACTTCATTTCTGAGAGAGACCTAGGCTTGATGTTTCACATTCTATAGGACATCCCCCTGAACTTCCCCAAACTCATCTATAGATATATCTGTGAACCCTTAGACAAACCTAGGTTGAGTCTCCCGTATGGCATGCTTTTCACACTCATCTTTAGGGAGTTAAAAGTCCCTATCCCTGAAGGAGAACCCTCTCGCTCCCTCAGATACACTGACCACATGGGTGAGGGGACTCTCGACCGAATGGGTTTCCACAAGGTGGAGGGTGTTTGGGTTAGAAAAACATCCACATCCACACCATCTGACCCCACTGCTCATCATTCACCTAGCTTTGATCATGACCCAGACCACTCCACAGATTTTTCTACCTTCCCATCCACATCTAGTCCTTTAGTCCCTGCTGAGCCGTCTACTTCAGCTGGACCCTCTACCGTACCACCACCTCAGCAGCCCCTAGAAGTCAGGATCAGCACTGAGCAGCTCCGGGAGATGAGAGATGAGATAGTGAGGGAGCTGAGAGATGACATAGTGAGGGAGCTGAGAGGTTCACACAGTGCACCCTCCACTGACGTCGTTCCCTCCACAGTAGCGGTGTCCATGATGATAGCAGATCTTAGGGAGGAGATGTCAAACATGAGGAGCCTAGTCAAGGGTCAATACTTGAGCCTTACAGCCATAATGGGAGACACGAGGCAGATGCGAGACAGCATCAGAGAAGAGATGGGCAGGCAGAGTCAAGGAGCGGAAAGACTTGCAAATGTCGTGATCTTCAAACTTGACTCCATCCAAGAAAGTGCGACCCAACTAGCAGAGATACAGGCTAGGGCAACCTCAGAGATCATCACGCAACTAGGAAATGTATCTGAGGGGATGAGCCTGGTCCTCCAATCTAGCCGACTAAATTTGGGAGCCTCATCCTCCTCCTTTACTAGACGACCCTAGTTGCATTTCTATTTTTATGATGTACAGTCCTTTGTGGACTTTCTGAAATGTACTCAATCTTGAATTTAATACAATGAATAGAGATTTTCTTTCAAAAAAAACTGTGCAATTTGACTTGTTATCTTTTTTTGTGTAATGTGCTTTTTACTATGATGACAAAAAGGGGGAGAAAATATGATAAGGGATAGTAAAGGGAATCACTAACTAAACAAAAGAAAATCCTTAAAGTAAAATGTAATTTGTTCTTAGTGGATTCGATACCTCGAGGCTCATTATCTCTCTGTTGGAGCTTCTCAAGGAGTAATCTTCAGAATCTATTCAAGAGATATTCGGAGATTAGTTGAATCATACTCAAGAACAAATTGTCAGATTTTCTCTCTGAAAGTAAGAATTTAAGCTCAAAAGTTTCAAAACATTAAAAGAAAATTTAGAAAACTTGAACTAGACTTAAACAAAATTGAATGCACATGTTGAGGGGAAAAATCTAAAATCTTAAGAAAGCAAATTCATTAAACACATATAGGCCAAACAATTGATTGCATGATTTGAAGGCTTATATAATTCCAAATGAAAGGGAGAGTTTTAATTTCAAGATTTACTGATTCATACCTTTCAATTTTGGATAAATTAAATAACTAGACATTTGAATTCTTTTCAAAACTTTACTATGAATCACCTCTTGGTTGAGCAATTTACTTTACAAATACTCAATATTTTGTCATCATCAAAAAGAGGAAGATTGTGGAGTGATTGATTATACCCCTATTTGATTTTGATGAGCTCAAAGCATTTGAGTATATTTCATGTTATACTAATGAATTCAATCTAGTGTTTCAGGCGAATATATGTGAATTTATGTTTAAGTGCATCGAGCCTTGGTTCAAAGTAATTTGGCTAGGTGATTGAACTCAATTGAACCAAAGTCTGAAGTTCGAGTCGACTTCGGAAGATTGCTAGTCGACTCTAAGTGTTTCAGAGGTTCTGGCACAAGCTCGAGTCGACTCCGGTACACTACGAGTCGACTCCGACTGAGAACAGACAGAAGGACAGAAGGATGAATTTCAAACCTTGTCACCGAGTCGACTCCGAAGATTACGAGTCAACTCCGATGCTTGCCGAGTCGACTCCTGACGGTTCCGAGTCAACTCTAAGGGGTAACAGACAAAAAGACAGAACGATGGTTTTTAGACCCTGTTACCGAGTCGACTCCAGAAGGTTACGAGTCGACTCCGATGTTTGGCGAGTCGACTCCCAGTTATGTCCGAGTCGACTCCCAGAGGAAAGCAAGTCCAAAAGGTAGAGAACTATTTTCGGAGATCCTGAGAACAAGTCGACTCCAAGTATTCCAGAGTCGACTCCCAAGTCAGCCGACTCGACTCCAACAAGATGCGAGTCGACTCTGAGGCAGTTCAGATCAACAGACAGAGGATCAGCTTTTCAGACTCTGAGAGCCGAGTCGACTCCAAGAGAACCCGAGTCGACTCGAGAGAGAAAAGCATAGAAATGGATTTCTGGAACCCTGAGAACGAGCCGTCTCCAAAAGTGCCGAATCATCTCCAGATATTGGCGAGTCAACTCTAGGACGGGACAGCACTTTAATTCAAATTCTGAACAGTGGACGAGTCGTCTCCAGTGAAGCATGAGTCGACTCCAACAACAGCCGAGTCGACTCCAGATCGAGCGAGTCGACTCCGACCCCAACGGATACATTGTCAGGATGTGCAGACTGTACAGAACGGCTACAAATCAGTGTCTAACAGCTATTTTCCATAGGGAACAGTTTAAATAGCCAGAGTAAATAGTAGTAGATAAGGATTGAGCCATTCCATTGTGTGCATTAAAGCTTTTCAACTACCAAGATCCTCTTGAGAGAAAATACAAGCAAAAGAAGGGAGAAGTACATTCAACTCAACCCAACAAGTACTTCCTTCGCAATCAAGGCTCTACTACTGTCATTCAATCTTCTGAGCATTCAAGAGGAGACTCAGAAATCGAGAAGCCCCTACTTTTCCTTCCAAAATATGTTTGAGGGCTTCTAACCTTTCTCTATTAATATTGTTCACATTTACTTTTTAGAAGCTTTCCTTGTGATTTTTCCAAACTATTTTTCTTACTTGATTCAATCAAAGGATTGAATCAAGTGTTGTAAGGTTTGTAGGTGAGCCAAAGTTAAAACCAACGATATAAGGGTTTGATTGTGATCCCGGAAAAACAATCGGATGGTTCTAGTCGGTGAGCCTGTGAAAATCGACCGAGTTCGTTGTGATCTCGCAAAAACAACAAGTTGGGTTGTGAACTTATAAAACAACCGGCTGTAATCCTAGGGATTATAGTGAACTCCTAAGTGCGGCTTGGAGAGTGGACGTAGGAGCAAGAGTTGGCTCCGAACCACTATAAAGTCTCTTGAGTTTGTATTGATTAATTGTCTCTTCCCCTCTCTCCATTCACTATATCTAGTAATCTATTTAACCTGCTTGCAATATATTTAATTATTACTCATTAAGTTTTAATTTGTCAATAATTAATTAAAACCCAATTCACCCCCCTCTTGGGTTGTCTCCTTGGGCAACATCCATCAACACTATGGTTCTGATTGTTTGTACTCCATCAACATTAGTGATGGAAGAGAATATGCAGACCGCAAATGGTATTTTTTTTGGCTAAAAAAGCAGTAGCGACGGGCTTTAAAGCGTCGGTAGATCCTCTCTTCCAGCGATGCTTTGGAAAAGCGTCGGCAGATCCCCCTCTAGCGACGCTTTGGAAAAGCGTCGGCGAAAGTTTTTCCCACTCTTGAATAGATGATGCTTTTACGACGCTTTTAGAAGCGTCGGAAGATATTTTAGCAATGCTTTTTAGCATCGGGATAGGCTCCAAAAAGCGTCGAGAATACTATATTATCCTGTAGTGCTTCTTGTATTGCCGTTGAAAGTGGTTCCTATGTTCTTCGGTGTTAAGTATGCTGAATTTTTTTTTTTGGAAAACCATGGCTGAACCTGATTGGGTTGCCTACGTACCCCTTCATAAGGGGGATCAAGCCATACGTAGTTCTTTTTAAGTTTTAAAATGCAGCGGAAAAATCGAATCAAATAATTTAATTCATGCATGCTTACAAGATCAAATCTAGAAATCAGCACCTTAAGAATACATAGGATTATGCCGAAATCGTTTAAATAATTATGCTAAAACATTCATGCATGATTAACTATCAGATCTGAAACTTAAGAACTCTATTTTGATTAATCTCCGAATATCCATCGAATGGATTCTGGAGATAACTCCGTGAGGAGCCCCAAAGGAGGGTAAAACCTCGGAAAATCAGACCTAGACCCTGACTTCAAAATAAAATATTGATGTGGGATTAATACCTTTTATGATAGAAGAAACTTATGGATCCATTCTTGACTTCGCAGCCACGCACATGAATGGCCTTTATGAGAAGTACACGCGAAGCCCTAGGTAGATCGTCTTCCGCGGAAGTGCTAGCTCGCGCAGGAACGCAGAAATGGCTGAAGCTTTCTCCTTCTAAACACTCAACCTTTGATTGTTCTTCAAGGAGATGGAGGATGGACATGAGGAAGAAGGAGAAGAAGGGATGGAGGCCCTCAAAGAATTTTTCCGGAATTTTTTGAAACCTCTAAATATGGTATATCTTGAACCCAAGGCATGGGGGTCTTTTATAGCCAAAAGACCACCCCACGCCTCACACCTAATTTAGCCAACTAATTTGGCTGATAAATTTCTCAAAAAATTCTGGTGGTTTGGCAGCTAAGAGCATATAAACATATCCAAATTTTGTACATTTTGGATCCCTAAAAGATAGAAATTCATGCGTCCAAAGTTCAGCCGCAGACCACCCTATTTCATGCACCATGCAATCCCTACAAATTAGGAAATTCATCTAAATCTTTCTAGAAAGATTTAAGGCACCATTTTTATAGAAAATATATCCCCACGCCTCCTCTCTTCTCACGCCAATTTTTGGCTAAAAATAAATAGGATAGATTAAGGTGTCATTTTTCTCCAAGAAGATAAGGATGGGTTCCTAAAATTTAGGAATTCTTCTCCTTATCCAATTCTGATTATTTGGACTCATAATCCTCATTAAATAAGGTCTTCTAATTGATTTGGATCAAGCCAAATCCAATTGGGTCAAGTTTCATTAATTGGGTCAAGCTCAATCTACTTGGGTTGAACCCAATCCAATTAGGTCAAACCCTGATGCAGCCCAAATTGAATCCTATTCAATTTGGCTCAACCTAAGCCCAATTACTCAATCAAATTGAGTTCATTAGCAATCTAATTGCTAATTAGTCCTCCAATAATTCAATAATTATTTTAATGCAACTTTTGCTTTGGATAATTTGTCAATCGAATTGACCAAATTATCCCTAAATGATTCTTAATCATCAATCAGCCATTTGATCAACCTAGAAACTTGTATGCGTGTGACCTCATAGGTTCGAACCTAAGTCAGTAGTATAGGAACGTCTTTCTATACTAATCGATGTGACCATCTAGCAATGGTACCCGATGTCCGGATAGGCCGAATATATGCGAAGCAAATATTCTGGAACCCTGGACTATGGTTACTGTATAATTCAATCCCTTTGACTCCTAATGCCAGGATGACTTAGAGCTCACTGTCAACCCTATAATTAGTACATCCATTATGTGATTAACTTTAGATATCCCGTGACTTCTCACTGGGATTACCCTGGCCAAGGTTTTGCTAAATTAATCACAAGACATTATCTTCTGTTTCCAGAAGGCGTCAATTCCATCTCGACTCACAACTAACTACGCAAGTACTTGACTGCACCTAGTGACCTTTCGTCACTGAATTAGAAATTCAGGTAGTCTGGTACCAAAGTACAGTAAGTTGCTTGCTAGTCACTGGTTGCGATCTCAGGTTAGAGGGCCAAACTTATACCTATATCCACTCGAAACATCTCTTGATAGTAGAGCATTCCGGAATTGGTCACGTTTAGTGAAATGTGTGACACAACGATCTAATCTCGATAATGTTGTCGTCCTAGTAACAACATATCATTTGGTCGCGAACAAGTTTAAGGACTCAAAGATAAATCCTCCTTTATCATAACATAAGTCCTAAGGACTTCATCATATAAGAGTTCATTTGAAGATGAAATGATGAATAATGCCAAATAATACTTTATTAATTTATCAATTCATTTACAAAATTCAATCATCAATATGCTGACAATTGACATTTAGGATATAATTTCCAACAACTCCCACTTAGCCTAAAGCCAATCGGCACAGTATCTAATACCCATCTTCGACTTGTGTTCGTTGAACTCTTTGATGCCGAGGACTTTGGTAAATGGATCAGCCAGATTTTCTTTTGTATCAATTTTCTGTAGAATCTGCCACTATGTGCAGCTTGAAACTCTTTCAACAGATAGCACCACCCTTAAGAGTAAAGATATAACCTGACACGCTCTTGCTATCATCTTGATCTGACTAAAAACTTGAGTCGGTATATCCCTCAAGTTTTAAGTCAGAATCACCATAGACAAGCCACTGGTCTTTAGTATTTCTCAAATACTTGAGGATGGTTTTTACAACCTTCCAGTGGTTGCTTCCTGGATCAGACTGGTATCTGCTCACTACTCCTGTGAGTATGCCACGTCTGGTCTAGTATATGTCATGGCATACATTATAGATCCCACAGCCGAAGCATATTGTTGCCCAGAGATGGTCACCCAAGAGGGGGGTGAATTGGGTGTTTTAAAACTCTTCGGCTAATTAAAATTAAAACACACAAATATATGAAATAAGGTAATGATAGTGGGATGAGAAGACACAATCACAAACACACGGTTTTATAGTGGTTCGGAGCTTCCACCGCTCCTACATCCACTCCCCAAAGCGCCTTTGGGTATTTCCACTATAATCCAAGATTACAGTACGGTAGTTTTGCGAGTTTACTACCCAACTCGTTGTTTTACACCGGGCTCACAACAAACCCTAAACCCCCAATTTCTCTTAGGCTTGGGACGCCTTTCCCTTGTTCCAAGTCCCTTGACTTGAACAAGCACTACAATCAAAGAGTTTACAAAAGAGAATAAAAGGTCTAAAAAGCAAATATATCAATTATGAACAATTTAACCCGGAAGAATCTTTTTGCCGTTGGAAGCGTGGGAGATGTTGATTCTTCCGATGTGGAGTGCGTAGGATCGAGTGTGAGCTTTGAATCCCGAGCGCACGAGAGCGGTTGAGCTTGAAATCACAAGAGAACCTTGAATGCACTTGATTTCTACACTTTAATGCTCTCACTCTCTTGAACTTTTCTCTCTTGAATAATTTTGCTTTTGGGTTGGTGAAGAGTTGTTGAGAACCACTTAAGAGGTCCCTTTTATAGCCCAAAAAGCAAATATAGCCGTTAGAAACAAAAAGAGAAGGATTTGAAATTCAAACCAAACCTGAAAAGCTGTCAGTCGCGTCCCAGGCGCTCCGGGGACGTCTCTGCTACAGCGAGAGACATCTCGCCTACAGGATTTTTACTTTTTACTTTATCTGGGGTCGACTCGGCACTTTACGGGGACGTCTCGGCTTGTCTGCACTTTTTGAGTGGGGACGACTCCGCTTGTTTGGGGACGACTCCGCTTCTTTATCTTTGAAAAATGTGTCCTCTGGAATTCCCTGAGAGAGTCGACTCCGCTCTTTCAGGGGACGTCTCGGCTTGTCTGCACTTTTATGCATGGGGACGTCTCCGCTATCTCAGGGTCGACTCCGCTTCCTTATCACCGCAGAAACCATTCTCTGGAAAACCCTGAGAGAGCCGTCTCCGCCATCTTGGGGACGACTCGGGAAGTCTCCTTTTTGCTTGCGGGGACGACTCCGCGTACAGCGGGGACGTCTCGCGCATATCCCTTGAAAAACGTCTTTCTGCCGCCACTGAGAGAGTCGACTCCGCTACTGAGAGAGTCGACTCCGCTAACGCGGGGACGACTCGGCAGGTGTCGGGGACGTCTCCAAGTGTGCCAGTTCTTCCTGTTTGTGCCAGAGACGTCTCTGAAACTATCAGGAGACGTCTCGGCTGTCCCTGAACTTTTTCTTTAGCTCAAAATATTCTTCAATAAATTCATAAAAATTATGGGAACTTGCCTAGACATTTCTTAACAATATTCTAAGTAAAACACATGAATTTCTCAATTGAATTGTTAAGATATAATGGAATTTTACTCTAGTGTTTTGTATTCATCAAAATCCATTAGGGGGTCAACAATCTCCCCCTTTTTGATGATGACAAAACACTGAGTATATGCAAAATTTGAAATTTAAACATATACACAGTATTGATCAGATATACAAGTATAATGTTTTGATTTGAACTAGATACAATGTGCATCACTCAAATTTCCTTGTGCATAGAATTGTTCTTAAATGATTTTATCATATGAACTGAATTTGAATCAAGTTAGAATGAAATATTGATGCTGAAGATAATTGAAAGCTAGATTCTTTTTGACTCCCCCTTTCTTTTCCAGAAGGGCAATTATCTTAAAAATCAATATTCTTCAATAACCATGTCCCTTACAATATTGATACCACCACTCCCCCTTTTTGTCATCAACAATGAAGGGGACAAATTATCCTTAGGTGCTTAAGACTCAATTTATAGTAGAATTCAGCATTCATTTTACTCCCCCTTTGATATTCAGGTTGTGCTCCCCCTGTTTCATATGCTTTGATAAGTTGTGCCAAATTTAAATACTTAATGTATGTTTTGAGATTCTTATGACACATCAAGAGGCACATTCATATTCACAGAAATACATCCACAGAAATGGCAATGTACACACATTTTTCAAAAAGGGATTGTATTCATGTATCATTGTGAGATTTTGAAGTCATTACATAGTCAAAAAAAAAAAAGAAATCATTACAAGTATTGATTTCTAATACAAAAGTGTTTCAAAATGGCCTAGGATTTACAAAAAGAAGATCCTACTGGATATCCATCATCGGCGTCGTTCCTCATGGTGCCTACCAGTTGTACTTTGTGCATAAGCCTTACAGGCTGCATCTATGTGTTAGATGTATGCCCTAGAAGCCAATTTGGCTGACACATTGTTGATTCTAGGGACATAATTTTATACTTGACTATTTATTATTGAATAAATAAAAGGCATCTTTTTCATTCATATTGTTTATGTGTCTATGAATCGTCCAAGAAATTAATAAGATGATGATACATATTCTCAAGAGTTGAGAATTTGAGCCATGTATCATTGGTGATTAATTTCTAAATGCTCCTGATCAAAGGATCATCACGAGGACGGTGATCGATCCGATCAGTGCACAGATCACTCTCCTTCTGGATGGACGAGACTTGAGTCCACAGTGTAGGGACACTGAAGTGATAGTGCAGGTGCTTGTTAGAGAACAAGGGTACTGAGCGTGACCAATACAAGAAGTCACTTGGATGTCTATCCACTCGTCAGTGACTTGCTTGATGTTGCAGTAGTGTGACTGGTCCTTTGACCTGCGGCGCTTCGGCTACTCACAGTGAGGTTATTGTAGTTTGACTGCACACATACATGGTCTCTAGCCATATGGGTCCATGCAGTGTAGATTGGCTGCAGTAAGTTCACTGTAGGAGTAGGGTATGCACCTATATGGAATCTATCGACCTTGATAGATAAGGAGAGATCCTATGTGATTTATAAGACTGAGTTCGTAAGACCTCGGCCGGGGCAGTATGCACAGTGGAGAAAGAGTTTTTCACTATCGAACTCGAGTCGAATAAATCTTGACATATGACAGACGATGGGGTTTGACGAGTTGTCCATGACCTCCGTCCTGTAGGGATCCACGATAGTAGGACTGTATCACATGTTAACTGCACCTAGAGGTTCATCATTCCATTCTGCTGGGTAGCCACTACATGCTGCTAGGTGTCACTGGTGGATGGTGGGACTCATAGGGATTATCTTGATGATCGATAAACCCTAATGAGTTGAGTTGGAATCGTTCCAACCCATTGAAAGGAGTTTTCAATGATATAGTGATAGAGATCACAATATATCTCACTACCAGTCAGAATAGAACCTATGGGGTCACACACACTAGAAGTATTGACCGATCCGATGGTTGAAATCGTGATTAGGAATCACAAGAAATCAATTTGATTGATAAGAAGTTGAAGAAGGAAAAAGGAATTAATTAATTGGACTTGAAACAAGAATCCTACTTCGGGTAGGATACCTAGAGTTCTAATTGGATTAGGACTGGGATTCCTACTTGGAATAGGATTCCTCAATCCTAATGAGATTAGGAGTTTTGAATTAAAAATTGGATTCCTACTTGGAGTAGGATTCCTAGAAATCCTAATTGGATTAGGACTTTGGATTCAAGTAGAGTCCTAATTGGATTAGGACTAAAATTAAACAAATCCTAATTGGATTAGAATTCCTTAAGTCCAAATTAATTATTAATCTAATGAATCAACATGACTCCTAATTGGATTAGGATTGAAGAGTTCAATTGAGTCATGGTTCATTCAAGTCCTAATTGGATTAGGACTAGTATAGATTGAACCCAATTTGGCCAATCCTAATTAGATTAGGATTAAACCATGAGAGAGGCACCTAATCCTCTTTGGAAGAGGATTAGGTTAACCAAGTAAGAGGGGCATCAGCCCCTCTCATCTTGGATGGTGCGGATTGAAGGAGAGAGAGGGGCCGGCGCACCCCCCCTTTCTTTCTTTGGAAAACCATCTAGGGCTCCTACTTTGGAGGAGCCCTTGATGGCTATAAGAAGCACCATGAGGCCGGCGCCCTAGGTATTGGAGCCATCCTCCTCTTGCTGCCGCCACCCTCCCCTCTCCTCTCTTGGTTCAGCCGCAAGCAAAGGAAGAGCAAGGTCCAAGCGTTGGCGTCTTCCTCTTCCTCCAATCCTTCTTCCAACGCAGGGAAAAGAAAGAAGGCTGCAGAAGCTGTGTTCTTCTTCCTTGAGTTCCTTCTTCTTCTTCCTCCTCTCAAGCACTTTCAAGAGTTGAAAGAAAGAGAAGAGATCAGCCATCAAAGGAGTCTTTGCAAGGGAGCTAGCACCCCGGGAAGACAAGAAAGCTTTGATCGGTTCTCTACTTCGTGTGGATACCCGTAGAGGCCGGACGTTTGAACGGCTTCAAACGAACCCTCTTCCAAAACCACGAATTCAGATTCGCGGTGATCATCTACCCGCGCAAGGTGAAGATTTGATCTTCCTATTAGTTCTAAAAGTTTTAATTCTTACCTAATTACGAAAGGTCTCGAAACAAGCGTTCATGCGATGAACGTCGAACCCGTGCATGCCGATTCCGCTGCCATCTGAAAATTTTTGAAATATCAGCGGCATGGGCGGGTTCCCAACAGTGGTATCAGAGCCTAGGCTTCGTAGATTAAGGTAAGAATTAAATATCTAAAGGCATATTAGATCTGAAAATTAAATGATCATGCATGCTGAAAAATTCTGCATGCAGATTTTTCAGGGGTGCTGATTTTTTGCATGCTGATTTTTATGTGATAAAAAGATGATTCTAATTGCGTTGTTAATGGGATTACAAAGTTTAGAATCATGATTAGCATGATCAGCGACCTATGTCATGATACAATCAGTTAGTTTTCAGATCTGAAAATTATAATTGTAGCATACGGTGATGATCATAGGATTCAACCCCTTTTGGTATCAAATGTAATGACCTGCGATGTGATCTGCGATGTCATGTAATTTTTCAGATGCTTGCATGCATCTTATTTGATGTTTTGAGAGGCCTGCGTGCCTCCTAAAAGGAGATGTAAATTATTTTTATTTTTATTTTACATCTGGTTGTATTTCTGTGATGTGATGTACATCAACGATCAAGTTGAAGCAAAGGCATGAGATGAAAGGTGATCTAAGCGGTTGATGGCGATGGGATCAAGAGTTGATCAAGGATCGAATCAAGGAAGCTTGGAATCAATTCAAGAGTTGAAGACCACTTGATCGATTGATGTGCATGTGCTTGTAATACGACCTAATTAGAATCCATGATCATCACCTAGTTAAAGTTTAGCTTTAATTATTGCCGCGATTATAACTGCCTGCAATGCGCCGTTTGCATGTGATGTGAATGAGAGTCGGGTAGATAGGTCTACATGTGATGTAGCAAACCCAATTGAGACCTAAATCAAAACCTCCTCAATCAAGTCGAGAGTGAACCGACATGAGCAAGTCATATTAGATTAATTGATCTAATTGGTGTCTAGGAAAGCATGAAAGGTGGTTACTTAATTAGGACCTTACTCTCTGAGTAAGGGGAGCCTCCCACCTGCTTACCTGGCCAATTGTTCGATTACCTCTTATGAAAGGCTCAAGTTGCAAACACTAAGACCTGATTAACCAATATTAAGTCAATAGGTCTTCCACTGTAGTAGAGCTGCTAAGGCCTTTCTGATGTTGACTTGTCTCGGCTGGATACAGTGGTCAAGTTGCATTGGGGGGCTGGACCTCTCTATAGACATGAGATGTTGTAGGGTAAAGGTGGGGTTGGGCACCAATAACTGTTAGGTGAGGATCCAATGACGACTTTATTCCTACGGTTATACGGTGGGTCTGACTTAACTAAGAAATGAGACCAATAACTGTTAGGTGAGGTCTTCATGGCTTAGAGACCAAGTTGCACTGCAACATGCTTGAGAAGCATTGTACAAGAGTTGTACACTCATCCATCTATGTGTCACCAATAACTGTTAGGTGAGGTGGCATGTAAATTGGTGGGACCGCAGTACCCACTAGAAACCCTAGTCGTGTGGGATTTCCGTTTTCCTACCAGGAGAGTGTGAGGAATTCGAGAAAATAGTGGGAGTCACATTTGTTCTAAAAGACCTTAGGACAGATTAGGATCAAGTACAAAAGTCTAACTAGAATCTTTACTCTCTGCAGATACAATGTCGGCTTCAAACCCTTTGACCCGTATTCTTGAGACCAACCGACTGACCGGAACCAATTACAAGGACTGGCTTAGAAATCTCAAAATAGTTTTGGACTGTGAGAAGATAGGCTATATACTCGATTCAGATATCCCCACATTACCAGCACGTCCCACTGATGTTCAGCGTGAGATGCATAAAAAGTGGTTGGATGATGACATTAGAGTAAAATGCTATATGATGGCATCTATGTCTAATGAACTCCAATGCCAGCATGAAAATATAAAGACTGCTAGGGACATACTGGCACACCTACAAGAGTTGTATGGTGAGCAGAGTCGCACAGCTCATTTTGAAGTGTCCAAGAGGCTTTTCAAAGCGAAAATGCGCGAAGGGCAGTCTGTCCATGATCACGGTCTGGCCATGATCAAGGACCTAGAGGAGCTTGAGAAGCTCGGTATGGATATGCACAAGGAATTGCAAGTGGATTTGATCCTACAGTCACTTCCTGATTCATTTGGTCAGTTTATAGTAAACTACCACATGAATAAGATTGAATGCACTAAGACTGAACTAATCAACATGTTGGTAACTGCTGAGGGAGCCTTGAAAGGTTCAAGGGGCAATGTCCTCGCTGCTGAGTTGACTTCTGGTTCCAAGAGAAAGTCTACTTGGAAGAAAAGGAAGCCTACAAAGAAGCAGAAGAAAGACAAGAAGCCAAAGAAGGAAGTTCAAAAGAAAAAGGCTAACGACAAAGGAAAATATTTCCACTGCAATGTCGAAGGCCACTGGAAGAGAAACTGTCCTTCATACCTCGAGAGCCTGAAGAACAAGAAAGGTGACACACCTTCAGAAGGTATAGACTTGCTCATAATTGAAACTAATCTAACGGTTTCTTCTACTTCCAGTTGGGTTATAGATTCTGGTTCTAGTGCTCATTTGTGCACTACCATGCAGGGTCTAAAGGAAAGTAGAAGGCTGGCAGAAGGTGCGGTAACCCTTCGGGTTGGCAACGGGGCAAAAGTTGCTGCTGTGGCTGTGGGCACCTACCATCTGCGACTACCGTCTGGATTTAGTTTAATACTTAGAGACTGCTATTATATACCTGTTGCTAGCAGAAATTTGATTTATGTTTCATGTCTAGCACAGGAAGGTCATGTTTTTACATTTGACAAAGACTGCTGTTCTATTTATTTGAGAAATAAAATAGTCGCACGTGGTTTTATGATTGACAGTCTCTACCATTTACATATGGATGTATCTGTGAATGTTACCGAGCAAGATGTGAGTGCCAAAGGATCCAAAAGATCCAGAGATGAGATAAACCAAAGATATTTGTGGCACCTCAGACTTAGCCATATTGGAGAAGATAGAATGAACAAAATGGATAAAGATGGGCTCTTAGGCTCATTGACTTCCGAGTCATATCCAGTTTGCGAGTCCTGTCTTCAAGGAAAGATGGCCAGACTACCCTTTGTAGGACATGGGGAGAGGACCACTGAAATACTTACCCTAGTACATACAGATGTATGTGGCCCATTCGATGTGCTAGCCAGGGGACGTTATTCTTACTTCATTACCTTTACCGATGATTATTCACGGTATGGGTATGTGTATCTTATGAGACACAAGTCTGAATCCTTTGAAAAGTTCAAAGAGTTCAAGAATGAAGTAGAAAAACAAACTGGAAAACCTCTTAAGGCTCTTCGATCAGATCGAGGAGGAGAATACCTTAGTGGAGAATTCCGGGACTATCTCAAAGAAAACGGCATAGTCTCACAATGGACACCTCCGGGTACACCTCAACTCAACGGGGTGTCAGAGAGGAGAAATCGGACCCTATTGGATATGGTCAGGTCCATGATGAGCTTCACTAATTTACCTATGTTCCTTTGGGGAGATGCCTTACTCACAGCGATTTATTTATTGAATAGAGTTCCCTCTAAATCCGTTCCTACCACACCGTATGAGATATGGCATGGTAAGAAACCAAGTCTGGGTCATCTCAAGATTTGGGGGTGTCCGGCCCACGTCAAGCGACTACAGGCGGACAAGTTAGAGGCTAGGACCATAAGTGCTCGTTTTATAGGATATCCTAAAGAGTCATTAGGATACAATTTTTACGTCTCAGAGGATCACAATGTGTTTGTGAGCCGTCATGCCATCTTCTTGGAAAATCAGTTTATCCTTGATAGAGGCAGTGGGAGGAAAATTGAGCTTGAAGAGAAAGTCTCTGAAAAGCAACGAGTCATGGATCCTATAGAACCTATTCATAAGGAGCCAGTACACGATGTCCCTCAACCACCTCGTAGATCTAGTAGGGTCTCCCATCCTCCCGATAGATACTTAGGTATACTAGAAGAGGATACCGAGGAAATGTTCCTAGTGGGAGATAGGGATCACATACAGGATCCCAAAACCTACAACGAGGCGATATCTGATATCGATTCCGAGAAATGGCTGAAAGCTATGAAGTCAGAGATAGACTCCATGCATTCCAACCAAGTCTGGACCTTAGTAGATCCACCAGAAGGTATTGTACCTATTGGATGCAAATGGATCTACAAAAGGAAGATAGGTTCGGATGGAGAGGTAGAGACCTATAAGGCAAGGCTTGTGGCGAAAGGGTATAGTCAGCGCGAAGGTATTGACTATCAGGAGACCTTTTCACCTGTAGCCATGCTAAAATCCATCCGGACATTGCTTGCCATTGCAGCATTTCATGACTATGAAATCTGGCAGATGGATGTGAAAACTGCTTTCCTGAATGGATATCTTGATGAAGATATCTATATGGAACAGCCTTTGGGTTTCACTTCCAGTGATGGAGATCACAAGGTCTGCAAGCTGCAAAGGTCCATCTATGGACTAAAGCAAGCCTCTCGGAGTTGGAACACTCGTTTCGATGATGCAATCAAAACGTTTGATTTCATCAAAAACGAAGAGGAACCATGTGTTTATAAAAAGGTTAGTGGGAGTGCTGTCGTTTTTCTCGTACTGTACGTAGATGACATTCTCCTGATTGGGAATGATATTCCCATGCTAACCTCGGTCAAGGTCTGGTTGTCAAAAGAATTCTCCATGAAAGACCCTGGGGAAGCATCCTATATTTTGGGAATAAAGGTCTATAGAGATAGATCTAAAAGGATGCTTGGCCTGTCACAGAAAATGTACATAGAGGAGGTGCTGAAGAGGTTCAGCATGGAAAACTCCAAGAGGGGTCTTTTACCCCTAAGGCATGGAATTCATCTCTCCAAGAAGATGTGCCCCAACACACCTGAGGAGATTCAACGCATGAGCAAGATTCCTTATGCATCGGCAATAGGAAGCCTCATGTATGCCATGCTATGTACACGACCTGATATAGCTCTTGCTGTGAGTGTCACAAGCAGATATCAGTCGAATCCAGGTGAAGAACACTGGACAGCTGTGAAGAATATTCTTAAGTACTTGAGAAGAACTAAAGATTTATTCTTGGTTTTTGGAGGATCATCAGAGTTAAAGGTAGAAGGATACACAGATTCAGACTTCATGACTGATGTCGATGACAGAAAGTCAACATCTGGATACGTGTTCTTTTGCAATGGTGGTACGGTAAATTGGAAGAGTTCTAAACAACCGATCATTGCTGATTCGACTATGGAAGCCGAATACATCGCCGCCTCTGAAGCTGCTAAGGAAGGCTTCTGGTTCAAGAAATTCATTGCAGAGCTGGATGTGATGACATCAGATGCCATAACACTCTACTGCGATAACAATGGCGCCATAGCCCTTGCTAAGGAGCCAAGGTCTCATCAGAAGTCTAAGCATATAGAGCGGCGCTTTCACCTCATACGCGACTATGTGGAGAAGAAATATTTAGAGGTGCAGAGAGTAGACTCCGCGGATAACGTGGCAGACCCTTTCACTAAGCAGCTGAGTCAGCAAAAGACTGAAGCCCACCTTGAGAAGATGGGCCTAAGATATATGACCAATTGGCTTTAGTGCAAGTGGGAGATTGTTAGATGTATGCCCTAGAAGCCAATTTGGCTGACACATTGTTGATTCTAGGGACATAATTTTATACTTGACTATTTATTATTGAATAAATAAAAGGCATCTTTTTCATTCATATTGTTTATGTGTCTATGAATCGTCCAAGAAATTAATAAGATGATGATACATATTCTCAAGAGTTGAGAATTTGAGCCATGTATCATTGGTGATTAATTTCTAAATGCTCCTGATCAAAGGATCATCACGAGGACGGTGATCGATCCGATCAGTGCACAGATCACTCTCCTTCTGGATGGACGAGACTTGAGTCCACAGTGTAGGGACACTGAAGTGATAGTGCAGGTGCTTGTTAGAGAACAAGGGTACTGAGCGTGACCAATACAAGAAGTCACTTGGATGTCTATCCACTCGTCAGTGACTTGCTTGATGTTGCAGTAGTGTGACTGGTCCTTTGACCTGCGGCGCTTCGGCTACTCATAGTGAGGTTATTGTAGTTTGACTGCACACATACATGGTCTCTAGCCATATGGGTCCATGCAGTGTAGATTGGCTGCAGTAAGTTCACTGTAGGAGTAGGGTATGCACCTATATGGAATCTATCGACCTTGATAGATAAGGAGAGATCCTATGTGATTTATAAGACTGAGTTCGTAAGACCTCGGCCGGGGCAGTATGCACAGTGGAGAAAGAGTTTTTCACTATCGAACTCGAGTCGAATAAATCTTGACATATGACAGACGATGGGGTTTGACGAGTTGTCCATGACCTCCATCCTGTAGGGATCCACGATAGTAGGACTGTATCACATGTTAACTGCACCTAGAGGTTCATCATTCCATTCTGCTGGGTAGCCACTACATGCTGCTAGGTGTCACTGGTGGATGGTGGGACTCATAGGGATTATCTTGATGATCGATAAACCCTAATGAGTTGAGTTGGAATCGTTCCAACCCATTGAAAGGAGTTTTCAATGATATAGTGATAGAGATCACAATATATCTCACTACCAGTCAGAATAGAACCTATGGGGTCACACACACTAGAAGTATTGACCGATCCGATGGTTGAAATCGTGATTAGGAATCACAAGAAATCAATTTGATTGATAAGAAGTTGAAGAAGGAAAAAGAAATTAATTAATTGGACTTGAAACAAGAATCCTACTTCGGGTAGGATACCTAGAGTTCTAATTGGATTAGGACTGGGATTCCTACATGGAATAGGATTCCTCAATCCTAATGAGATTAGGAGTTTTGAATTAAAAATTGGATTCCTACTTGGAGTAGGATTCCTAGAAATCCTAATTGGATTAGGACTTCGGATTCAAGTAGAGTCCTAATTGGATTTGGACTAAAATTAAACAAATCCTAATTGGATTAGAATTCCTTAAGTCCAAATTAATTATTAATCTAATGAATCAACATGACTCCTAATTGGATTAGGATTGAAGAGTTCAATTGAGTCATGGTTCATTCAAGTCCTAATTGGATTAGGACTAGTATAGATTGAACCCAATTTGGCCAATCCTAATTAGATTAGGATTAAACCATGAGAGAGGCACCTAATCCTCTTTGGAAGAGGATTAGGTTAACCAAGTAAGAGGGGCATCAGCCCCTCTCATCTTGGATGGTGCGGATTGAAGGAGAGAGAGGGGCCGGCGCACCCCCCCTTTCTTTCTTTGGAAAACCATCTAGGGCTCCTACTTTGGAGGAGCCCTTGATGGCTATAAGAAGCACCATGAGGCCGGCGCCCTAGGTATTGGAGCCATCCTCCTCTTGCTGCCGCCACCCTCCCCTCTCCTCTCTTGGTTCAGCCGCAAGCAAAGGAAGAGCAAGGTCCAAGCGTTGGCGTCTTCCTCTTCCTCCAATCCTTCTTCCAACGCAGGGAAAAGAAAGAAGGCTGCAGAAGCTGTGTTCTTCTTCCTTGAGTTCCTTCTTCTTCTTCCTCCTCTCAAGCACTTTCAAGAGTTGAAAGAAAGAGAAGAGATCAGCCATCAAAGGAGTCTTTGCAAGGGAGCTAGCACCCCGGGAAGACAAGAAAGCTTTGATCGGTTCTCTACTTCGTGTGGATACCCGTAGAGGCCGGACGTTTGAACGGCTTCAAACGAACCCTCTTCCAAAACCATGAATTCAGATTCGCGGTGATCATCTACCCGCGCAAGGTGAAGATTTGATCTTCCTATTAGTTCTAAAAGTTTTAATTCTTACCTAATTACGAAAGGTCTCGAAACAAGCGTTCATGCGATGAACGTCGAACCCGTGCATGCCGATTCCGCTGCCATCTGAAAATTTTTGAAATATCAACGGCATGGGCGGGTTCCCAACACTATGAAACCATTGATAGAATCCATGAGGGTCTTAAAGTGATCTCCCTGTGACTTGTGGAAACCTGCCACAAGTGCTTCAAACTCTAAGGTTGCCATCTCAATTCTGCCTCTAAGTTGGGCAACTAAGGTGCCCACATTGCCATCTGGCTTTGTCAATTCTTTGAGGCTCTTGGAAATGGCCTTCAAGCTGTCCTTGAGCTCTAATGATCTGCAGGTTTCGGTGGCACCCACCCCAATTATTTGTTGCTCTTGGGCTTCAATTTGAGCTTTAATATCTTTCAGCTCTTGTCTGATGGGGGCCAGCTCCGCAGTCATCATGGATCTCATCTCCTCCCTCATCTGCTGACAAATGACAGATGCTAAGGTGTGCATCTGCTCCTCTGATAGGAAGGAGGTCCCACTGACTGGAGGAGGTGGTGGCATGGATGTGGAAGGTCCAGCTGAGCTGGAGGGAATATCAGGGATGTCCATGTGGCTAGGTGGAGGAGAGTGATGGTCAGACTCATGATGTGGGATTTCAGGCTCTATGGTTTGTGCTTTTCTTTTTGGAACCTTGACCCACGACCCATCTATCTTGTGAAATTCCATTCTTCTCATTGAGCCCTCATTGTAATAGTCGGTGTTTCTTAGGGCCTTTGCAGGTTCATTTGGTGGTATGGAAACCTTGAAGTGTTTAAATATTAAGGTAAAGATCATGCCATAGGGTATACTAAACCTAGAATACCTATGACATTGGGCAATGTAATTTAGCATGAGTCTAGGGAGGTTTAGGGGGATCCCTTGTAGGATATGGTGCATTATAACTAAATCTCGCTCCGAAACAAAATCGAAGCGACCGGTTTTAGGGAATAGGACCCGATTGACAATGCTTAAAAGAAGTCTCATTTCTGCATTTAGGTCCTGGGAGTAGACAACATCAAGAGGGCCGCAGTCCTCTCTTCCTAGAATCAAGTTTAGGGCTATTTCCCTTTGGGGATGTGAGGTCGGTGCCTCACCGTCCTTAGGAATTTGTAGGACAGTGGATAGGACATCCTCATTAATTTCTACCAATGTCCCTCGGACATATGCAGTGTACCCTAAGTCCCCTAAGGCCATATCACTAAACATTTCTCTAACAAGGCCGGGGTAGGTCGAGGTTTTGAGGGTGCAAAGGTGCTCCCACCCTTGGGCTCGGAGTCTCTCTCCAATAGAGAACCCCTCATGATCTAGAAAGGAAAAATCGATGTACCTACCAGTCGTGACTGTGCGATTTGCACAGGAAATCGTCGTGGTTAGCGGAGCAACCAGAGGAGAAGGCGCGGAGGGTTCTTCCCGCCGTTCCTCACCGTCGCCCGCTACTCTAGGTCGCCTCCCACGGGTTGTCCTAGCTTTCTTTGGTGCCATGGATGCTAGGGTTTGCGATTTAGGGCAAATGGAAGCTAGGTTTTGAGGTTGAGAGCAAATGGAGGCTAGGGCTTTCCGTTTTGGTCGGGAATGAGGGAGAAAGCTCGAGTCGGCTCGAGCGATTTCGACCTATTTAAAAAGTCCTCATTCGGTCCTCGAGACGTCTCGGCGACTAAGGCGAGACGTCTCCCCCTGGGGGGACATCTCGGCGACTTGCCAGAGACGTCTCCGGCACAAAAAAAAATTTCAGACTGCATTTCCAAAATTTTTGTTTAATCACCCTAATCAATCATGATTTCTTTTGATAAACACAGAGTGAATTTGTTTGTGATCCTCCCCCTTAATATTACATCTTATAATGATTTGATAATGATTTTTAACTTATTAATGTTGAAATGAGGGATGTTTGACCAAATTTCGAATACCCATGATATAGGCTCTGAAAATATCTCTATGAAGAGTCCAAGGGAGGGTAACCATCCTCCGGAAAGTCAAACAGTTCGTCATTTAGCTTAGATGAATTTATGTTTTCACTTATGTTTGCCTTGAGGTGGATTACTGGTTCGAGTAGCAAGGCAATGCAATACAAGTTCAATTCATTTGCTAGGATCATACAAGCTCAAAGCATTCCTTAAGAAATTGAATCTATCTTTACAAAGGGGCTTTGTAAAGATATCAGCTAATTGATTTTCAGTACATACATATTCAATCACCACATCATTTTTCAGCACATGATCCCTAATAAAATGATGCCTAATCTCTATATGCTTTGACTTAGAGTGTTGGACAGGATTTTTTGTTAAGTTGATTGCACTTGTATTATCACACTTAATTGGTATATTGTCCATTTTAATACCGAAGTCTTCAAGTTGTTGCTTAATCCAAAGAACTTGGGCACAACAGCTTCCGGCTGCAATGTACTCAGCTTCAGCTGTGGACAAGGCAACTGAATTTTGTTTCTTGCTAAACCAAGAAACCAAGTTGGCACCCAAGAATTGACATGTGCCACTTGTGCTTTTTCTGTCGAGTTTGCACCCGGCAAAATCAGCATCGGAATATGCAATTAAGTTTATATCAGATTGTTTAGAGTACCATAAGCCTACATTAGATGTCCCTACTAGATATCTAAAAATTCTTTTAACAGCTTGCAAGTGTGATTCCTTAGGACATGCTTGGTATCTAGCACACATACAAACACTGAATAATATATCTGGTCTACTAGCAGTAAGGTAAAGTAAAGAGCCTATCATACCTCTGTACAATTTGCAGTCTATACTTTTACCTTTTTCATCTTTGTCAAGCTTGCAACTTGAGCCCATGGGTGTGCTGATTTCTTTTGCATCCTTCATCTTGAATTTCTCCAACATTTCTTTGATATACTTGGACTGACTGATGAAGATGCCTTCCTCTGATTGTTTTATTTGCAGCCCAAGGAAGAAGTTGAGCTCACCCATCATGCTCATTTCAAATTCTCCCTGCATAAGCTTGGCAAATTCTTGACAAAGACTATCATTAGTAGCACCAAAAATTATATCATCCACATAAATTTGTACAAGCAATAAGTCATTTTCTTTTCTTTTAATAAAGAGGGTTTTGTCCACATTTCCTCTCTTAAATTTGTTCTCAATTAGAAATTACTTAATCTTTCATACCATGCCCTAGGAGCTTGCTTAAGTCCATACAATGCTTTATGCAATTTATACACACAATCTGGATGTAAGTGATTTTCAAAACCTGGAGGTTGTCCTACATAAACTTCCTCCATTATATAGCCATTTAAGAATGCACTTTTTACATCCATTGATAGAGTTTAAAATCCATGAAGCATGCATATGCTAAAAGCAGTCTAATAGCCTCTAATCTAGCAACAGGAGCAAAAGTTTCATCAAAATCTATTCCTTCCTCCTGATTATATCCTTTGGCCACTAGCCTAGCTTTGTTTCTTAATACTATTCCATCTTCATCTAGTTTATTTCTATACACCCACTTGGTGCCTATAATTGAAACATTAGGGGGTCTTTTTATTAGAGTCCAAACTTCATTTCTTTCAAATTGGTTTAATTCCTCTTGCATAGCATTCATCCAATTATCATCTTTTTCAGCTTCTTCTAGTGATTTAGGCTCTATTTGTGAAACGAAAGCAAGATAATTACTAGTGTTTCTTAAAGAGGATCTAGTTCTTATACCTTGTGAAGGATCACCAAGGATTAGATCCTTTGGATGACCATGTGCATACCTCCATTCTTTTAGGAAGATCTTGATTTTTTGATGGAGGTTGACCTTCTTCATCTTGCTGATTTGTATCTTCCTTGAACCTCATCCTCATGTTGTTTGTCTTGTATGGAGAATTCCTTCATTCGGTCTTCAAGTATACCTGCAGTCACCATCTTCTTCTTTTCTAGAAGAATCTCCATTAGTTTCATCAAAAACAACGTGAATAGATTCTTCAACAACGAGAGTTCTCTTGTTGAAGACCCTGTATGCTCTACTAGATGAGGAATAACCTAAGAAGATCCCCTCATCTGATTTAGCACTAAATTTACTGAGATTGTCCTTTCCATTGTTTAAATAAGCATCGACAACCGAAAACATGAAAATAACTTATATTTGGTTTCTACTTTTTATCAACTCATAAGGTGTTTTCTTTAAGATGGATCTAACTAGAGCACGATTTAAAATATAACATGAGGTATTTATTGCTTCAGCCCAAAAATACTTTGGTAGATCCGATTCGCACAATATGGTACGAGCCATATCTGCTAGTGTGCGATTTTCCTTTCTACCACCCCGTTTTGTTGAGGTGTCCTAGGTGCCGAGAAGTTGTGATTGATACCATTTTCTTCACAAAATTTTTCAAATACTGATTTTCAAACTCGGTACATGATCACTCCTAATTGCTTTTAGTTTAAGATTGAGTTCCATTCGAAACTCTATTATGAAACTTAATAAAAGCGGGAAAGGACTCATCTTTATGTGCAAGAAATGAAACCCATGTAAAACGTGAAAAATCATCAACAATTACAAGACCAAATTCTTTACCCCCTAGACTAGCAGTTCTAGTAGGTCCAAACAAATCCATGTGAATTAGTTCTAAGGGTTCTTGATGTTGAAACTATGTTCTTAGACTTAAAGGAACTTCTTGTTTGTTTCCTAATTGACATGCCAGCACAAATTTTAATTCTTCTCAAAGTCTATTTTGGTAGCCCTTTGACTAGATCCTTTGTAATTAATTTAGAGATTAAATCCATGCTAGCATGCCCTAACCTACGAATGCCATAACCAACTAGTCTCATTGACTTTGGGATTCATGGCTACAAGACATTGGCCATCCTTCATGGTGAGATCATCAAGATCTACCATGTAAACATTTCCATGCCTATGTCCTGTGAGTATGATCTCATTATCAATTGGACTACTAATTATGCATAGTGACGATTCAAAATGACACTTTAGAGCCCTTGTCACAAAATTGACTTATACTTAATAAATTATGTTTTAGTCCATTAACTAACAATACATTATCAATAAATGAGGAGGTGATATGGAGATTTTACCAACACCAATAATTCGTCCTTTAGCATTGTCTCCAAATGTGACTAATCCTTCTTCTTTTGATTCCAAGGTGACGAGGAGACTCTTGTCACCGGTCATATGCCTTGAGCAACCGCTATCAAGATACCACATTCTCTTTTTATTTCCGGCTGCAAGGCATACCTGCAAAATGATCATGTGAAGCTCTTAGGTACCCAAGTTTCTTGGGTCCTTCGTGGTTAGTGTGGTTGGTTCCCTTAGGCACCCATACTTTAGTTATGTTTGTTGGCTTTCACAAATGTACTCTTGTTAGTTTGGATTTTTTCTTTGAATACAAGAGTAGGCTTTATGTCCCATTCTTTCCACAATGAAACATGTAGTTTTTCAGTTTTTACATCTTTTGCTTTTTACAAGAAATTCTTTAGATACTTTTGTTGTTTATTAGTTTTATATCCTAATCCGGCTTTATTGAAAACAGCTCTTTGATTTAAAAGAATGAGATTTAATTTTTCAGAGCTTTGTGTGAATTTTTCAACAATTGGTTTGTACTTATGTACCTCATTCTTGAGATTCAAATTTTTCTTTAACTAGTTCTTCCTTATCTTTTTAAGAGATTCAACATTTGTGCAAGTGAGGTATTATTATCGAATAGGGATTTTACTTGTAGATTTAATTCCTTAATTAGTGTATTTGCCTTTTCATTTTCAATGTTAAGTTTTGAGTTTTTGATTTCTAGGTCAATAGTGTTAATCTTTAATGCCATTCCTTTTATTTAATAGATTTCAATATCTTCCTTAGTTTTGATAGAGCTTTTAATTCTTTATTCTTTTGCTCCTAACATACCACAATCACCCATAAGTTTCTTGAAAAGCTCATATAATTCTTCTAAAGTAAAATTTATAGTTGGGTTTTGACATACCTCATCGTCTTCAAACGCATGAAGCACAAATTGGCGGTCTCTTCCTTTTCTTCCTCGGAGGATGATGTGTCACTATCATCCCATGTTGCCTTAATGCCTTCTTCTTCTCCTTTCCAAAATACTTCTTTTGTTGAGGGCATTTGGAACGAACGTGTCCCAGTCTCTTGCAATCATAGCATATGATTGGGTCTCTTTCTTTTTTCCTTTTCTTTTTCCCAATCCATTTCTCCCTCCAAATTTCTTCTTGGGAAAGGTTTCCTTCTTCTCATGATTTCTTAAATTCTTACTATCAAGCCCAAGTCCTCATCTTGGCTTTCTTCTTCACTCTCACTACTCTCTTCTTCACACACACTTGAAGTAGCCTTTGAGTGCGATTGTCTCTTCTTCGGCAACTCTTCTTCCATGTTGCTTCATTGTGAGCTCATGCGTCATTCAATGAGCCAGTAGTTATTCTAATCCTAAAGTGTTGAGGTCTTTGGCTTCTACGATTGCCGTGACCTTTGGTTCCCATGCTTTCGGCCAAGACCTGAGAATTTTACTCACAAGTTCCGGGTTAGTATAAGATTTACCCAAACTCTTTAGACCATTAATTATTCGGTAAGCGTGTAACATGCATGTGATGGTTTCAATTAGGTTCCATTTAACAATTCATATTTGTGAACTAGGAATGTTCACTTTGGACTCTTTTGCTTGATTTTGTACCCTCATGGGTAACTTCAAGCCTATCCCATATTTCCTTGGCGGAACTACATGTAGAGACTCTATTGAACTCATTTACATCTAAAGAACAAATAGTGAGTTCATGGCTCTGATTGAGTTGAGCCATCCTATCATCATTCTCATCCCAATCCTCCTCCAGGTTTGGGAACTAGAATGCCATTAACCACATGTGATGGTTCTTGTGGTCCCTTGACTATAACCCTCCACAAGGCATAGTCTTGTGCTTGAATGAAGATTTTCATTCTAGTCTTCCAATAGGTATAATTTGTCCCATTGAAGAGTGGAGGTCTATTGGTTGCTTGCCCCTCGGCAGGAACATTGTTAAAGGGTGTTCCCATCTAGATCTTTGGCTAAGACGGTTAGGTCTTTCAAGAAATACACAGAGCACCTGCTTTGATACCACTTGTTGCCCAGAGATGGTCACCCAAGAGGGGGGGTGAATTGGGTGTTTTAAAACTCTTCGGCTAATTAAATTAAACACACAAATATATAAATAAGGTAATGATAGTGGGATGAGAAGACCAATCACAAACACACGTTTTATAGTGGTTCGGAGCTTCCACCGCTCCTACATCCACTCCCCAAAGCGCCTTTGGGTATTTCCACTATAATCCAAGATTACAGTACGGTAGTTTTGCGAGTTACTACCCAACTCGTTGTTTTACACCGGGCTCACAACAAACCCTAAACCCCCAATTTCTCTTAGGCTTGGGACGCCTTTCCCTTGTTCCAAGTCCCTTGACTTGAACAAGCACTACAATCAAAGAGTTTACAAAAGAGAATAAAGGCCTAAAAAGCAAATATATCAATTATGAACAATTTAACCCGGAAGAATCTTTTTGCCGTTGGAAGCGTGGGAGATGTTGATTCTTCCGATGTGGAGTGCGTAGGATCGAGTGTGAGCTTTGAATCCCGAGCGCACGAGAGCGGTTGAGCTTGAAATCACAAGAGAACCTGGAATGCACTGATTTCTACACTTTAATGCTCTCACTCTCTTGAACTTTTCTCTCTTGAAATTTGCTTTGGGTTGGTGAAGAGTTGTTGAGAACACTAAGAGCCTTTTAAGCCAAAAGCAAATATAGCCGTTAGAAACAAAAAGAGAAGGATTTGAATTCAACCAAACCTGAAAAGCTGTCAGCGCGTCCCAGCGCTCCGGGGACGTCTCTGCACAGCGAGAGACGTCTCCTACAGGATTTTACTTTTTACTTTATCTGGGGTCGACTCGGCACTTTACGGGGACGTCTCGGCTTGTCTGCACTTTTTGAGTGGGGACGACTTCCGCTTGTTGGGGACGACTCCGCTTCTTTATCTTTGAAAATATGTCCTCTGGAATTCCTGAGAGAGTCGACTCCGCTCTTCAGGGAACGTCTCGCTTGTCTGCACTTTATGCATGGGACGTCTCCGCTATCTCAGGGTCGACTCCGCTTCCTTATCACCGCAGAAACCATTCTCTAGAAAACCCTGAGAGAGCTGTCTCCGCCATCTTGGGGACGACTCGGAAAGTCTCCTTTTTGCTTGCGGGGACGACTCCGCGTACAGCGGGGACGTCTCGCGCATATCCCTTGAAAAACGTCTTTCTGCCGCCACTGAGAGAGTCGACTCCGCTACTGAGAGAGTCGACTCCGCTAACGCGGGGACAACTCGGCAGGTGTCGGGGACGTCTCCAAGTGTGCCAGTTCTTCCTGTTTGTGCCAGAGACGTCTCTGAAACTATCAGGAGACGTCTCGGCTGTCCCTGAACTTTTTTTTAGCTCAAAATATCTTCAATAAATTCATAAAAATATGGGAACTTGCCTAGACATTTCTTAACAATATTCTAAGTAAACACATGAATTCTCAATTGAATTGTTAAGATATAATGGAATTTACTCTAGTGTTTTGTATTCATCAAAAATCCATTAGGGGTCAACACATATGGAATTCCTATCCATACTCTCTCTTTCTTGAGGGGTTATCGGACAATCCCTCTTAGAGAGGTTAATTCCATGGCCCATCGAAAGATAGTCTTTCTTGAAATTAATCATACTGAACCTCTTCAGTATCGTATCAATGTATGTAGATTGGGATGATCCAAACAATCTTCTAGATCTATCTCTATTGATCTTCATCCCTAGGATGTAAGATGCTTCTCCAAATCCTTCATGGCAAATTGAGATGATAGCCATAACCTTTATTCCTTGTAATGCAGGAATGTTATTCTCGATTAAAGAATGTTATCCACATACAAAACAAGAAATATGATAACTGAACCATTTGCCCATTTATAAATGCAAGGTTCCTCTTCATTCTTAATGAAGCCATATGATTGATCACCTTATCAAATCGATGTTCCAACTCCGTGAAGCTTGCTTAATCCATAAATGGATTTTTGAAACTTGCACACCTTAGACTCTTCGACAGATATAAAACCTTCAGGTTGCATCATATACACTTCTCTTCTAAATCTCCATTTAGAATAATGGTCTTTACATCCATTTGCCAGATTTTCATAATCTAAGTTGCTGCTATCGCAAGCATAATCCGAATGGATTTGAGCATTGCCACAGAAGAAAATGTCTCATTATGGTCAATACCATAACGCTGACGATATTCTTTTGCAACCAGACGGGCTTTATAGGTCTCCACCTTTCCATCTGCGCCCCGTTCCTTTTGAAAATCCACTTACACCCTAATGGGTTAAATACCTTCGGTAGGTTTCAACTGAATGTCATACATCATTGACCTTCATGGATTCCATTCGGATTGCATGGCTCCAAAGCATGCATCAGAGTCCATGCCTCTGCATAGCATCCATATAGGTGATCGGATCCTCATTCGTTTTCTTTAAGTTCGACAGGACCCTGTCCCGGACCAAGAAACCGGTAGTATCTGTCCCGAGCTGACGTGGTACTGCTACCTGATCGCTTTAATGGTGCATCTAAGATGGGTTCTGGATCTGATCTAATAAAATCCAACTCAATTGGTTCAGTGGATGGTGTCGGGTCTTTCTACAATGTTTAACTTCCCTAAGCCTCAACATTAGAGGCTTTTACTTCCTTCTCCAAGGAATTTCTTCTTCTAAGAATACAGCTCTATTGCTTACGAACAATTTTTGTTCTTCCGCAAAGTAGAAGTAATATCCTTTAGTTTCCTTAGGGTAACCAACAAAAAAAATATTTGTCAGACTTGGGTTCAAGTTTTTCTATCTTCAAACGTTTGACGTACGCCGGACACCCCCAAATCCTAAGGTGAGAGAGCATCGGCTTACGTCCAGTCCACATCTCATGTGGTGTTTTATTTACAGACTTACTTGAAACCTTATTTAGAATATAGCAGGCTGACTCAAGAGCATATCCCCAAAAGGATATGGGCAGATCAGCAAACCCCATCATGGATCGAACCATGTCTAACAGAGTTCGATTTCTCCTTTCTGATACACCGTTATACTGTGGTGTACCAGGAGGAGTCCATTGAGAAAGAGTCTCATTTTTTCCTAGATATGTCAAAAACTCACTGGTGAGGTATTCACCTCCTCGATCTGATCGAAGAGTTTTAGTACTCTTTCTAGTTTGTTTTTCTACTTCATTACGATATAATTTGAATATTTCAAATGATTCAGATTTATGTCTCATTAAATAGACATAACCATACCTAGAAAGGTCGTCTGTAAACGTAATGAAATATGAATACCCACCCTCTAGCATTTGTGATCATTGGCCCACATACATCAGAATGTACAAGGGTCAATAAGTCACTGGCTCGTTCACTTTTTCGGTAAAAAAGCGGTGCTTTGGAGTATCAATTTAAAGTGCAAGAGGCATGATTCCGAGGTTGTCCAATGATTCACAATCATATAAACATCGAGGATTCCCTCTTTACTTAACCTTTCTCCTATTACTTATTCCAATAGTCTAAGCCTATGATGCCAAAGGTTAGACATCCGTGACATTATCTATTTTAGGGTGCTTACCTGGTAACGTGTAACATTACATTAAACAGTTTGTGAATCAACAAGTGAGATGCCATTGCTCAAATCATTCCATTCATAACATAAACCACCATTCCCATACCATGAATATCAACAAGAACATTTGCTTTATTGAAATTTCATAACCGTTCATTAGGGCCAAAAAGGCCTACGGAAATTACATTTAATAAGAAACCATAGGACAATAGATGACAATCACTCAAGACCAACTCATGAATGAAAACATTTGAAATTTCCCTAAAGCTAGAGCTGGAACAGATCTTCCATCTCCAACATTCAGAAATCTCTAGCTGTTTTCAAATCTCTCATTGATCCGAAGTCCTGGCAACGAATTGCATATATTAAACGGACTTCCAGTATCTAATACTCAGATCGAATTATCACATATAGAGAAATTACAAGATATTATCATATAAATATCTTGATCAGCAACTAATTGCCCTTTTCTCTTGCTTGACCTATTCGGGTCAAGTGAGGCAAGATACTAAGGACAATTCCTGTTCTAATGCCCTGCTTCTTACAATAGAAGCATTCTGCCAGATTATGGTTAGCCTTAATCTTTTGGTCTGACTTGGCTTAGCACGTTGCACCTTTTTCTTTTGATTCTTATTTTTCTTTTTTCCTTTCTTAAAGGGGCGACCCTTGGATGAACCTCCCACTGAGTTCACTGTCTTCTTAAGAAGTTGGTGATCATTCTCAAACGTCTGTAGTAACCCCAACAATTGGTGATAATTCACTACAGATTTCGTCATACGAAAATGAGTGAGAAAGGGACGGTATGATCCAGGCAATGAGTTTAGTATGGCATCCTTTCCCAATTGATCATGAAGGCAAAAGCCAAGAGTGCTTAGACGTTCGATCAACTCAATCATGTACAGTACATGATCAGTTACCGAGGTCCCATCTTTCATTCGGGCGCTGAAGATGGCATAACTGGTTTTGTGCCTTTCAACATCATCAGAAATACCGAAAGATTCATTCAACACTTGAATGATGTCTTCCGGCTGCGCATTCTCAAAATGCCTACTAAACTCATCATTCACTGCAGCGAGCATAATGCAACGGACAGTGATACGATCACTGAGCTACTTCTGATAAGTGTCTTTGACCGTACCCCGTGCATTAACAGCGGGCTGTCCAGGTGCTGGATCCGTCATCACATAAAGGATCCGTTCATGCTCTAGCACAATTTTAAGTTTCCTATACCAATTATTGAAGTTGAAACCAATCAACTTGTCATTATCCAATAATGAGCGAAGTGACAAACTTGTGGCTATTTCTGCAATAAAAAAAAATTTGGCTATTAGTATATTGAATTGACTAAACATATTAGATTTGGACTTTAGTCTAAAGGTACTCCCACTATTTTATACAAATTGGTAAGCCTCTACCTCCAATTCGAGAAAATTACTCCTTAATTCTTTAGTGGGCACTAGAACCCAATAGATCACATATAGGTCCGAGTGTAGCTCGGCTAACCCATATGCACTTGTTGCCCAAGGTGACAAGCCAAGAGGGGGGGGGGGGTGAATTGGTTTCTTCTAAATTTTGATGCTTTAACGTTTTCTTAATTAAGTGCGGTGGATGCTTTCTTAAGCTATTTGAGTGAGGTTAAAACTAACGCAAGAGTAGAAGATGATGCAAGACGTAAATGAAAACACAAGCACAACACAAACACAACAATATATAGTGGTTCGGTGCTCTCCTTAGCACCTACGTCCACTCTCCAAGCGTCCCTTGGGAATTCACTATAATCCGCGGGATTACAGTTGGATTGTTTTCCGGGGCTCACAATCCAAAAACCTTTGTTGGTTTTACGGGCTCACCAACGAACCTATACACTTTGGTTTTCCGGGTTCACCAAAAACCTTTGTTGGTTTTGCGGGCTCACCAACTAACCTTTACACTTTGGTTTTCCGGGTTCACCAAAAACCTTTGTTGGTTTTGCGGGCTCACCAACCGAACCTTTACAAAGTGTTTAATTAACAAAAGGAAAGATTCAAACTCCTAAATGAGCATATGAAAACAATATAAGCTACAAGGAAGAGTTAGAAAGTATTTATCGCTTTGAAGTCGCTTTGCTCTTCTTTGTCAAGGATGCTTCACTCTTTAAAGGGGATGGAGCTCTTGATGCCTCTTTGAATCTGCTCAATTCCCTTTCTTTGATTCTTGAATGAAGCTCTTGATGAAGAAGATTAGGCACTTTTGTATTCTTGGGTACTCTTTGATATTCAACTCAAAAGTTGTTCTCTCTGATGAATAGTGCCCCTTTAAATAGCTTCCCACCTTCTTAGGACAAGTCCCAATGGTTAGAATTTGAAAACTAGCCGTTACTCACCTTGAAAGGACAAAAAGTACAGTTGCAGGAACTAGCCATTACTGTTCAGCCCGTGTTTGGGTCGGCTCAACCTGTCCTTGGGTCGACCCAACTTTGCCTTGGGTCGACTCAAACATTCCTTGGGTCGACCCTCTCAGAAACCACAGAAACTTCAATTTCAGCCTTCCTTCCCATGGGTCGACCCAACCATTCTTTGGGTCGACTCAAAGTCCACTTGGGTCGACTCAACTTCTTCTTGGGTCGACCCTCTCAGTAATTCCAGAGAACCAATTTCTGTCTGTCTTTCTGTCTTGCCTTTGGGTCGACCCTCTCAGGGTTTGGGTCGACTCAAGCTTGGGTCGACCTCAACCACTGTTTGGGTCGACCCTCTCAGTAAATCCAGAGAGCATGTCTTCAGTTGTGTTTTTGAGGTTCTTCAAGGTTGGGTCGACTCATGCTTACCTTGGGTCGACCCAACTCACTGTTCATATTGTGCCATTTTTGCAGGAGTGTGCCAAATGATTTCTTGATGTGCCGGGGTGGACCCAATCAACCTTTGGGTTCGACTCAATCCACACTTTGCTGCATTCTCAAGGTTAGATTCATTCAAATGAACAAGGTCATGTATCTATTTTCAATTAACCAAATATACTGAGAGTAATGAACTTATAATGAAGTATCAATTTAACTTATAGCATACTCTAGATAATTGCTTGTTAATCATCAAATAACACTATCATCCTCAATCTCCCCCTTTTTGATGATTACAAAATAAAGAGTATAAGTCTATTGATACTTGTCTTTAAAATCAGTTTATAAAAGGGGATTAAATTGCTGAATTTCAGCTTTCATATTATACTTGTGAAATCTCCCCCTATATCATTCAAATGTTGCCAATTTGACTTTTTGAATTGCTTCCCTTTTCATTTATAATTCATTAGCAATGAAACTTCAAAAATTAGAGATAAACTCTGAGTTTCAGGTTATGTATCGGGGGTGCGAGAGGTGCGTGCCAAATTCCTGAATTTATATTGCCAAATTCTGAACTTTTGATGAAAATTTTTGATTTAGTCCAATTTCATTGTTACAAATTGCTCCCCCTTAGATGTATAAGCTTTCTTATATGATTTTCAATTTGTTTGCCCATTTATTTCTCTTTTCTTTACATAACTTTTATCTTTATTTCTCCCTTTTTGTTATATTTCTTTACTTCTCCCAAAATTAATACTCTTTCTTTACTTCTTAAATAAAATACTCTTTCTTTACTTAAATTGAATACTCTTTCTTTTCTTAATACTCTTTCCTTTCTTAAATACTCTTTCTTTTCTTCTCCCCCTTTTTGTTATCATCAAAAATATATATATGGGAAAAGATGCAATAAATAATAAACTTCAAACTTCATTGATCAAAATAGGAACATTTTCATACATTCATGTCAAAAACAAAGACAAATACAATGTTCCTTAATCAAGATTTAAAGATACATAAGATAAAAACAAGATACATAGGAGAAAAGCAAGATACATGTGAGAACTAGATATCTAGCCTAGGCTCTAAACATAGACGCTAAGATCAGCCTAGGGGGAATCTAATGGCTGGGATCTAGTCCTCATCCTCCTAGCATACGTGGCGAGGGGAGGTCGAGCCTGGTGAGACCTGGTGTCTGGCGTGGAGCACGACGAGCGGGGATGACTCTGTGGTCGATATTCTCTGACTCAGCAGCCTGTGGCACAGACGGTCCATGTGTCTCTCTCTCTCTCCGGAGTGCTCCTATCTGCTGCCTCAGATCACTGATCTCAGCAGACATGACATCCAACCGGGCGTCCAATCGGCTCGTGAGCCCGTAGTAATAGTCCTCGCCTGAGCTGTCATGAGCTCTGTCATCCTGCTCCAGAAGTCATCCGTATCTTTCGGAGGAGCGGATGACGATGGTCCAGCCTCTGAGGGTACAGTAGGATGATCCATAGGCTCCTCATCCTCATCCTCTGGTGCTCTCCCTCTGGTGCCTCACCCTGAATGCCTGCACCGGTGTGAATCCACTGCCCGTTCACTTTCGCATATCCCATGCGTATGAGTGTCCGTGCAGTGTACGTGTCCGTGTGATGCAGACTCTTGGATGCCTCCTCCTCAAGAGGTAAACCATGCTGACGGAAGATCAAATGTAAGTATCATACCATAAGGTGTGATCCTGTTGCTGCACATCACCTTCCTCATCTGCCTTAATATCATAGCCGGAAGATTTAGAGGAGTCCCCCGAATCATGCACTCCATAACTGCTAGATCTCGCTCTGAGATGAGATCAAATCTCCCGGTCTTCGAAAATAAAATCCTATTTATCATATTGAGCAATAACCTCATCTCAGCGGAAAGAGAACTAGCTATTACCTTCTGAGAAAAATCGAAGTTCTTGTTTTCCATGATCAATTGCAGAGCTCTCATTTTGTCTTCTGGCCTCTCCGGAGTGGCTCCTATGCAGGGTAGGTGTAGTAACTCACTCAAGCTCTCCTCGAATACACGGATCCGAACCCCTCGAACTTCCGACACAAGCCCTCCCATACCAGTCTTGAGGAAGGCATAGAACTCTTGTACCAACCCGGGGTAGATGACCACATCTAGGGAGCAAAGATACTCCCAACCTTGTCTTTGGATCCATTCCCAAATCCGAAACCCTTCTTGATTGAAAAACTCCGAATGGATCCTTCTCCCGGTAGTAACCGGCCTCCCCGCAAATCTTGCAAGGATCACTGAGGGGGAAGGAGGAGGAGGGACCTCCGCACGTGCCTCACGTCTTGGAGACACGGGAGAAGGCTCGGTAGGGTGCCTTTCCTCTTGTTGGACCCGGGTCACTCTTCCGGATCTCTTGGCTACGGCTCGTTTGGGTCCCATTTCTCCAAGATCCTTAGGAAATCTACTGTTTGGAGGAGTTTAGTGGAGATTGGAGAGTGGGGGCTAGTCTTTTCGGAAGAAGACAAAGGGCAAACAGTGCCCTAGATGTGCTCTCGGGCCCCCTTTTAACAGTGGGGTCCCGACGTTGGGTCGACTCAAGATTTTTCTTGGGTTGACTCAACGTTGGGTCGACCCATGTTCTGGGTTGGGTCGACCCAAGTGCAGAAATTTTCTTTTCTCTTCCTTTTTGCTTCTAAAAGGTTTTTCTTGCTTCCAATCCTTATAAACTCTTTATGGAACAATGATACATGAGTAAGAAATCTATAGATAACAAATTTGACTCATGTTTCATGGAATTTTTGAAATTAGAGGAATGTATCATGAGACTACTATCTTCCTTTTATATTTCTTTAATAAAAAGGATCACATATGCCTAATTCCCTCCTGAGCATACAGAATCTATCTTCACTCAATGGTTTGGTAAATATGTCGGCCAATTGTTTTTTCGTGCATATATGCTCAATACATACATTTCCATTTTGCACAATGATCCCTAATAAAATGGTACCTTATTTCTATGTGTTTGGCTTTAGAGTGCTGAACTGGATTTTTAGTGAGATTGATAGCACTAGTATTATCACACTTAATAGGAATATTATCTAGTTTGACTCCATAATCCTCTAGTTGTTGCTTGAGCCATAATACTTGAGCACAACAACTACCAGCAGCTATGTATTCAGCTTCAGCTGTGGACAGTGCCACTGAGTTCTGCTTCTTACTAAACCATGATACTAAGTTATTTCCTAAGAATTGACATGTGCCACTTGTGCTCTTCCTATCTAACTTGCATCCAGCAAAGTCAGCATCTGAATATGCAAGCAAATCTAGACAGGAGTCTCTCGAGTACCATAATCCAATGGTGGTAGTTCCTCTTAAGTATCTAAGGATTCTCTTAACAGCACTTAAATGTGACTCCTTAGGATCCGATTGGTATCTAGCACATATCCCTACACTAAATACAATGTCGGGTCTACTAGCAGTAAGATAGAGCAAGGATCCAATTAGTCCTCTATAGAGCTTAATATCAACACTTTTCCCTTTTTTCATCTTTGTCTAGCTTACTAGTAGGATTCATTGGAGTGCCAATTTCCTTATGATTTTCATTCCCAAACTTCTTCAGTATTTCCTTTGTATACTTAGTTTGATGAATGAAAATGCCTTCTTTGGTTTGTTTGATTTGTAATCCTAGAAAGAAGCTTAGTTCTCCCATCAAACTCATCTCAAATTCTCCATGCATTAAATCAGCGAATTCTTTGCATAGAGTATCATTAGTGGCACCAAAGATTATGTCATCTACATATATTTGCACCACTAATAGATTTTTGTCCTTTCTTTTGATGAATAAAGTTTTATCTACATTTCCTCTACAAAAATCATTTTCAAGCAGAAATTTACTTAGTCGATCATACCAAGCCCTAGGTGCTTGCTTTAATCCATATAATGCCTTATGTAGTTTAAACACATGATTTGGCAATTCATGATTTTCAAATCCTGGAGGTTGTTCTACATATACTTCCTCCTCAATAATACCATTTAAGAATGCACTCTTCACATCCATTTGATATAATTTAAAATTCATGAAACATGCAAATGCCAGAAGCAATCTAATAGCCTCTAATCTAGCTACAGGAGCAAATGTCTCATCAAAATCTATTCCTTCTTCTTGATTGTATCCCTTAGCTACAAGTCTAGCCTTATTCCTTATAACTAATCCATTTTCATCTAATTTATTTCTAAATACCCATTTTGTTCCAATTACTGAATTATGCTTTGGTCTTTCAGTTAATGTCCATACATTACTTCTTTTAAATTGATTTAATTCCTCTTGCATGGCATTTATCCAGTTAGTATCTTTTTCAGCCTCTTCATAAGTTTTAGGTTCTAATTGTGAAACAAAAGCAAGATAATCATTTAAATTTTTAAGAGATGATCGAGTTCTTACCCCTTGAGATGGATCACCAATGATTAAATCTTTAGGATGTCCATGTGCATACCTCCATTCTTTTTGGCACGTCTTGGGGTTGTGGTGGCACGCAATCATCTCCCTTATCTTGATTTGGCACGTCATCAATTTTCAACTTTTCAAAGTCGATAATTCCTGTATCATCATCAATAGTATTTTCTTTCCTAGCAGACTCACTATCAGACTCATCAAATATAATATTGACTGACTCTTCTACTACTAAGGTTCTTTTGTTGAATACTCTGTATGCCTTGCTAGATGTGGAGTATCCTAAGAAGATACCTTCATCTGACTTGGCATCAAATTTACTTAAGTCCTCCTTGCCATTATTTAAGATAAAACATCTACATCCAAACACTTTAAAATATTTTGCAGTTGGTTTCTTATTCTTCCAAAGTTCATAAGGAGTTTTCTTAGTTATAGGTCGTATTAAAACTCGATTTAGAATATGGCAAGAGGTGTTTATAGCTTCAGCCCAAAAGTACTTTGGAAGATTTGACTCGCACAACATTGTGCGTGCCATTTCTGCCAATGTCCTATTTTTCCTTTCAACAACCCCATTTTGTTGAGGCGTTCTAGGTGCTGAAAATTGATGTGATATTCCATTTTTAGTGCAAAATTCCTCGAAGTGTTGATTTTCAAATTCAGTACCATGATCACTTCGAATGGCTACTAAGGTGAGTTTCTTTTCATTTATGATTTTATTATATAGTTTCAAAAATTCTGAAAATGCTTCATTCTTATGTGCCAAAAATGAAACCCATGTATACCTTGAAAAATCATCAACAATAACTAGTCCATATTTCTTCCCTCCTAGACTTGTAGTTCTAGTAGGTCCAAATAAATCCATGTGTATGAGTTCAAATGGTCTAGTTGTTGATACTACGTTTTTCGATTTGAAAGATGACTTAGTTTGTTTTCCCAATGAACATGGTCCACATATTTTGTCCTTTTCAAAAATCAATTTTGGCACCTCCTTTATTAATTCCTTCTTAACTAGTTTTGATATTAATTCCATACTAGCATGTCCTAATCTTCGATGCCAAAGCCAACTAGTTTCAATTTTCTTTTCTTCATTAGTAATTAAGCATAAACCATTTTTCTTGCCTAACTCATGAAGATCTACTAAGTAAATATTTCTTTGCCTTTGTCCTACAAGTACAATGCTATTATCTTTAGGATTTGTGATTATGCATACAGATGCTTCAAATGTAACTTTAAATCCTTTATCACAAAATTGACTTATGCTAAGAAGGTTATGTTTCAAACCCTTAACTAATAAAACATTTTCTATAAAAATAGATGGAGCAATGAAAATTTTACCCTTTCCAATGATATACCCTTTACCATTGTCTCCATAGGTCACTACTCCACCTTTCTTTGGTTCCAAGCTGACAAATTGATCTTCGTCACCGGTCATGTGTCTTGAACAGCCACTATCTAGATACCATCGTTTTTCCATTTTATCAGCTGCAAGACACACCTGCAATCAAGATCAAGAAGAACCTTTAGGTACCCAAGCTAAGTTGGGTCCTTTAGGGTTAGTACTCCATGTTCCTTTTGGAACCCAAACTTTCTTGAATTTTATCTTTTGATTATTACTTGATCTGTTTTGACTAGACTTTCTAAAATTACATTCATATGCTCTATGTCCTATCTTATTACAACAATAACAAGTAATAATTTCCCTTTTAGCTTTTACAAAAATATTCTTTAAGAGTTTTTGTTTCCTATTTGTTCTATACCCTAAACCGGCCTTATCATATACAGCTTTTTGGCTATCAAGAATCAAGTTTAATTTGGTAGAACTAAGAGTAAATCTATCTACCAAAGACTTATATTTTTCAGCATCTTCTTTTAGCTTGACATTTTCAGCAATTAGATTTTTGGTTTCATTTTCAAGTTTCCTACTTAATGTTTCATAGTTATGAGACAGTTTTATCTTATCTTTAATGAGAGATTGATTTTCTTCTTTTAGAGCTTTATTTTTATTAATTACTTTCTTATGTTCTTCCATGAGTTCTAAGAATGCATCATGCAATTCATCAACAGTAAAATCACAGTCAAGTTCAGAATCTACCTCATCGTCATTGGCCATATGACATATTTGGGCCGTGTCTTGATGATCTTCGTCCTCCGAACTTGATTCCTCACTTTCACTCCAATCGGCCATAAAATTCTTCTTTTTCAACTTTCTTGCCATCCTCTTCAAATCTGGGCAATCTATCTTATAATGCCCGGGTTTGTTACACTCATAGCAAATGGAAGTCTCCTTTTCTTTTTCCTTATCCTTAACCTTTTCTTTGCTTGAGTTACCTTTAAGAAAGGGTTTCTTTTTATGGAACTTATTCTTACCTCTCATGAATCTTCTGAATTTTCTCTCAAGCACTGCCATCCCTTCTTCATCAATATCTTCATCATCATCTGAATCTTCCGATTCAGTTTGTTGTCTAGGGGTGGTAGTCTTTAGGGCAATGGGTTTTCTTCTCTTGACCTCATCTTCTGAATTTTGCCTCATTGTCAACTCATGGGTCATGAGAGATCCTAGGAGCTCCTCTAACTGCAGTGTGTTGAGGTCCTTTGCCTCTTGAATAGCGGTTACCTTGGCCTCCCAATTCCTTGGTAGAGACCTGAGAATTTTACGCACCAAACCAGAGTTAGAATAAGACTTTCCTAAACTTTTAAGCCCATTTATAATATCAGTAAAACGAGTAAACAAATCAGTTATGGACTCAGTAGATTCCATTTTAAACAGTTCATACTTGTGTACTAATATGTTTATCTTGGACTCCTTAACTTGATTGGTCCCTTCATGTGTGACCTCAAGTCTATCCCAAATTTCTTTGGCGGTGGTGCAAGTGGATATTCTATTAAATTCATTTACATCTAAAGAGCAGTAAAGTGTATTTACAGCTTTTGCATTTAACTGTGCTAATCTTCTATCACTTTCATTCCAATCCATTTCTGGTTTGGGTATGATAGTGCCATCTATGTTAAGTGTGGGTATGTGAGGTCCTCTAGTGATGATTTGCCACAGTTCATAGTCCGAAGCTTGAATGAATATCCTCATTCTAGCTTTCCAATATGTGTAGTTTGTGCCATTAAATAGAGGTGGTCTATTTGTGGATTGCCCCTCACTCATTGCACATCCCACTTGGGTTGTCATGATCTTTAACTCTTGATTGTTAGATCAATGAGCACTATTAGAGCACCTCGCTCTGATACCACTTGTTGCCCAAGGTGACAAGCCAAGAGGGGGGGGGGGGGAATTGGTTTCTTCTAAATTTTGATGCTTTAAACGTTTTCTTAATTAAGTGCGGTGGATGCTTTCTTAAGCTATTTGAGTGAGTTAAACTAACGCAAGAGTAGAAGATGATGCAAGAGTAAATGAAAACACAAGCACAACACAAACACAACAATATATAGTGGTTCGGTGCTCTCCTTAGCACCTACGTCCACTCCCCAAGCGTCCCCTTGGGAATTCACTATAATCTCGCGGATTACAGTTGGATTGTTTTCCGGGCTCACAATCCAAAAACCTTTGTTGGTTTTACGGGCTCACCAACGAACCTATACACTTTGGTTTTCCGGGTTCACCAAAAACCTTTGTTGGTTTTGCGGGCTCACCAACTAACCTTTACACTTTGGTTTTCCGGGTTCACCAAAAACCTTTGTTGGTTTTGCGGGCTCACCAACGAACCTTTACAAAGTGTTTAATTAACAAAAGGAAAGATTCAAACTCCTAAATGAGCATATGAAACAATATAAGCTACAAGGAAGAGTTAGAAAGTATTTATCGCTTTGAAGTCGCTTTGCTCTTCTTTGTCAAGGATGCTTCACTCTTTAAAGGGGATGGAGCTCTTGATGCCTCTTTGAATCTGCTCAATCCCTTTCTTTGATTCTTGAATGAAGCTCTTGATGAAGAAGATTAGGGCACTTTTGTATTCTTGGGTACTCTTTGATATTCAACTCAAAAGTTGTTCTCTCTGATGAATAGTGCCCCTTTAAATAGCTTCCCACCTTCTTAGGACAAGTCCCAATGGTTAGATTTGAAAAACTAGCCGTTACTCACCTTGGAAAGGACAAAAAGTACAGTTGCAGAACTAGCCGTTACTGTTCAGCCCGTGTTTGGGTCGGCTCAACCTGTCCTTGGGTCGACCCAATTTTGCCTTGGGTCGACTCAAACATTCCTTGGGTCGACCCTCTCAGAAACCACAGAAACTTCAATTTCAGCCTTCCTTCCCATGGGTCGACCCAACCATTCTTTGGGTCGACTCAAAGTCCACTTGGGTCGACTCAACTTCTTCTTGGGTCGACCCTCTCAGTAATTCCAGAGAACCAATTTCTGTCTGTCTTTCTGTCTTGCCTTTGGGTCGACCCTCTCAGGGTTTGGGTCGACTCAAGCTTGGGTCGACTCAACCACTGTTTGGGTCGACCCTCTCAGTAAATCCAGAGAGCATTCTTCAGTTGTGTTTTTGAGGTTCTTCAAGGTTGGGTCGACTCATGCTTACCTTGGGTCGACCCAACTCACTGTTCATTTGTGCCATTTTTCCAGGAGTGTGCCAAATGATTTCTTGATGTGCCGGGGTTGACCCAATCAACCTTTGGGTCGACTCAATCCACACTTTGCTGCATTCTCAAGGTTAGATTCATTCAAATGAACAAGGTCATGTATCTATTTTCAATTAACCAAATATACTGAGAGTAATGAACTTATAAATGAAGTATCAATTTAACTTATAGCATACTCTAGATAATTGCTTGTTAATCATCAAAATAACACTATCATCCTCACACCTATTGGTAGGTTCTTAACCAATTGCTTCACCAAGCAACTTCTAGTGATGATTTTGCCCTAGGTTCTTCGGCAGGCATGTGGCGCCTCCACCGAATACCCTAGTCAGGTCCAACTATTAAATGATAGGGTTAAGTCTAATCAACTAATAGACGACCAAGCCCGATTGTGGCTCAGCTCACCTGACCGTCTATTGAAGGTACACTTAACTCATCATATATTGAATAACACTTCCAATACTTGATAAGTACCAGGCATGTCGCGCCTCCAATAATTATCAAAACATTGGACCCATTATCATCCAACTTAATGGGAGGCTATGACCTAGTTATCCACATAACCATTTCATTTTAAGAACCTAATAATTTTAGAGGATTTCATAATTAGGATAGATAAGAAGATCCGGTTAGTCTAATTTCTCCCACTGACTTCACCAAATTAGATTAGACTGAAACTGGTTAAGGAGGCACCTAAATCGGTCAAACTAATTTTTCTTATAGGCATGGGCTAACTCGAATCATTAAGTGATCCAATCAATATGTGATTGACCATGTCGGCCAGGTAAGTGAGATCGGTGGAAGGGATATGCCATTAACTCGACAAAGATGAATCAGTGTGAGTAGCTCCCAATTTCAGACACCGACTTACCTTAGACACCGACTGGTTAATCAATTTTGATTTGATTACTCAAATGACTCGGGCTACACCTCTGAGCCTAAATCAAGTTCCATCTTGGTCTAATCAAAGATATGGACTTGATCCATCTACAACTATTGTAAATTGACCTAGAATTTTCTTGATCTAATCTAGTTACTACTTAATTAGATTTGATCAATTAATTCTTTTTGTCCATGTATGATTCTAACCTTAGGTCTAACCCAATCCTAGAAACTTGATTCAAGCTAACCCATATGCCCAAAGAATTATGCAATGTCAATTAATTGAGTTATAATTCTATTTCATAACACTTAATTCTCAATTAAGTTTAGACTTATGAAAGTTTGATCATTGCATATTTCTTTTTAATTACATATTAATTACAATCTTTCAGTTCTTAAAACATATTTTTAGATCTGAGTTTTTATAATTAATCACATGTAATCAGATTTAATTCATGTTTAAGTCATTATGTTTTATGTTCATGCATCACATATACATAACAACATGAATGAATACAAACAACATACATCTTATGTATTTATTTTTTTTACTTTTATTTTCAGATCTGATTTGTTCATTAAAATCAGAGATCATATGAATCATAAACTTTATTTAGATCTAATCTAAACAATATTATGATTTCAGATTTATTTATGTTACAAATCTTAACACAAACATGCATCATATGCATTCAAAATTTTAGATCTAGTTAATCATGCATAATCAGTAATTAAATCAATCATAAAAAATACTTTAGATCTAATCTAAGCATGCTCATGATTTCAGATTTAATTACAAAAATTAAAATATAAAAGTTTAAACATGAACCTGGCTCTGATACCACTGAAAGTGGAGTCTCCACTCCTACATGGGTTCGGTCCTATTAAAAATAGGGTGACACCTATGTATACCTATCAGAGCACGCATCTCTATACGCCTTCAGACGGAGAGCCATGCTTCATCACACGATCACGCTGAGAGTTTCCGAAGATCGGTCACAACTCTTGGACCTTTGCTCTGATACCACTGAAAGGGGTTCGTATATCCTTCGGTGTTAAGCATGCTGAATTTTTTTTTTTTGAAAACCATGGCTGAACCTGATCGGGTTGCCTACGTACCCCCTCATAAGGAGGATCAAGCCATACGTAGTTCTTTTTAAGTTTTAAAATGCAGCAAAAAAATCGAATCAAACAATTTAATTCATGCATGCTTACAAGATCAAATCTAGAAATCAGCACCTTAAGAACACATAGGATTATGCCGAAATCGTTTAAGCAATTATGCTAAAACATTCATGCATGATTAACTATCAGATCTGAAACTTAAGAACTCTATTCCGATTAATCTCCGAATATCCATCGAATGGATTCTAGAGATAACTCCGTGAGGAGCCCAAAGGAAGGTAAAACCTCGGGAAATCAGACCTAGACCCTAACTTCAAAATAAAATATTGATGTGGGATTAATACCTTTTATGATGGAAGAAACTTATGGATCAATTCTTGACTTTGCAGCCACGCACATGAATGGCCTCTACGAGAAGTACACGCGAAGCCCTAGGTAGATCGTCTTCCACGGGAGTGCTAGCTCGCGCAGGAACGCAACAATGGCTGAAGCTTTCTCCTTCTAAATCCTCAACCTTTGATTGTTATTCAAGAAGATGGAGGATGGATATGAGGAAGAAGGAGAAAAAGGGATGGAGGCCCTCAAAGAATTTTTTCAGAATTTTTTGAAACCTCTAAATATGGTATATCTTGAACCCATGGCATGGGGGTCTTTTATAGCCAAAAGACCACCCCACGCCTCACACCTAATTTAGCCAACTAATTTTGCTGATAAAATTCCCAAAAAATTTTGGTGGTTTGGCAGCTAAGAGGATATAAACATATCCAAATTTAGTGCATTTTGGATCCCTAAAAGGTAGGAATTCATGCGTCCAAAGTTCAGCCGCAGACCACCCTATTTCATGCACCATGCAATCCCTACAAATTAGGAAATTCATCTAAATCTTTCTAGAAAGATTTAAGGTGCCATTTTTATAGAAAACATATCCCCACGCCTCCTCTCTTCTCACACCAATTTTTGGCCAAAAATAAAGAGGATAGGCATAGAAAATATTGGGGATAAATTAAGATATCATTCTTCTCCAAGAAGATAAGGATGGGTTCCTAAAATTTAGGGATTCTTCTCCTTATCCAATTCTGATTATTTGGACTCATAATCCTCATCAAATAAGGTCTTCTAATTGATTTGGATCAAGCCTAATCCAATTAGGTCAAGTCCCATCAATTGGGTCAAGCTCAATCTACTTGGGTTGAACCCAATCCAATTAGGTCAAACCCTGATGCAGCCTAAATTGAATCCTATTAAATTTGGCTCAACCTAAGCCCAATTACTCAATCAAATTGAGTTCATTAGCAATCTAATTGCTAATTAGTCCTCCAATAATTTAATAATTATTTTAATGCAACTTTTGCTTTGGATAATTTGTCAATCGAATTGACTAAATTACCCCTGAATGATTCTTAATCATCAATCAGCCATTTGATCAACCTAGAAACTTGTATGCATGTGATCTCATAGGTTCGAACCTAAGTCGGTAGTATAGGAACGTTTTCCTATACTAATCGATGTGACTATCTAGCAATGGTATCCGACGTCCGGATAGGCCGAATATATGCGAAGCAAATATTCTGGAACCTTGGACTATGGTTACTATATAATTCAATCCCTTTGACTCCTAATGCCAGGATGACTTAGAGCTCACTGTCAACCCTATAATTAGTACATCCATTATGTGATTAACTTTAGATATCTCGTGACTCCTCACTGGGATTACCCTGACCAAGGTTTTGCTAAATTAATCACAAGACATTATCTTCTGTTTTCAGGAGGCGTCAATTCCATCTCGACTCACAACTGACTACGCAAGTCCTTGACTGCACCCAGTGACCTTCCATCACTAAATTAGAAATTTAGGTAGTCCGGTACCAAAGTACAGTGAGTTGTTTGCTAGTCACAGGCTGCGATCTCAGGTCAGAGGGCCAAACTTATACCCATATCCACTCGGAACATCTCTTGACAGTAGAGCGTTACGGAATTAGTCACGTTCAGTGAAATGTACTCCTACACTTCACCTGTATGTAGGGCTGGAAGTGGGCCGGGCCGGGCCGGGCCAAACCCCTACCCAAGCCTGGCCCGAAATTTTTTTCCGGGCTTCAAGTCGGGCCGGGGCCCGAATAATTTTAAAGGAACGAGGCCCGAGCCCGGCCCGAGCCCGGCCCGAAGCCCGGCCCGAGCCCGTTTGGGCCAGCCCGGCCCGATCCCGAGCCGAGCCCAGTTTACAGGATTATAAAAGGGGTTTGCTACATCATATATTGGAATTCAAGATCATGCCCACTAAAACATCAGCGTAAGAAATAAAAAACAGACACAAAAACAAATAATTAAAACCAAACTTGGATCCCAGAAAGCAGCAATCTCTATTGGAAGCCAAAAGGAACATATCCTCAATCCTCCTAGACAGAACATGAAAATGAAATTTAACTTCAATAGTGACAATTGAAGTGAAATTTCTTGAATAATACTGAAATAGGAATTTGTAAATTGAATTAGAACAATAACATCAGAATTTGAAGATCAATATTGACATTCCCATAAAAAGATTCAAATGCTGATAGTCTTTATACTAGTTTTCCAAGCCACGACATTAATATAGTAAAATAAAAATTAATCTAATCCATGACAAAAATTTAATGAAACCTCTGCATATTAAACTATAACAAATGCACCATAAAAGTAATTTAATGTCCTGATACTTGAGATACAAAATAGTAGTCTAATAAAAATAGAAAGACAAAATACTGGACCAATTTCTATGAAGAACACCTGCTTCTCAGCTTCTAACATTGCACGGATATTCTTTGTTGCACGTTGTAAATTCTCAGAGTACGATTTCTGTTCCAAAAAGATGCGAACATGTACCTAACTCTTCCTGAAAAGCAGAAAAGGGAAACATTCAATGCAGTTAACATCTCATACTGGATTCTGGAAAAATTTGTCCAAAGCAGGGTGCACTACTAGATTTCCAGCAGCTATTTTCACAAAAACATTTAAAAAATGCAACATTGCATATTCAAATACAGAGTAATTAGTGAATGAGCATGATAAAAAAAATAAAATATAACCAAGAACAGTCACTGGATATGTTATAACATGATTCCTTTTCTTTCATTCTGATCACAAAATTGATCAACCATTACAATATACATTTCAAGTTTAAGCAAGGTTTCTGCACCATTATATTTTCTTATATGTGAGCATTGATGTATGTGCAATCACCCTAGAATGGACAAATTTTCAAAACATATATCCACTGAAGAAAGAAGTGAAATATCCAAATGTCACTATCAGAACTCTCCTTCATTTGAAGATAACTTGCAAAAAAATTCATTCCATGTAACCAACTGCAACGATACAACTGAAAATCTGAAACCAAAAAAAAGGTTTCCATCAAAAATAGGAGGATAAAAAAAATAACCATGATCCACATGAAAAAGTGAGAAACCCTCTGAAGTCAGCTTCAGGCCTGCAGTTCAAAAACATACAACTGTCATAAAATTTTGCAACAAATAACCATGATCCACATAAAAATACTCCATCAACAAACATACTTGATACTTGATACTTTAGGTATGAACTAGATCTGATGAGGGTATCGTCATTCAGTTCTCCCAAATTGCCCACTCCAGGAGTCCAGGGTGTCGTCATCTACATCAACGTTACAGAACTCGAGCAATTTGCAACTGTTAACACACAAATCAATCATAAATGTTTAAATTATAAGTACAATAAGCAAATAAAAAATATTAGATAAATTTAAAAGATTTATATACCTTCATCATATTGTTCACGAAGCCAATCTTGGGTACACACTAAGGCTTCTACGGTAGAAGGGCTCAAAGAGCTTCGATACTGATCCACAACTCTACCACCAGTGCTGAATGCTGACTCAGATGAAACAGTGGAGACTGGAATAGCTAGAACATCTCGAGCCATTCTTGATAGTATAGGATAGACTGCTGCATTGCTCTTCCACCAAGCCAAGATGTCAAACTCCTTATTCTCCAAATTAGGAAGCACATCATCATCCAAATAACTATCCAACTCGGATCTCTTAGGGCGTTTTGAAGAACTCTGACTTCTAAATTGAGCAAAATCCATACCAAATTTTTTTTTGGAAGAAATTGAACTTATATCACCTTGTCCATCAAAATTAGATGTTCGCTCACTTGAACTCATAGAGGGATGCATTCTTATTGCATCTACATACTCATTATACAATTTAAAAAGACAAGCACGAATATCATCAATCTTTTTCTTGCACTCCTCCAACTCAAATGCCTTTTGATAACAAAACTCTACAAATATCAACTTTGATCTGGGATCCAAAATAGAAGCAATTACCAACAAATTATTGCACTGAGACCAATATTTGTTAAACTTCTTTAGCATCTCATTTGTTAATTGCTTCACTGTTTCATCAGTATCGATACTTTCATCCATCAACAAAGCCCTAATTCCCCAAACTTCTTTTAGATATAAATTGGATGTGGGATACTTACAACCAGAAAATACTTTAGTGGCATCAAGAAAAGCTTCTAAAAATTTAAGAATTATAGAAGCCTTTTTCCATTCATCATTGGTGGGGCATACACATGAATGCTCAGTTGCATATCTAATAAGAGCATCTTTATAACCAAGTGCATCATGCAACATTTCATAAGTAGAATTCCATCTTGTAGAAACATCCAAAGTGAGTCCTTTTCTAGCAGGAAGTCTCATATGCTGTAGAATTTCATTAAATGCTTGCATTCGAGATGGGGATGTAGAGACATATCTAACAATTTCTCTTATACATTCAATAGCTTCATGAATGATTTTCATTCCATCCTGAACCATAATATATAATATATGTGCACAACATCTAATATGGCTGTACTCCCCACTAAACAACATTGAATAACAAAAATGATCTCGAAGCCTTCTCATTACAGCATCATTTGTGCTGCAGTTATCCAAAGTAATAGCACATATTTTACAATCCAATTTCCATTCAACAAGACATTTTTTACAGCATCTTCAATTGCAAAGCTGGTGTGAGGGTATGGAAGTTTCTTGAAACTAATAATCTTCTTATGCAGAGTAAAATCAGAATCAATATAATGTGCTGTGAAAGAAATGTAACCAATTTTCTGATTTGATGTCCAAATATCAGTAGTGAAACTAATCCGAGAACTTCGGTTCTTGAATACATCATGCAATTTTTTCCTCTCTTCTTGATACAAAGCCATACAATCATGTTTTACAGTCTTACGACCCATAATTTTGAATAATGGCTGAAGAGATCTCATAAAATTCAGAAAAACAGTGTGCTCAACAATACAAAATGGAAGCTCAGCACATATGATAAATTTTCCAAGAATTTTTCTACTCTCTTCTTGATTGAATTTGAAACGCTTTATCGGATCTTTTGAACTTGGTAGTAAGAGCAACTGATTGGTCGGATTCTTTTGATACATCTTGCAAATATTTTCAAGATAGCGTTTTAGATGACTCGTTCCTCCTTTAGTGCTCCCACTTAAAACTTTTTTACAATATTTGCACTTAGCTATTGACCCTTCAGAATTTTTTTCCTCGATAAAGTGATTCCATACCCAAGATCTTTTTTTAGAAGAATTGTCACAAACATTTTCAGCAGTATCTTCATTTCTATCATCCTCATTCCTTAAATCTTCAACAGTCTCATTTTCACCCACTTTAGAATGAGACATTAGTAAAAATAACTTGCCCAAATAACAAAATAAATATCACAAATTTAACCTATAGCATCAAATATGTACAAAAATTTAAAACTCTTGTTATTGACAAAGTTGGAGATATAGTCATGTCAACAAGAAAAGCAAGCCAATAGCATCGGGCATTACAGCTATCCTGAAGGAATAAGACATCCAGGAATAAGTCTCTGAAGACAAGTTCTATTCCTGAAGGTAACAGCTATCACCTTTAATTCATCTTCTATTTGTCTTTATAATAAGATTCTTTAACCAGTATTTGTTATTTTATAAAAGCAAAAACTACTCCTTCTCAATCATCTTCTATTGTTGCTATAGGTTCAAGAAGAATAATCAATATATCAAGTTATCCCTGATAAATTGTCTTACTTCCTCATGACCAACCTTCTGTAAAGGTTTAGCTTCGACCCATAATCAATGGCCATAATGATGAATGTCAGAGACTTAGAGAAAGGTTGGGGGAGTCGAGAGGAATTGTGGAGGCATGGCAAAACATCAAAATTAAGGCCCATGTAAACACTGCCATTAATATTACAGACAATAAATTCTAATACCGATTAAAGGCAAAAAGAGAAGAACAAAATCATCAACACAGCAACAGGATGATGAACCCCGAGAGATGCAAAAGATTACCTCTTCTCGGCAGGTCGGTCAGCGCCATAGAGGAAGGAGGAGAAGAGGATTGGGGCCGGTCAGTGCCACAGCCTGTTATGCAGCAATCTATAGCCATCATATGCATCAACAAACAGAGCCGGGTAAGAGGGAGAGAGAGAGAAGAGAGAAAGATAGAGAGAGAGTGGGGGTGGGGGAGGTTGGGCATCGGTGACGGTGAGGGGCGAGAAATCCGCTAATCATCCTAGGAGAACAGCAAAATCGGAAGTAGGGAGCCTAACCTGAGAGCCGACGACGACGAGCCGACGACGACGAGCGGAGAAACCCTAGCACTCGACGAGCCACCGCCGACGAGCCTCCCCCGCTCTCGTCTCGCCTCTGCACTCGACGAGCCGATGACGACGAGCCGACGACGCCTCCACCAGACCCTAGACGACGACGATGACGAGCCTCCACCGAACCGTAGACGACGACGACGACGACGGTCTCCTCCGGGCAGAGCCTCTGGCCCTCTGCAAATCCCCAAATCGGCAAATTGGCAAATCGCGATTCGGCAAGGGCAACTTGATAAAATCCCCAAATTGGCAAATCGGGTTACCCAAATGGAATTCGGGCCGTGATTTTGGGCTTGGTTCGGGCTGGCACTGGGCTCGGGCTTGGTCCGGGCCTGGGCCGGGCCAATGGGAAACCCGAGCCCGGCCCGATATAAAATTGGGTTTAAGTTTGCAGCCCGAGCCCGGCCCGACATTCATTGGGTCTAGCCCATAGCCCGGCCCGCAAGCGGCCCGACCCGATGGGCTTTGGGCCGGCCCGAGCCCATTTCCAGCCCTACCTATATGGCATACCAGTGTCTCCAAACTCCTTGGTTAAGAAGACAACCAACGTATATATCACACAATGACCTAATCTCGATAATGTTGTCGTCCTAGTAACAACATATCATTTGGTCGCGAACAAGTTTAAGGACTCAAAGATAAATCCTTCTTTATCATAACATAAGTCCTAAGGACTTCATCATATAAGAGTTCATTTGAAGATGAAATGATGAATAATGCCAAATAATACTTTATTAATTTGTCAATTCATTTACAAAATTCAATCATCAATATGCTGACGATTGACATTTAGGATACAATTCCCAACAGCTGTCACTTTGGCTTTCCAAGAACGTGGTAGTGAGTGAAGAATCTTCCTGACAAGATCACTGTTAGAGTACATTTTTCCAAGATTTTTCAGTCCATTAATGATATCAGTAAATCTAGTAAACATGGAAGTAATATTTTCAGGAGGTTCCATTTTAAACAGGTCGTATCTATGCACTAATTGTTGCGAATTGTGTCCCAAAGCCAATTTTTAATTGTAAGAAATTGGATTATGTATATATTTTATTAAAATGAATAAAAATTTATTCTGGCAATTTTCTATTCATCACAAGTGTTACATCTTCAAATTGAACTCCTGTGTATTGTGATGAAGTCCTTAGGACTAATTTAGTGGATAAAAGAGGTTTTATCATTTAGTCCTTAAACCAGTTCGCGACCAAATGATGAGCTGTCAATTGGACAATAGCTATGTCAAGTATAGGTCGTTGTGTGTCATTTAGTTGGTTGTCCTCTTAAACCAAGAAATGTGGAGACACTGTATGGCATACAGGTGAGATGTAGGAGTACATCATCACTGAACAGTGACTCACCTGCGTAGCACTCCACTGTCGGGAGTTAGCTCGCAAAGCGTATGGGCATAAGTACCCCTTAGACCTGAGACTGTCACGGTGACTTGCAAGCAACTCACTGTACTTAGGCACTGGATGACCTGAATTTCTAATTCAGGGATCGGAAGGATGCTGGGTGCAGTCAAGTACTCGCGAAGTCTGTGTACGAGTCAAGATGGGATTGACCGCTCCAGATTAGAGGAGTTGATGTCTTGCTGTATTTCAATTCAGTAAAACCTTGGCCAGGGTAAACCAAGTGATGGTCACTTGATTTGATTAATTGAAATATACTATGGATGACCGGACCCAGAGTTCGACAGTCCACTATGAGGTCATCTTGAGCATCGATGGTCATAGGGATGAATTATGCAACAACCATACGTCTAGGTTCTTGAATGTTGCTTTGCATATTCGACCTATCCGGACGTCGGGTATCATTGCTAGATGGTCACCTCGATTAGTGCATGGAGTAGTCCATGTACTACCGGCTTAGTGTTCGAACCTATCGGAGTCACGCACATTAGTCAAGCTAAGTAGGAAGGTCTTGACCCAATTTAATTAAGAATTAAATTGTGGGTCATTTGGAATTTGGTTCTGTCTATGTTCAGCTAGCACTGAACATGAGGTACATGCTAAATTTCATGGATGAACAACTAATTAAGTCTGTATTTCGGGTCAATCAAGTTTTAATTAATATAATTGAACTTGATCAGGACTCAATTGTTGAGATTGGATTTGATTGGGTCTCAATTAGTGTAATTGGGCTCGATCATGATTTAATTGGGATTTAATTTCGTATTTGTTCTGATCTAAGTCGGACTTGGATCGAGCCGAAACTGGACCTAATTGTATCTCTCATGAGTCGGACTCATGTGGAATTTTTTCGGGTCAAAAATCATTCAAATGGGCTGTCAATTTGGTTTAGAACCAAATAGGCTTGCTTTATTTTAAAATGGGCTAACCCATTTCCTATTTGACTAATCCCATTTAAATGGTTACGGCTGACTTGTTTTTAAACTCCCATGGACCCGTGGACCACTCCCCCTCATGGACCCTTAAGGATTTTTTTGTGAACCGCGATGGAGAAAAGCCTGGGAGGAGAAAACAGAGCCTTCTTCCTCCCGGCTTCGTCTCCACACCGTGCCACCGTCTGGCCTCCGGCCGCTCTGCCGTCTGGACCGGAATGTCCGGTTTTGAACCGGCTATATTTCGGTTAAATTTGATTTTTGAAATCCGGCTGTTATCGGATGGATTTACTGTTTTTTCCCCACGTTTGTTTTTAAAACAAACGTTATGAATTTATAACGTATGGATTCGTAAAGACAGTCATTACTCCTCTTAAATCCTCTCTGCGTTGGCCTATATATAGACCAACGTTTTCCTCTTGAATACAGAACGAATCAGAGAGAAAAAGGTGTGAATCTGTCCGTGAAATTTTGGGGAAGAAACTTCACAGACAGAGGCGGCTTCGGTGGGATTTTTCTAAAGGAGAAGAGGAAGAGAGAAGAAGTGGTCCTTCTCTCTCAATCTTCTCCCAGTGGGAAGCATTCAGATCCGGCTTTCTAGTCTCCTCTCTTCTCCTCTGCGATCAGTCCAAAATTGAAGCTCTCGGGTTGGAAACGGGAGAGAAGGAAGAAGAAGAAGGAGAAGAAAAGAAAAGTGTTTCTTCTAGGGTTCTTTTTGCAAAAGGTGGTTTTGCAAAATACAGTTATCGTCCAACCTTCCTACGAAGCTCGACGTGCGTGCGAAGTAGAGGGCTTGCAGATCCAGGCCTTGCAGAGCTACCTTCAGGGATCTAGATCCAGATCCAGATTCAAATTACCTCGACCAACTTCCGCTACGGGCTTGAGGTAATTTTACATAAAAGTTAAATTTAATATTTATAATTGTTATAAATAAAATAAAAAAATTAAAACTGATTTTTCATGCCTGGCGTTCGATTTTATCGGACAACTCGGAAATTTTTTCCTTCAACTGGTATCAGAGCCAGGTTGGCCGATAGAATTGGCCTATAATATCTAGAATTATGCATGATTTAATTTTTAAATTTAGATTAGATCTAGATTTATTGATAAAATATCAATCTTGTGCTGAATTATAAGGTTGTCCTGCTATAAGGTTAACCCCTTATAGTGAAAAGGTTGTCCTAGCACAAAATTGAGATTAATTTGTATCATAAAATAAATAGTTTATTTTTGTGAAATTATGCATAATTGATGTTTATGAAATTTCAGTTTTAAATTTATTATGACCACAAAATTTAAATATAAATTGTTTATATTTGGAATAAATTGACACCTTGAATCCATGATCATAATGCATTTAATAAAGAATTAAATGTTGAATTTAAAATTTAAAATTTGAATTTCAAATAAATCAAAATTTGAAATTCGAATTAAAATTTAAATTTGAACATCGGATTTGGGGCATGGGTTAGCACAATCAGATTAGTTGACTAGGTTAGACCTAATCATGAAATCAAATTGAAATGGACTAACTTAAGAAACATGATTTAATCTAATCAATAGTTGAACTAGACTAAAGCAAGGTTTATAAAATGATCAAACTCAATAGTTGTAGTTTATCATATCCAAACATTTCAATTGGATCTGATTATGGCTCAGTGGTCGAGCCCGAGTTCCCAAGGATAACCTAAATCAACTTGATAAACCAATTGGTGTCTAAGGTAAGTCGGCATTTGATCATGGTTTTTAATTGGGGCTACCTCTTACCTGGCCAACATAGTTGGTGTCTAGGAAAGAGGTTAATGGCGTAACCCTCCCATGATCTCTCTTACCTGGCCAATTTGGTCGATCAAGTTTTGATTAAGGTACCTTGAGACTTGGCACTCACCCATGCCATTAAGAAAATCAGTGTGACTGATTTAGGTGTCTAATAGACCAATAAGAGCTAGTTCTCTATATTATTTGGTGAAATCAGTGGGAGGATTTAGAATTATCGATCAGGTTACATATCATTTAAAATTCTCTAAATTATTAGGTCCTTAAAATGATAAAGTTATATAGATAACTAGATCATAGCCTCCCATTAAGGTGAATGATAATAGGTCCAATATTACAGTTGAACATGCAGGACGCTTCCGTCTGGTGTTCCTCTAAATACTGGAATTATCCTTCATTATATGATAGCTTTTTGAGCTATCTAATTGTGATTAGGTTGGCCGAGCCTTCCTCGGGCCTGATCATACATTAGGTAGTATCATCGAGTTAGTTCATTAATGGTTGGACCTAACCAGGATTTTCAGTGGAGGCCTCCGCCTACTGATTACCACTTGGGGCAAAATTGATTGCTAGAAATTGTTTAGAGAAATAATTGGTAATGTACCTACCCTTAGATGCACATGGGTTGGCCGAGCCTTCCTTGGGCCCGTATGCAGTCTATGCGGATTCTAGTACCCACTAGGAAATTAAAGTAATTCCTCGAATTAAAGGTAGAGGCTATTAATTCGATTAAAATAGTAGGAGAAAACTATAGACTAAAGTCCAAGTCTTTAGGATTAAATAAATCATATATTGATTAGTTGGGTTTTTTCCTTTATTTTTCAGATATGGCTAACTCATTATCCCTCCGAACACTATTAGACAATGATAAGCTTAATGGACCTAACTTCGATAGCTGGTATCGAAAGATGAAAATAGTATTAGAGCATGAGCGGATCCTGTATGTGATATCGGATCCTGCACCTGAGGAACCTGCAGCCAATGCACCATGTGCAATCAGAGACGCTTATCAGAAGTGGCTCAACGATCGCACTACAGTGCGTTGCATCGTGAGGGCCTCGATGAATGACGAGTTTAGTCGTAAATTCGAGGAAGCGCAGCCAGTGGAAATCCTTCAAATGTTGAAGGAGTCTTTCGGCACACCTGATGATGTTGAACGACATAAGACCTCCTGCGCTATATTCAATGCTCGCATGAGGGAAGGGGCATCGGTCACCGATCATGTATTGTACATGGTCGAACAAATCGATCGCCTAAGTAAACTTGGCTTTCCTTTGCACGAGCAATTGGGCAAGGATGCCATTTTAAATTCACTTCCCAAGTCCTACCTGACCTTCCTTAGTCATTATAGAATGACTAAACCTGAAGTATCCTATCATGGTTTGCTAGGTTTACTGCAGACCTATGAGAAGGATCACCAACTCAAAAAGGAGTCGGTGAATGTGGTAGGTGGGACTTCTGCAGGACTTTCTTCCTTTAAGAAAGGAAAGAAGAAGAAGGTGCAGAAAGCTCGTGCTGGGGTCTCTAAGCCCAGCCAGACTAAGAAGCGTAAAGCCGATAAGAGCAAGGCAGAGTGCTTCTTCTGTAAGAAGATGGGTCATTAGAAGCGGAACTGTCCGGCTTACATAGCGTCCCTTGATCCAAACAGGCCTAAGAAGAAAAAGCAGCAAACAGTTGCTGCACAAGGTAATTATATGATAACACCTTGTAATTTTTCAATTTATGATTCTACCACTTGGGTATTGGATACCGGAAGTCCAATTAATATTTGCAATTCGTTGCAGGGACTTCAAGTTAGTAGAAGATTCAAGAATGACGAGAGATTCCTGAATGTTGGAGATGGAAGATCAGTTCCAGTCCTAGCTTTAGGAGTCATTCAGCTTGTTTTTGAATCTGGAGTAGTCATATTAGATGATTGTCATTATTGTCCAACATTTTTAATGAATGTCATCTCTGTAGGCCTTTTGGCCAAAAATGGTTATTGTTTATCAATAAAAGAAAATTTTTGTGATATCATTTTGAATGGTATTAAAATTTTTCGTGGACAATTGAAATATGGCATTTATACTCTATCACTACCTGTGAATGTAATGTACACCTCTAATAAATGCCCTAAGTTAGATAATGTCAATGAAGCCTATTTGTGGCATTGCCGGTTAGGTCACATAAATAAAAACAGGATAAACAGGTTAGCCCAACAGGGCATTTTAGAAATCAATGATTGTGAATCATTGCCAACTTGTGAATCCTGTCTTCTGGGTAAGATGACCAAGTCACCTTTTTCTGGAAAGGGTGAACGAGCCAGCGATGTTCTTGGCCTCATACATACTGATGTATGTGGACCTATGAACGTAAGTGCCAAAGGTGGTTATGCCTACTTCATAACCTTCACAGATGACCTATCCAGGTATGGGTATGTCTATCTGATGAAGCATAAGTCGGAATCATTTGAAATGTTCAAACAATTTCGTAATGAAGTAGAAAAACAGACTGGAAAGAGTATTAAGATTCTTCGGTCAGACCGAGGAGGAGAATACCTTTCTGGTGATTTCTTGACTTATCTAGAGGAGAATGGGATTCTCTCACAATGGACCCCTCCAGGAACACCTCAGCACAATGGTGTATCCGAAAGAAGGAATCGAACTCTGTTAGACATGGTTCGATCCATGATGGGGTTGTTAGATGTATGCTCTAGAAGCCAATCTGGCTGACGCATTGTTAATTCTAGGGACATAATTTTGTACTTGACTATTTATTATTGAATAAATAAAAGGCATTTTTCCGTTCATATTATTTATGTGTCTATGAATCGTCCAAGAAATTAATAAGATGATGATACATATTCTCAAGAGTTGAAAATTTGAGCCATGTATCATTAGTGATTAATTTCTAAATGCTCCTGATCAATGGATCATCACGAGGACGGTGATCGATCCGATCAGTGCACAGATCACTTTCCTTCTGGATGGACGAGACTTGAGTCCACAGTGTAGGGACACTGAAGTGATAGTGCAGGTGCTTGTTAGAGAACAAGGGTACTGAGCGTGACCAAGACAAGAAGTCACTTGGATGTCTATCCACTCGTCAGTGACTTGCTTGATGTTGCAGTAGTGTGACTGGTCCTTTGACCTGCGGTGCTTCGGCTACTCACAGTGAGGTTATTGTAGTTTGACTGCACACATACATGGTCTCTAGCCATATGGGTCCATGCAGTGTAGATTGGCTGCAGTAGGTTCACTGTAGGAGTAGGATATGCACCTACAAGGAATCTATCGACCTTGATAGAAGAGGAGTGATCCTATGTGATTTGTTAGACTGAGTTCTAAGACCTTGGCCAGGGCAGTAATATAAAGTGGAGAAAGAGTTTTCCACTATCGAACTCGAGTCGAATAAATCTTGACATATGACAGACGATGGGGTTTGACGAGTTGTCCATGACCTCCGTCCTGTAGGGATCCACGATAGTAGGACTGTATCACATGTTAACTGCACCTAGAGGTTCATCATTCCATTTTGCTGGGTAGCCACTATATGCTGCTAGGTGTCACTGGTGGATGGTGGGACTCATAGGGATTATCTTGATGATCGATAAATCCTAACGAGTTGAGTTGGAATCGTTCCAACCCATTGAAAGAAGTTTTCAATGATATAGTGATAGAGATCACAATATATCTCACTACCAGTCAGAATAGAACCTATGGGGTCACACACACTAGAAGTATTGACCGATCCGATGGTTGAATAGTGATTATGAATCACGAGTAATCAATTCGATTGATATTCGGTTGAAGAAGGAACAAAGGGAATTAATTAATTGGACTTAAACACAAATCCTACTTCGGGTAGGATTCCTAGAGTCCTAATTGGATTAGGACTGGGAATCCTAGTTGGAGTAGGACTGGGATTCCTACTTGGAATAGGATTCCTACAACCCTAATGAGATTAGGAATTTTGAATTAAAATTGGATTCCTACTTGGAGTAGGATTCCTAGAAATTCTAATTGGATTAGGACTTCGGATTCAAATAGAATCCTAATTGGATTAGGACTAAAATTAAAATACATCCTAATTGGATTAGGATTCCTTAAGTCCAAATTAATTATTAATCTAATGAATCAACATGACTCCTAATTGGATTAGGATTGAAGAGTTCAATTGAGTCATGATTCATTCAAGTCCTAATTGGATTAGGACTAGCATAGATTGAACCCAATTTGGTCAATCCTAACTAGATTAGGACTTAGCCATAAGAGGGACACCTAATCCTCCTTAGAGGAGGATTAGGGCATCACAAGAAGGAGGGATCACGCCCCTCCTCCTCTCCTTGTGTGCGGCATGAAGAAAGGGGCCGGCGCCCCCCTTCTCTCTTTGGAAAGTCATCTAGGGCTCCTACTTTGGAGGAGCCCTTGATGGCTATAAAAGGGACCATGAGGCCGGCGCCCTAGAAGCATTGAAGCCTCTTCTTCTTGTGCCGTGGCCACCCTCTCCCTCTCCTTAGTTGCAGCCGCAAGCAAGGGAAGAAGATCTCCAAGTGTTGGCGGCCTCCTTCCCTTCCCTTCCTTCATCCAACGCAAGGAACAGAAGAAGGCTGCGTAAGGGGTCATCTTCCTCCTCTTCTTCATCCTTCTTCTTCCTCCTCTCAAGCACAATCAAGGGTTGATTGAATGAGAGGAGATCAGCCATCAAAAGAAGTCTTTGCAAGGGAGCTAGCACCCCGGGAAGATAGGAAAGCTTGGATCGATCCTCTGCTTCGTGTGGATACCCGTAGAGGCCGGACGTTTGAACGGCTTCAAGCGAACCCTCTTCCAAAACCACGAATTCAGATTTGCGGTGATCATCTACCCGCGCAAGGTGAAGATTTGATCTTCCTAATAGTTCTAAAAGTTTTAATTCTTACCTAATTACAAAAGGTCTCGAAACAACGTTCATGCGATGAACATCGAACCCGTGCATGCCGATTCCGCTGCCATCTGATTTTTGTTTTGAAATATCAGCGGCATGGGCGGGTTCCCAACAGGGGTTTACTAGTCTGCCTGTATCTTTTTGGGGTTATGCTTTAGAGTCTGCGTGTATAATACTAAATAAGGTTCCAAGTAAGTCTGTTGAGAAGACTCCATATGAGATATGGACTGGGCGTAAGCCGACACTTTCATACCTTAGGGTTTGGGGATGTCCGGCTTATGTTAAACGTTCTCAAACTGACAAACTTGGTCCTAGATCCGATAAGTGTTATTTTGTAGGGTACCCCAAGGAAACTAGGGGTTATTACTTCTACCTTCCTAATGAACAAAAGGTGTTCGTAGGACTTAAGGCAACCTTTTTGGAAAAAGAATTCCTTAGTGAAGGAATTGTTGCCTCTAAGGTTGAACTTAATGAAGCTCAACAGATGGAAGATTTAACACAAACTACTGAACCCACAGAACCGGATTCGATTAGATCAAACCCGGAGCCCAATGTAGAAGCACCATTAAGGCGATCAGGTAGAGTACCGCGTCAAGTGGACAGATACTACGGTTTCTTGGTCCAAGACGCAGATCCCATTGAGCTTGATGAGAACAATGAGGATCCGATTACCTATATGGATGCTATGCAAAGGTCCGACTCTAAGTTATGGCTTAATGCCATGAGATCCGAAATGAAATCCATGGAAATCAATAGTGTATGGACACTAGTTGATCCACCCGAAGGGATACAACCCATAGGGTGCAAATGGATCTTCAAAAGAAAGAGAGGCGCAGACGGAAAGGTGGAGACCTATAAAGCCCGTCTGGTTGCCAAGGGGTATCGTCAACATTATGGTATCGATTATGACGAGACTTTTTCCCCTGTGGCAATGCTAAAATCTATTCGGATCATGCTAGCTATAGCAGCATATATGGATTATGAAATCTGGCAAATGGATGTGAAAACAGCTTTTCTAAATGGAGAGCTGGAAGAAGAGGTGTATATGATACAACCTGAGGGTTTCACATCCATAGACGAGTCCAAAGTATGCAAGCTACAAAAGTCCATTTATGGACTTAAGCAAGCTTCTCGAAGTTGGAATATACGTTTCGATAAAACTATCAAAACATATGGCTTCGTTAAGAACGAAGAAGAACCTTGTGTCTACAAGTGGGTTAACGGTTTAGTGATCACATTTCTTGTGTTGTATGTGGATGACATTCTCTTAATTGGGAATGACATTCCTGCATTACAAAATGTGAAACTCTGGCTGTCATCACAGTTCTCCATGAAGGATCTGGGAGAAGCATCCTACATCCTAGGGATGAAAATCTATAGAGATAGATCTAAGAGGTTGCTTGGATTGTCCCAATCCACGTACATCGACACTATGTTGAAGCGGTTCAACATGGAGAATTCCAAGAAGGGCTATCTTCCGATAGGCCAAGGAATTTCTCTCTCTAAGAAAGATTGTCCGACAACTTCCGAAGAGAGAGAGCGTATGAGTAGAATCCCGTATGCTTCTGCAATAGGTTCTATCATGTACACCATGACATGTACAAGACCGGATGTTGCTTACTCACTAGCAGTAGCGAGTAGGTATCAGTCTGATCCGGGTGAGAACCATTGGAAGGTGGTGAAAACCATCCTTAAGTATTTAAGAAATACTAAGGACCAATGGTTAATCTATGGAGAATCTGACTTAAAACTTGTGGGGTTTACAGACTCTAGTTTTCAGTCAGACCATGATGACAGTAAGAGTATGTCAGGATTTGTGTTTACCCTGAATGGAGGAGCAGTCTGCTGGAAAAGTTCCAAGCAGCATTCAGTAGCCGATTCCGTATGCGAAGCAGAGTATGTTGCTGCATCAGATGCGGCAAAGGAAGCTGTTTGGATCAAGAATTGTAAATCAACTTGGTGTTGCTCCCTCAATCAACGGTCCAGTTCTTTTGTATTGTGACAATACTGGAGCCATTGCACAAGCAAAGGAGCCAAAGCCTCACCACAGGACCAAGCACATTCTGCGTCGCTACCACCTTGTACGAGAGATTGTGGAACGAGGTGACGTCAATCTTCAGAAGATCGATGGAAAGGAGAACCTAGCTGACCCATTCACTAAAGCCCTTTCTGTAAAGGAGTTCGATTATCACAAATCGAAGATGGGTATAAGATACTGTACAAATTGGCTTTAGTCCAAGTGGGAGTTGTTGGGAATTGTGTCCCAAAGCCAATTTTTAATTGTAAGAAATTGGATTATGTATATATTTTATTAAAATGAATAAAAATTTATTCTGGCAATTTTCTATTCATCACAAGTGTTACATCTTCAAATTGAACTCCTGTGTATTGTGATGAAGTCCTTAGGACTAATTTAGTGGATAAAAGAGGTTTTATCATTTAGTCCTTAAACCAGTTCGCGACCAAATGATGAGCTGTCAATTGGACAATAGCTATGTCAAGTATAGGTCGTTGTGTGTCATTTAGTTGGTTGTCCTCTTAAACCAAGAAGTGTGGAGACACTGTATGGCATACAGGTGAGATGTAGGAGTACATCATCACTGAATAGTGACTCACCTGCGTAGCACTCCACTGTCGGGAGTTAGCTCGCAAAGCGTATGGGCATAAGTACCCCTTAGACCTGAGACTGTCACGGTGACTTGCAAGCAACTCACTGTACTTAGGCACTGGATGACCTGAATTTCTAATTCAGGGATCGGAAGGATGCTGGGTGCAGTCAAGTACTCGCGAAGTCTGTGTACGAGTCAAGATGGGATTGACCGCTCCAGATTAGAGGAGTTGATGTCTTGCTGTATTTCAATTCAGTAAAACCTTGGCCAGGGTAAACCAAGTGATGGTCACTTGATTTGATTAATTGAAATATACTATGGATGACCGGACCCAGAGTTCGACAGTCCACTATGAGGTCATCTTGAGCATCGATGGTCATAGGGATGAATTATGCAACAACCATACGTCTAGATTCTTGAATGTTGCTTTGCATATTCGACCTATCCGGACGTCGGGTATCATTGCTAGATGGTCACCTCGATTAGTGCATGGAGTAGTCCATGTACTACCGGCTTAGTGTTCGAACCTATCGGAGTCACGCACATTAGTCAAGCTAAGTAGGAAGGTCTTGACCCAATTTAATTAAGAATTAAATTGTGGGTCATTTGGAATTTGGTTCTGTCTATGTTCAGCTAGCACTGAACATGAGGTACATGCTAAATTTCATGAATGAACAACTAATTAAGTCTGTATTTCGGGTCAATCAAGTTTTAATTAATATAATTGAACTTGATCAGGACTCAATTGTTGAGATTGGATTTGATTGGGTCTCAATTAGTGTAATTGGGCTCGATCATGATTTAATTGGGATTTAATTTCGTATTTGTTCTGATCTAAGTCGGACTTGGATCGAGCCGAAACTGGACCTAATTGTATCTCTCATGAGTCGGACTCATGTGGAATTTTTTCGGGTCAAAAATCATTCAAATGGGCTGTCAATTTGGTTTAGAACCAAATAGGCTTGCTTTATTTTAAAATGGGCTAACCCATTTCCTATTTGACTAATCCCATTTAAATGGTTACGGCTGACTTGTTTTTAAACTCCCATGGACCCGTGGACCACTCCCCCTCATGGACCCTTAAGGATTTTTTTGTGAACCGCGATGGAGAAAAGCCTGGGAGGAGAAAACAGAGCCTTCTTCCTCCCGGCTTCGTCTCCACACCGTGCCACCGTCTGGCCTCCGGCCGCTCTGCCGTCTGGACCGGAATGTCCGATTTTGAACCGGCTACATTTCGGTTAAATTTGATTTTTGAAATCCGGCTGTTATCGGATGGATTTACTGTTTTTTCCCCACGTTTGTTTTTGAAACAAACGTTATGAATTTATAACGTATGGATTCGTAAAGATAGTCATTACTCCTCTTAAATCCTCTCTGCGTTGGCCTATAGATAGACCAACGTTTTCCTCTTGAATACAGAACGAATCAGAGAGAAAAAGGTGTGAATCTGTCCGTGAAATTTTGGGGAAGAAACTTCACAGACAGAGGCGGCTTCGGTGGGATTTTTCTAAAGGAGAAGAGGAAGAGAGAAGAAGTGGTCCTTCTCTCTCAATCTTCTCCCAGTGGGAAGCATTCAGATCCGGCTTTCTAGTCTCCTCTCTTCTCCTCTGCGATCAGTCCAAAATTGAAGCTCTCGGGTTGGAAACGGGAGAGAAGGAAGAGGAAGAAGGAGAAGAAAAGAAAAGTGTTTCTTCTAGGGTTCTTTTTGCAAAAAGTGGTTTTGCAAAATACAGTTATCGTCCAACCTTCCTACAAAGCTCGACGTGCGTGCGAAGTAGAGGGCTTGCAGATCCAGGCCTTGCAGAGCTACCTTCAGGGATCTAGATCCAGATCCAGATTCAAATTACCTCGACCAACTTCCGCTACGGGCTTGAGGTAATTTTACATAAAAGTTAAATTTAATATTTATAATTGTTATAAATAAAATAAAAAAATTAAAACTGATTTTTCATGCCTGGCGTTCGATTTTATCGGACAACTCGGAAATTTTTTCCTTCACTAACATGTTAATTTTTGATTCCTTGACTTGATTTATGCCTTAATGAGTGATTTCAAGTCTATCCCAAATCTTCTTAGCAGAGTTACATGTTGATACTCGATTGAATTCATTTGCATCTAAGGCACAATAAAGCACATTTATAGCCTTGGCATTTAGTTGTGCCTTTTTCCTATCATTTTCATCCCAGTCCTCTTCGAGTTTGGAAATTAATGTGTTATCAACAATGTGTGTGGGAATGTGAGGTCCATTTATAATAATGCTCCCGACATCATAGTCCTGAGCTTGAATGAATATTCTCATTCTTGCCTTCTAATAGGTATAGTTTGTTCCATTGAACAAGGGTGGCCTATTGGTTGACTGTCCTTCATTTGAGGTTAATCCAAAATGGGTTGCCATTGAATCTTTTACTCTAGAAGGGATTTAGACACAGTCACTGAAGAGCACCTGCTCTGATACCACTTGTTGCCCAATAGGCAGCCCAAAATGGGGGATGAATTGGGGCTTAATTAAAAATGCGAAAATTCAATTTGTGCTTAATCTAAAGTGTTAGTTAACGATATGAAGACAAAGAGACAATAGAAAAGCAAAGCACAAAGACACAGGATTTATAGTGGTTCGGAGCTACCCTTGCTCTTACGTCCACTCCTCAAGTTCCACTTGAGATTTTCACTATAATACTAGAATTACAGCATGGTTGTTTTACAAGCTCACAACCTAACTTGTTATTTTTATAAGGAACACAACGAACTCGGTTGGTTTTCACAAGCTCACCAACTTAAACCAATCCGACTATTTTCACAGGTTCACAATCCAACCCAGTTGGTTTTCTCCGGATTACCAACTACAACCTAAACCCTTTGATGCAGGAACACGAGCCCAAATCATAATGGATGTACGTCGAGTTTGGATTCTTGCTTGGGAGTGCCCGAAAACACATTGGGTTCGTAATTTCTAGCATTTAATTGGATTGAGTCTATTTTATTTTGGTCACATTGAGTCTTTTTATTTTGGGTTTATTTGAGTTCTTATTTTGGGTTTGCAATTTGCTGATTTATGTTTGTAATTGAATGCCAAGTGGCATCAAAAGAGTCCATGTTATGCAAGGATTGAGTCAAGTCATATTAGGTCATGTGTGGAGAATTTAGTTTAGTCGTATGAGTGAAATTGAGTCCTTATGTGAGAGGATTGAGTCCATGTATTTAAGATTGAGTCCTTATAATTGAGTGCCATTAAGAAGGATTTCTAATGCCGTGAGGATCATCACTCATCACGTAGAGAAGTTCAACCATGAAGATCTCTCACATGTGGAAGAAATTCGGAGCTCAGATCCAGTTGAAATCCGTGATAGATTGAACACCATATGGTATTTTGAAGATTTCGAGAGCTACAGAAATCTGATTAAGTTGATTTAAATTTTGTTGGAAGTAGACATCCGTAGCTTTCCAATGACTATAAGAACATAAAAGGTGGAGATCAGATGACATTTGAGAAGTCTCCCGAACTTCATGCTGATGTTGGTACTCGAGAAGGTGTTTGAGTAATGGTGCGGTTGGGGTTTCCTGCTCCTAATCTCCAACCCACACACCATGAAGGGTTGACACTTGTCCAACCTTTAGTTGGCAAGTTGTTTAGGAAGTTTGTCATTAGATTTGAATTTTAAAAAATGTCCTTATCTCATTTTGAGTCTAAGTAAATCTGTTTGTAACTTCCAACCTCTTTCTCTTTATAAGAGGAGGTTTTGATGAATGAAATGATATCAAATTTATTTGAAAAAAAAAATTATAGAGATTTGTGAGAGAGAGACCACGAAAAGAAGGGCTCTTTTCCAGCCATTGGTGAGACACCATTGGAGAGAAGAAGATAAAGGTGAGACGCCCCAACCTTCTCCTCAAATTCTAGGAACCTAGGGTGTGAGACTCAACCTAGTTTCCTTAGTTATCCTTTAGAAATAAATTCCAAAAAAAAAAAAAAAATACTCCATTGTTCCCTCTCGTCCACAAGAGCTTCCAACCTTCATATTCTTCGAAAAAATCTACGTTCATATAGCCAACATATTGATCATCAAATCGGGTTCAGACTAGTTCCTTTTGGTGTACCGATTGTGCCCTAGTTCTTCCATCACCAACCTTTTAGAAATCTTGATTAAATTCAAGTAAAGTTTCTTCCATCCTCTTTAATACTTCATCCCTTTCAAAATCCATCTAATACTCAAAAAAACTCTCAAGCCATCAGACCTTATATTGATCAATCCAATCGGTTCGAATTGATTCCTCTCAATGAATCCAATTGCAATCTAGAACCGCCCAACGCCAACCTTTCTTTGGAGCCAATTGCTGCCAATTCAAATCAATTTTTCCAACCCATCCTCTTTCTTCTTCCTTCCACCACAAAGAACCCTAGCCTCCATTGCCATTGCTTAGAAAAAAAAAAAGAGAAGAAAGATTCAGCCATCCTCAAAGAAGAAAAAAAATCTGCAGCCCATCCCGATTGCGTCAATTGGTATCAGAGCGAATCGATCCACAGGAGTACTAGAAGAAGATCTTCCCTCAGGAGGTAACATCCATATCTTGAACTTTCAGATCTGATTTTTAGTGTGTTGGGTTGATCTGATTGATTCATAGAAGTTAAAGGGAATTAAAATTCAGCATCTTATACTTGTTTGGAATCATACAGAAATTTTTGCAGTAATAATTCTTGTTTGAGTTTGGTTTGGGGTATTTTAATTATTGTTCTTCATCTTTGTAAACCCCATACCGTGGGAGAGTTGGAGGTTGAATGAGTGGTGTAAAAGGAAAAAAAAAGAAAAAAAAATATATCTGAAGTGGGTCAGATCATCGCTTGGGTGACGACCACTGGGGGTTAGAGTTTGAGAAAGAAGCCTTAAGGAGGGTCGGTTCATCCCTTGGGTGACGGCCAAAGGTTTTTATTATCTCTGATTTTGTTGCTGATTCTATTGCACCATCATGAGTACAAGATTTCGCTATCCCTACTATGAAGATCGATGTTATCCCTACAATGTCGATCGATGCCGTTCCTACTACGATGATCGTTGCCATCCCTACAATGATGATCAACAACGAGAAGTAGAAGAGATGGATCGTACGGAGGCACGACTACGACTTCGTCGCCAACAAGATAAGAAGCTGGCTGAAGTCCTCCATCGAATGGATCTTATACGGCAAAAGGAGGAGGCGTACCAACTCGTGCTTCGTATGGAGTCACAGCAGCGACAACGATGCCCTGCACAAACACTGATCGTGCGACGGCCTCTAGAACGCAATAGCCAAGGAGTCCTTTTTCCTCGAGGTAACGCCCCTATTTTCAGATCTAAAACCTCTTTTAATCGAAGTGCTTATCAAGAAAGAGGTGCTTTATGGGCCAATGAAAGGAGTAAAGGATGTATGCCCCACTCCATGCTGCAAGGAAGTAACTCTACGGATTGCTACAAGTGTGGCGGTCGAGGCCATTCCGCCGTTGTTTGCCCCACCGGAGACCAACGTTCCACGTTGGTATGTGAGGAGGACGAGATCATAGAGCCTTCTGAAGTTCCTCCTTCTCCTCAGCCCACTATTGATGAAGAAAATGAAGGAGACGAAGAAGAAACCCCTACGGATGAAGCCCTACTCGCATCAGTTGCCAAGGGTGCTAGTTCTGAAATTTCAGAAGTTGTTCCTCCTGATTTCAAGTCCATATTGGATGATTCCTCTAATATAACCCTTGAGAGTCTTCCCAAGAATCTTCCACTGATGAGAGACAACCAGCGCACCATAGATTTGGTGCCCAGATCAAGCTTGCCGAACCTTCCTGCATGCTGGTTGAACCCAAAAGAACACGAGGAGCCTCGTCGCCAAGTCCTGAAGCATGGGCCGCATGTAGAAGATTTTATTGCTGATGCCCTCAGTCAAAATTCATATGTTCTAACTCTTTTGAATGTTGAGGTAATGGGGTTTGCCAATCTAAAATTTTTGTATCCCTCTGAAGTATATTTTCAGCCCATATATGCAGAAGTTTCAGCAGTGGATCAGTGGCAGCATTCAGAATTTTTAACCCATGATTGCTTTCTTTTATGTGTCCCGGAGACCTCACTTGGTGATCATATTGTTCGAGAGGTCCATGGCAGAGACCTTGGTGGTCACTTTGGCTACGTCAAAACAGTCACCATGGTGGAGGATAAGTTCTATTTGCCGACCCTACGCAAGGAAGCAAACTTTGTGTTGATGTGGTTGAGTGTTGAATGCAGAAATTTTCAGAAGCTTCAACCTTGCCAAGTCGAATTCTTTAAGGTGCTGAAGTGGATGGGACCCAAGGCCCTTGTGCTTGTTGCCCAGAGATGGTCACCCAAGAGGGGGGTGAATTGGGTGTTTTAAAACTTTTTGTCCAATTAAAAATAAAACACACAAATGTATGAGCTAAAGTAAAAATAGAGGTATGAAAACAGATAATCGCAAACACAAGGTTTTATAGTGGTTCGGAGCTTCCACTGCTCCTACATCCACTCCCCAAGGCACCTTTGGAAATTTCCACTATAATCCAAGATTACAGTCCGGTAGTTTTGCGAGTGCACTACCCAACTCGTCCGGGCTAACAACGAACCCTACAACCCCCAATTTCACCTAGGCTTGGGACGCCTTTCTTTTGTTCCAAGTCCCTTGACTGGAACAAGCACAATAAGCAAAGGTTTTACAAAAGATTTGAAAGCTCTAAATAAGCAGATAAAACAGTGAGAAATAACAAAATCCGGAAGAACCCTTTTAGCCGTTGGAAGCGTGGGAAATGGTGGTTCTTCCGATGTGGATCGCGTTGTCTTGAATGTGAGCTTTGAATGCCGATCGGGAGAGAGTAGTTGAGCTCGAAATCAGTTGGGAAGCTTGAAAGCACTTGATTTCTTCACTTGAATGCACTAACTCCCTTGAACCTCTTTCTCTTACTTCTCTCTTGAATGATCTTGTGTTGGGTTGGTGAGAAGTTGTTGGAAGGCACTTAAGAGCTCCCTTTTATAGCCCAAAAAGCAAATATAGCCGTTAGACACAAAAAAAGAAACATTTGAAATTCAAACATGTTGCCCAAGGTGACAATCCAAGAGGGGGGGGTGAATTGGTTTCTTTTAAACTTTTGGTGCTTTTAAAAACTTTCTTAATTAAGTGTGGTGGATGCTTTCTTAAGCTATTTGAGTGAGTTAAGCTAATGCAATAATAGAAGGTAAAGCAAGTGAAAATAGAGACACAAGCACAATACAAACACCACAATATATAGTGGTTCGGTGCTCTCCTTAGCACCTACGTCCACTCCCCAAGCGTACCCTTGGGATTTCACTATAATCACACGGATTACAGTTGGATTATTTTCCGGGCTCACAATCCAAAAACCTAGTTGGTTTTACGGGCTCACCAACGAACCTATACACTTGGTTTTGCGGGCTCACCAAGAACCTTGTTGGTTTTGCGGGTTCACCAACGAACCTATACAACTTTGGTTTTACGGGTTCACCAAAAACCTTTGTTGGTTTTGCGGGCTAACCAACGAACCTTTACAAAGTGTTTAAGCAAATGAAAATAAAAGATTTAACTCCTAAATGAGCATATAAGACAATATGAACAACAAAGAAGAGTTTAGAAGGAAGTTATCGCTTTGAAGTTGCTTTGCTCTTCTTTGTCAAGGAAGCTTCACTCTTCAATGGGGGAAGGAGCTCTTGATGCCTCTTTGAATGTGCTCAATCCTTTCCTTTGATTCTTGGATGAAGCTTCTTGATGAAGGAGATTAGGGCTCTTTAGTATTCTTGTGTATTCTTTGATAAACCTCTCAAAAGATATTTCTCTCTGATGAATAGTGCCCTTTAAATAGCCTCCCACCTTCTTTGGTCAAGCCCCATCCGTCAGATTTGAAAAACTAGCCGTTACAAGCCTTGGAAAGGACAAAAAGTACATCTGCAGAACTAGCCGTTACTGTTCAGCCCGTGGTTGGGTCGGCTCATCCTGTCCTTGGGTCGACCCAACTTGACCTTGGGTCGACTCAAACATTCCTTGGGTCGACCCTCTCAGAGAACACAGAAACATGAATTTCAAACTTCCTTCACTTGGGTCGACCCAACCATTCTTTGGGTCGACTCAAAGTCTGCTTGGGTCGACTCAACTTCTTCTTGGGTCGACCCTCTCAGTATTCCCAGAAGATCAATTTTTGTCTGTCTTTCTGTCTTCAATTTGGGTCGACCCTCTCAGAGTTTGGGTCGACTCAAAGTTTACTTGGGTCGACTCAACTTCTTCTTGGGTCGACCCTCTCAGTAATTCCAGAGAACCGATTTCTGTCTGTCTTTCTGTCTTGCCTTTGGGTCGACCCTCTCAGGGTTTGGGTCGACTCAAGCTTGGGTCGACTCAACCACTGTGTGGGTCGACCCTCTCAGTAACTCCAGAGAGCATTTTTCCTTGGCATTTTGAGGTTCTTTGGAGGTTGGGTCGACTCATGCTTACCTTGGGTCGACCCAACTCACTGTTCATTTGTGCTGTTTTTTTGCAGGAGTGTGCCAGATGATTCCTTTAAGTGCCGGGGTCGTCCCAATCAACCTATGGGTCGACTCAATTCACACTTTGCTGCATTCTCAAGGTTAGATCCATTCAAATGAACAAGACCATATATATGTTTTCAATTTAAGCATATGTACTGAGAGTAATAACCTTATAAATGAAGTATCAATTTAACTTATAGCATGCTTTAAATAATAACTTGTTAATCATCAAAATAACACTATCATCCTCAATCTCCCCCTTTTTGATGATTACAAAATAAAGAGTATAAGCCTATTGATACTTGTCTTTAGAACCAGTTTATGAAAGGGATTGAATTTCAGAATTTCAGCTTTTCATATATATAAGTGAAATCTCCCCCTATATCATTCAAATGTTGCCAATTTGACTTTTTGAATTGCTCCCCCTTTCATTTATAATTCATTAGCAATGAAACTTCAAAAATTTGAGATAAAATGTGAGTTTCAGCTTATGTATCGGGGTGCGAGAGGTGCGTGCCAAATTCTGAATTTATATGTGCCAAATTCTGAATTTTGATGGAAATTTTTGATTTAGTCAATTTCATTGTTACAACTTGCTCCCCCTTAGATATATAATCTTTCTTATATGATTTTCAATTTGTTTAGCCCATTTATTTCTCTTTTCTTTTCATAACTTCTTTACTCACTCTTTCTCATAAATGAAATACTCTTTCTTTTCTTAGAGTGAATACTTTATCTTTTCGTCTCCCCCTTTATACTCTTCCTTCTCTTCTCCTTTATATACTCCTTTATATACTGTTTCCTCTTCTCCCTTTATATACTACCCTTTCCTTCATAACTTCTTTTATATACTCTTTCCTCTTCTCTTCTCCCCCTTTTTGTCATCATCAAAAACATAGATATGGGAAAAGATGCAATAACGAAAAAGCTTTAGACTTCATTGATCAAAATAGGAACATTTTTCATACATTAATTCCCAAAATAAGTACAATGTTCCTCAATCAAGAATTAAAGATATGACGGAAAAGCAAGATACATAAGGAAAAAAGCAAGATACATATAAGAAAAGGCAAGATACATTTGAGAACTAGATTTCTAGCCTAGGCTCTAAATATAGATGCTAAGATCAGCCTAGGGAGAATCTAATGGCTGGGATCTAGTCCTCATCCGCCTAGCATAAGTAGCGAGGGGAGGTCGAGCCTGGTGAGACTGGGTCTGGCGTGGAGCACGTCGAGCTGGATGACTCTGTGCCGATATCTCTGACTCAGCAGCCTGTGGCACAGAAGGTCCATGTGTCTCTCTCTCTCTCCTGAGTGCTCCAATCTGCTGCCTCAGATCACTGATATCAGCAGACATAACATCCAAGCGGGCGTCCAATCGGCTCGTGAGCCCGTCAGTAATAGTCCTCGCCTGAGCTGTCATGAGCTCTGTCATCCTGCTCCAGAAGTCATCCGTATCTGTCGGAGGAGCAGATGACGATGGTCCAGCCTCTGAGGGTGCAGTAGGATGATCCATAGGCTCCTCATCCTCACCCTCTGGTGCCTCTCCCTCTGGTGCCTCACCCTGAATGCCTGCACCAGTATGTATCCACTGTCCGTTCACTTTCTCATAACCCATGCGTATGAGTGACCGTGCAGTGTACGTGTCTGTGGGGTGCAGATTCTTGAATGCTTCCTCCTCGAGAGGTAATCCATGCTGACGGAAGATCAGTGTAAGTATCATGCCATAAGGCAATGATACCCTGTTGCTGCTTATCACCTTTCTCATTTGCTTCAATATCATGGCCGGAAGATTTAGGGGAATCCCTCTAATCATGCACTCCATAACTGCAAGATCTCGCTCTGAGATGAGATCAAATCTACCGGTCTTCGGAAATAGAATTCTATTTATCATATTTAGCAACAACCTCATCTCGGCGGAAAGAGAACTAGCTATTACCTTCTGAGAGAAATCGAAGTTCTCATTTTCCATGATCAGCTGAAGAGCTCTCATCTTGTTATCTGATCTTTCCGGAGTAGCTCCTGTGCAAGGTAGGTGTAGTAGCTCACTCAAGCTCTCCTCGGATACCCGGATCCGAACACCTCTAACATCTGAAACAAGCCCTCCCATACCAGTTTTGAGGAAGGCGTAGAACTCTTGGACTAATCCGGGGTATATCACCACATCAAGGGAGCAAAGATACTCCCATCCTTGTCTTTGGATCCATTCCCAAATTCGAAATCCTTCTTGGTTGAAAAACTCCGAATGGATCCTTCTTCCGGTAGTAACCGGCCTCCCCGCAAATCTTGCAAGAAGCACTGAGGGGGAAGGAGGAGGAGGGACCTCCGCACGTGCCTCACGTGGTGGAGACACGGGAGAAGGCTCGGTAGGGCGCCTTTCCTCTTGTTGAACTCGGCTCACTCTTCCGGATCTTTTGGCTACGGCTCGTTTGGGACCCATTTCTCCAAGATCTTAAAAAAATCTACTGTTTGGAGGAGTTTGGTGGAGATTGGAGAGTGGGGACCAAGCTTTTTGGAAGAAGACAAAGGGCAAACAGTGCCCTAGATGTGCTCTCGGGCCCCCTTTTAACAGTGGGGTCCCGACGTTGGGTCGACTCAAGAATTTTCTTGGGTCGACTCAACGTTGGGTCGACCCATGTTCTGGGTTGGGTCGACCCAAGTGCAGAAATTTGTTTTCTCTTCCTTTTTGCTTCTAAAAAGTTTTTCTTGCTTCCAATTCTTATAAGCTCTTTATGGAACAATGATACATGAGTAAGGAATCTATAGATAACAAGTTTGACTCATGTTTCATGGGATTTTTGAAGTTAGAGGAATGTATCATGAGACTACTAACTTCCTTCCATATTCATTCAATAAAAGGATCACATATACCTAATTCCCTTCTGAGCATACAGAATCTATCTTCACTCAGTGGTTTTGTGAATATATCGGCCAATTGTTTTTCCGTGCATATATGCTCAATGCATACATTTCCATTTTGCACATGATCCCTAATGAAATGGTACCTTATTTCTATGTGTTTGGCCTTAGAGTGCTGAACTGGGTTTTTAGTGAGATTGATAGCACTCGTATTATCACACTTGATAGGAATATTATCTAGTTTAACTCCATAATCCTCTAGTTGTTGCTTGAGCCATAATACTTGAGCACAGCAACTACCAGCAGCTATGTATTCAGCTTCGGCTGTGGATAGTGCTACTGAATTTTGCTTTTTACTAAACCATGATACTAAATTGTTTCCTAAGAATTGGCATGTGCCACTTGTGCTCTTTCTATCTAATTTGCATCCGGCAAAATCTGCATCTGAGTATGCAAGCAAATCTAGACATGAGTCTCTCGAGTACCATAATCCAATGGTGGTGGTTCCTCTTAAATATCTAAGGATCCTCTTAACTGCACTTAAATGTGACTCCTTAGGATCCGATTGATATCTAGCACATATCCCTACACTAAAAACAATGTCGGGTCTACTAGCCGTAAGGTAGAGCAAGGATCCAATTAGTCCTCTATAGAGCTTAATATCCACACTTTTCCCTTTTTCATCTTTGTCTAGCTTACTAGTGGGATTCATTGGAGTGCCAATTCCCTTATGATTTTCATTACCAAACTTCTTCAATATTTCCCTTGTATACTTAGTTTGATGAATGAAAATCCCTTCTTTGGTTTGTTTGATTTGTAATCCTAAAAAGAAACTTAGTTCTCCCATCAAACTCATCTCAAATTCTCCATGCATTAAGTTAGCAAATTCTTTGCATAGAGTATCGTTAGTGGCACCAAAGATTATGTCATCTACATATATTTGTACCACTAATAGATTTTTGTCCTTTTTCTTGAGAAATAGAGTTTTATCTACATTTCCTCTACAGAAATCATTATCAATCAGAAATTTACTTAGCCTATCATACCAAGCCCTAGGTGCTTGCTTTAAACCATATAATGCCTTATGTAATTTAAACACATGATTTGGCAATTCATGATTTTCAAATCCTGGAGGTTGTTCTACATATACTTCCTCCTCAATAATGCCATTTAAGAATGCACTCTTCACATCCATTTGATATAACTTAAAGTCCATAAAACAAGCAAATGCTAGAAGTAATCTAATAGCTTCTAATCTAGCTACAGGAGCAAATGTCTCATCATAATCTATTCCTTCTTCCTGATTATATCCCTTAGCTACGAGTCTAGCCTTATTTCTTGTAACTACTCCATTTTCATCTAATTTATTTCTAAATACCCATTTTGTTCCAATTACTGAATTATGCTTTGGTCTTTCAGTTAATGTCCATACATTACTTCTTTTAAATTGATTTAATTCCTCTTGCATGGCATTTATCCAGTTAGTGTCTTTTTCAGCTTCTTCATATGTTTTAGGTTCTAATTGTGAAACAAAAGCAAGATAATCATTTAAATTTCTAAGAGAGGATCGAGTTCTTACCCCTTGAGATGGATCACCAACAATTAAGTCTTGGGGATGTCCATGTACATACCTCCATTCTTTTGGCACGTCTCGGGGTTGTAGTGGCACGCAATCCTCTCCTTTATCTTGATTTGGTGCGTCATCAATTTTTAACTTCTCAAAGTCGATAATTCCTGTATCATCATCAATAGAGTTTTCTTTCCTAGCAGACTCACTATCAGACTCATCAAATATGATATTTACCGACTCTTCCACTACTAAGGTTCTTTTGTTGAATACTCTGTATGCCTTGCTAGATGTGGAGTATCCTAAGAAGATACCTTCATCTGACTTGGCATCAAATTTACTTAAGTCCTCCTTGCCATTATTTAAGATAAAACATCTACAACCAAACACTTTAAAATATTTTGCAGTTGGTTTCTTATTCTTCCAAAGTTCATAAGGAGTTTTCTTAGTTATAGGTCGTATTAAAACTCGATTTAAAATATGGCAAGAGGTGTTTATAGCTTCAGCCCAAAAGTACTTTGGAAGATTTGACTCACACAACATTGTGCGTGCCATTTCTGCCAATGTCCTATTTTTCCTTTCAACAACCCCATTTTGTTGAGGCGTTCTAGGTGCTGAAAATTGATGTGATATTCCGTTATTAGTGCAGAATTCCTCGAAGTGTTGATTTTCAAATTCCGTGCCATGATCACTTCGAATTGCTACCAATGTGAATTTCTTTTCATTTATTATTTTATTATATAATTTCAAGAATTCTGAAAATGCTTCATTTTTATGTGCCAAAAATGAAACCCATGTATACCTTGAAAAATCATCAACACTAACTAGTCCATATTTCTTTCCTCCTAGACTTGTAGTTCTAGTAGGTCCGAATAAATCCATATGTATGAGTTCAAATGGTCTAGTTGTTGATACTGTTAGATGTATGCCCTAGAAGCCAATTTGGCTGACACATTGTTGATTCTAGGGACATAATTTTGTACTTGACTATTTATTATTGAATAAATAAAAGGCATCTTTTTCATTCATATTGTTTATGTGTCTATGAATCGTCCAAGAAATTAATAAGATGATGATACATATTCTCAAGAGTTGAGAATTTGAGCCATGTATCATTGGTGATTAATTTCTAAAATGCTCCTGATCAATGGATCATCACGAGGACGGTGATCGATCCGATCAGTGCACAGATCACTTTCCTTCTGGATGGACGAGACTTGAGTCCACAGTGTAGGGACACTGAAGTGATAGTGCAGGTGCTTGTTAGAGAACAAGGGTACTGAGCGTGACCAAGACAAGAAGTCACTTGGATGTCTATCCACTCGTCAGTGACTTACTTGATGTTGCAGTAGTGTGACTGGTCCTTTGACCTGCGGTGCTTCGGCTACTCACAGTGAGGTTATTGTAGTTTGACTGCACACATACATGGTCTCTAGCCATATGGGTCCATGCAGTGTAGATTGGCTGCAGTAGGTTCACTGTAGGAGTAGGGTATGCACCTATAAGGAATCTATCGACCTTGATAGAAGAGGAGTGATCCTATGTGATTTGTTAGACTGAGTTCTAAGACCTTGGCCAGGGCAGTAAAGTGGAGAAAGAGTTTTCCACTATCGAACTCAAGTCGAATAAATCTTGACATATGACAGACGATGGGGTTTGACGAGTTGTCCATGACCTCCGTCCTGTAGGGATCCACGATAGTAGGACTGTATCACATGTTAACTGCACCTAGAGGTTCATCATTCCATTCTGCTGGGTAGCCACTACATGCTGCTAGGTGTCACTGGTGGATGGTGGGACTTATAGGGATTATCTTGATGATCGATAAACCCTAATGAGTTGAGTTGGAATCGTTCCAACCCATTGAAAGGAGTTTTCAATGATATAGTGATAGAGATCACAATATATCTCACTACCAGTCAGAATAGAACCTATGGGGTCACACACACTAGAAGTATTGACCGATCCGATGGTTGAAATCGTGATTAGGAATCACAAGAAATCAATTTGATTGATAAGAAGTTGAAGAAGAAACAAAGGGAATTAATTAATTGGACTTAAACACAAATCCTACTTCGGGTAGGATTCCTAGAGTCCTAATTGGATTAGGACTGGGAATCCTAGTTGGAGTAGGACTGGGATTCCTATTTAGAATAGGATTCCTACAATCCTAATGAGATTAGGAATTTTGAATCAAAATCGGATTCCTACTTGGAGTAGGATTCCTAGAAATCCTAATTGGATTAGGACTACGGATTCAAATAGAGTCTTAATTGGATTAGGACTAAAATTAAATAAATCCTAATTGGATTAGGATTCCTTAAGTCTAAATTAATTATTAATCTAATGAATCAACATGACTCCTAATTGGATTAGGATTGAAGAGTTCAATTGAGTCATGGTTCATTCAAGTCCTAATTGGATTAGGACTAGCATAGATTGAACCCAATTTGGCCAATCCTAATTAGATTAGGATTAAACCATGAAAGAGGGACCTAATCCTCTTTGGAAGAGGATTAGGCTAATCAAGTAAGAGGGGCATCAGCCCCTCTCCACTTGGCTAGGGCGACATGAAGAGAGGGGGCCGGCGCCCCCTCTTGGAAAGATGTCAAGGGCTCCTAAATTGTAGGAGCCCTTCATGTCTATAAGAAAGGAGCTAGGGCCGGCGCCCTAGATGAGTCATTCCTCTCTTCCCTTGGTGCCGTGGCCACCCTCTCCCTCCCTTGTTTCAGCCGACAGCAAGGAGAAGAAAAGAAGGTGCTTGAAGGGTCCCTTCCTCCTCCCTCCTTGTTCCAACGCAAGACGAAGAGAAGGCTGCAAAGGGTTCTTGTTCTTCTTCATCATCCCTCCTTCTTCTTCCTCCTCTCAAGCACTTTCAAGAGTTGAAAGAAAGAGAGGAGATCAGCCATCAAAGGAAGTCTCTGCAAGGGAGCTAGCACCCCGGGGAGACAAGGAAACGTTGATCGGATCTCTACTTCGTGTGGATATCCGTAGAGGCCGGACGTTTGAACGGCTTCAAGCGAACCCTCTTCCTAAAACCACGAATTCAGATTCGCGGTGATCATCTACCCGCGCAAGGTGAAGATTTGATCTTCCTATTAGTTTTAAAAGTTTTAATTCTTACCTAATTACGAAAGGTCTCGAAACAAGCGTTCATGCGATGAACGTCGAACTCGTGCATGCCGATTCCGCTGCCATCTGATAATTTTTGAAATATCAGCGGCATGGGCGGGTTCCCAACAGTGGTATCAGAGCCTAGGCTTCGTAGATTAAGGTAAGAATTAAATATCTAAAGGCATATTAGATCTGAAAATTAAATGATCATGCATGCTGAAAAATTCTGCATGCAGATTTTTTCAGGGGTGCTGATTTTTTACATGCTGATTTTTATGTGATAAAAAGATGATTCTAATTCATTGTTAATGGGATTACAAATTTTAGAATCATGATTAGCATGATCAGCGACCTATGTCATGATATAATCAGTTAAGTTTCAGATCTGAAAATTATAATTGTAGCATACGGTGATGATCATAGGATTCAACCCCTTTTGGTATCAAATGTAATGACCTGCGATGTGATCTGCGATGTCATGTAATTTTTCAGATGCTTGCATGCATCTTATTTGATGTTTTGAGAGGCCTGCGTGCCTCCTAAAAGGAGATGTAAATTATTTTTATTTTTATTTTACATCTGGTTGTATTTCTGTGATGTGATGTACATCAACGATCAAGTTGAAGCAAAGGCATGAGATGAAAGGTGATCTAAGCGGTTGATGGCGATGGGATCAAGAGTTGATCAAGGATCGAATCAAGGAAGCTTGGAATCAATTCAAGAGTTGAAGACCACTTGATCGATTGATGTGCATGTGCTTGTAATACGACCTAATTAGAATCCATGATCATCACCTAGTTAAAGTTTAGCTTTAATTATTGCCGCGATTATAACTGCCTGCAATGCGCCGTTTGCATGTGATGTGAATGAGAGTCGGGTAGATAGGTCTACATGTGATGTAGCAAACCCAATTGAGACCTAAATCAAAACCTCCTCAATCAAGTCGAGAGTGAACCGACATGAGCAAGTCATATTAGATTAATTGATCTAATTGGTGTCTAGGAAAGCATGAAAGGTGGTTACTTAATTAGGACCTTACTCTCTGAGTAAGGGGAGCCTCCCACCTGCTTACCTGGCCAATTGTTCGATTACCTCTTATGAAAGGCTCAAGTTGCAAACACTAAGACCTGATTAACCAATATTAAGTCAATAGGTCTTCCACTGTAGTAGAGCTGCTAAGGCCTTTCTAATGTTGACTTGTCTCGGCTGGATACAGTGGTCAAGTTGCATTGGGGGGCTGGACCTCTCTATAGACATGAGATGTTGTAGGGTAAAGGTGGGGTTGGGCACCAATAACTGTTAGGTGAGGACCCAATGACAACTTTATTCCTACGGTTATACAGTGGGTCTGACTTAACTAAGAAATGAGACCAATAACTGTTAGGTGAGGTCTTCATGGCTTAGAGACCAAGTTGCACTGCAACATGCTTGAGAAGCATTGTACAAGAGTTGTACACTCATCCATCTATGTGTCACCAATAACTGTTAGGTGAGGTGGCATGTGAATTGGTGGGACCGCAGTACCCACTAGAAACCCTAGTCGTGTGGGATTTCCGTTTTCCTACCAGGGGAGTGTGAGGAATTCGAGAAAATAGTGGGAGTCACATTTGTTCTAAAAGACCTTAGGACAGATTAGGATCAAGTACAAAAGTCTAACTAGAATCTTTACTCTCTGCAGATACAATGTCGGCTTCAAACCCTTTGACCCGTATTCTTGAGACCAACCGACTGACCGGAACCAATTACAAGGACTGGCTTAGAAATCTCAAAATAGTTTTGGACTGTGAGAAGATAGGCTATATACTCGATTCAGATATCCCCACATTACCAGCACGTCCCACTGATGTTCAGCGTGAGATGCATAAAAAGTGGTTGGATGATGACATTAGAGTAAAATGCTATATGATGGCATCTATGTCTAATGAACTCCAATGCCAGCATGAAAATATAAAGACTGCTAGGGACATACTGGCACACCTACAAGAGTTGTATGGTGAGCAGAGTCGCACAGCTCGTTTTGAAGTGTCCAAGAGGCTTTTCAAAGCGAAGATGCGCGAAGGGCAGTCTGTCCATGATCACGGTCTGACCATGATTAAGGACCTAGAGGAGCTTGAGAAGCTCGGTATGGACATGCACAAGGAATTGCAAGTGGATTTGATCCTACAGTCACTTCCTGATTCATTTGGTCAGTTTATAGTAAACTACCACATGAATAAGATTGAATGCACTAAGACTGAACTAATCAACATGTTGGTAACTGCTGAGGGAGCCTTGAAAGGTTCAAGGGGCAATGTCCTCGCTGCTGAGTTGACTTCTGGTTCCAAGAGAAAGTCTACTTGGAAGAAAAAGAAGCCTGCAAAGAAGCAGAAGAAAGACAAGAAGCCAAAGAAGGAAGTTCAAAAGAAAAGGGCTAACGACAAAGGAAAATGTTTCCACTGCAATGTCGAAGGCCACTGGAAGAGAAACTGTCCTTCATACCTCGAGAGCCTGAAGAACAAGAAAGGTGACACACCTTCAGAAGGTATAGACTTGCTCATTATTGAAACTAATCTAACGGTTTCTTCTACTTCTAGTTGGGTTATAGATTCTGGTTCTAGTGCTCATTTGTGCACTACCATGCAGGGTCTAAAGGAAAGTAGAAGGCTGGCGGAAGGTGCGGTAACCCTTCGGGTTGGCAACGGGGCAAAAGTTGCTGCTGTGGCTGTGGGCACCTACCATCTGCGACTACCGTCTGGATTTAGTTTAATACTTAGAGACTGTTATTATGTACCTGTTGCTAGCAGAAATTTGATTTCTGTTTCATGTCTAGCACAGGAAGGTCATGTTTTTACATTTGACAAAGACTGCTGTTCTATTTATTTAAGAAATAAAATAGTCGCACGTGGTTTCATGATTGACAGTCTCTATCATTTACATATGGATGTATCTGTGAATGTTACCGAGCAAGATGTGAGTGCCAAAGGATCCAAAAGATCCAGAGATGAGATAAACCAAAGATATTTGTGGCACCTCAGACTTGGCCATATTGGAGAAGATAGGATGAACAAAATGGATAAAGATGGGCTCTTAGGCTCATTGACTTCCGAGTCATATCCAGTTTGCGAGTCCTGTCTTCAAGGAAAGATGGCTAGACTGCCCTTTGTAGGACATGGGGAGAGGACCACCGAAATACTTACCCTAGTACATACAGATGTATGTGGCCCATTCGATGTGCTAGCCAGGGGACGTTATTCATACTTCATTACCTTTACCGATGATTATTCACGGTATGGGTATGTGTATCTTATGAGACACAAGTCTGACTCTTTTGAAAAGTTCAAAGAGTTCAAGAATGAAGTAGAAAAACAAACTGGAAAACCTCTTAAGGCTCTTCGATCAGATCGAGGAGGAGAATACCTTAGTGGGGAATTTCGGGACTATCTCAAAGAAAACGGCATAGTCTCACAATGGACACCTCCGGGTACACCTCAACTCAACGGAGTGTCAGAGAGGAGGAATCGGACCCTATTGGATATGGTCAGGTCCATGATGAGCTTCACTGATTTACCTATGTTCCTTTGGGGAGATGCCTTACTCACAGCAATTTATTTATTGAATAGAGTTCCCTCTAAATCCGTTCCTACCACACCGTATGAGATATGGCATGGTAAGAAACCAAGTCTGGGTCATCTCAAGATTTGGGGATGTCCGGCCCACGTCAAGCGACTACAGGCGGACAAGTTAGAGGCTAGGACCATAAGTGCTCGTTTTATAGGATATCCTAAAGAGTCATTAGGATACAATTTTTACGTCTCAGAGGATCACAATGTGTTTGTGAGCCGTCATGCCATCTTCTTGGAAAATCAGTTTATCCTTGATAAAGGCCAGTGGGAGGAAAATTGAGCTTGAAGAGAAAGTCTCTGAAAAGCAACGAGTCATGGATCCTATTGAACCCATTTCATAAAGAGCCAGTACACGATGTCCCTCGACCACCTCGTAGAATCTAGTAGGGTCTCCCATCCTCCCGATAGATACTTAGGTATACTAGAAGAGGATACCGAGGAAATGTCCTGATGGGAGATAGGATCACATACAGGATCCCAAAAACCTACAAACGAGGCGATATCTGATATCGATTCGAGAAATGGCTGGAAGCTATGAAGTCAGAGATTAGACTCCATGCATTCCAACCAAGTCTGGACCTTAGTAGATCCACCAGAAGGTATTGTACCTATTGGATGCAAATGGATCTACAAAAGGAAGATAGGTTCGGATGGAGAGGTAGAGACCTATAAGGCAAGGCTTGTGGCGAAAGGGTATAGTCAGCGCGAAGGTATTGACTATCAGGAGACCTTTTCACCTGTAGCCATGCTAAAATCCCATCCGGACATTGCTTGCCATTGCAGCATTTCATGACTATGAAATCTGGCAGATGGATGTGAAAACTGCTTTCCTGAATGGATATCTTGATGAAGATATCTATATGGAACAAGCCTTTGGGTTTCACTTCCAGTGATGGAGATCACAAGGTCTGCAAGCTGCAAAGGTCCATCTATGGACTAAAGCAAGCCTCTCGGAGTTGGAACACTCGTTTCGATGATGCAATCAAAACGTTTGATTTCATCAAAAACGAAGAGGAACCATGTGTTTATAAAAAAGGTTAGTGGGAGTGCTGTCGTTTTTCTCGTACTGTACGTAGATGACATTCTCCTGATTGGGAATGATATTCCCATGCTAACCTCGGTCAAGGTCTGGTTGTCAAAAGAATTCTCCATGAAAGGACCTTGGGGAAGCATCCTATATTTTGGGAATAAAGGTCTATAGAGATAGATCTAAAAGGATGCTTGGCCTTTCACAGAAGATGTACATAGAGGAGGTGCTGAAGAGGTTCAGCATGGAAAACTCCAAGAGGGGTCTCTTACCCCTAAGGCATGGAATTCATCTCTCCAAGAAGATGTGCCCCAACACATCTGAGGAGATTCAACGCATGAGCAA